>NC_136510.1:22302615-22377615 GCF_053919585.1 Euprymna scolopes | reverse complement strand
TAAAACTACCAAATACAGTGAAGAAAACCGGATAACTCAACAATAACAAATAAAAAAGGTTTGTACTCATGCAGAGAGTGATCCAGACGTAACTCAGCGCACGCCCGGCTTTCTCCGAAACATGACGTCAACAGCTGGAGTAAGTCGAGCGTTGCCGAGAAAATTAAGCCGTCTAACGAAACAAAGCTGAACCAATGACAATGTAGCGCGATGGTTTTCAACGCGACGCACGTTCGCGCAAGTTGAAAATTCAACGCAGCAGACAACAATTTGGAAGAGGAAGAAATGAAAATAAATTAGTAAAAAAAAAAAAAAAACAAGCACACCATTTCGTACTTTAACGGCAGAAAAAAAAACATGAATTTTACAGCCTTAAGTGAGCAGCTGGAAACACCAACTGGAGTCCTCGACTTTTATCAAGAAAAAAAAATTACTGGCAAGAACAAAAACTTGTGCATCATGTGGACAAGGAAAGGTAAGCGATGGATATGCTTGGAGGTGTCAGGCTACCACATGCCGAACCTTTACATCATCCGGACTGGTATCTTTTTTTTTTTGCCAAGTCTAGGCCTACAATTGCCATTGTGGGCGTTTGAGCTGACAACACAGAAAGACCTGCAGTACGAATGCGGAATACGGTTTTTTCTTTCTCTCTCTCTCTCTCTCTCACACACACACACACACACCATTAATAAAACAACGGTCTGAGGAAACAACAGCAATAAAAAGAAAAAAAAATCTATTCCACCCACTTTTTTTTTCAATTTTTCTAGTTTTCAGGTTTTTCCTTGAGGAAAAAAAGATAAAAACACCAAAAATTTTTTTCAATTTTTCTTGAAAAAAAAAAAATTTACAAAAAAAAGTGTTTATTTGACTTACCTTTAAACTTTTTCTCGAACAAAAAAAAAAATCGGTGAATGTCAAGTTTCTTTCCAACTCATCAAAAAACATTTTTAACGGTTTTCGGTGGTGCTGAAAACGAATATCACATTTAAATTTGGGGCAGATTAGTAGTTTTCATGATATGAAGAAATTTTTTTCAAAAAGTGGGGGGTTACTTTCCTATATAAATTTAACGTAAAATTAGCACCCTCCCTCTGGCCACGTAGTAATTTCTTCATATCAAAACAAATTTAACTGATATTCGTTTTCAGCATCTCCGAAAACCGGACAGTGATCACCCATTTTTTGAAAAAGTAATTTCTTCATATCATGCCCCAAATTTAAATGTGATAATTGTTTTCAGCACCACAAGAGAGACGTTGCAAGCCTTTGTTTTATCATTACTTCCATGGCAGGTGCTCTGTGAGTCTCCCCTCGCCGATATTTCACGATAAACACTAGTCTAGCTGAAACCACTGTCAAAAATTTTCCCCACTCTTTATTTGTGCCAAAACCAAAACGTAGATTCCATGAATAAAGCTTCTTTCTTAGAAGTGCACGCCTGTGGAACTGTTCCGGCTGCCTGTTTCCCACCTGACTACAACTTGGATGTCTTCAAGTCCAACATAAACAAATTCCTGATGAACCGCCCCCTTAAGTAGACACTTTATCAAATCTCAACATTAACGTACTGTACATGCAATAACTCTTATCCCCGAGTGGCTTCCGGGTCTTGATAAGTGGTGACCACCTTTAAAAAAAAAACAAAAGAAAAACATCGAAAACCTATTAAAATCGTCATTTTAAGGTTTTTGAGAACTTGGAAAGATACTTGATATTGACCAAAAAATCTTTAACTGGAAAATATATGGTGCTAATGCAGAGAGTGATCCACGCTATTTTTTAAATCGTATGTCCATGTTTAATTAAGGTTAAAGTACAGAATAGGTACAAAATACCCTCCTCTCCCCATATTAAGAATGGGTTTTTAAATAATAACGTTATTATTTCAGCACGGATCACTGTCTGCATGAGTACCAAATATATATATAGCAAAAACAAAACAAAAAATATTATAAAATTTTTCTTTACAGTTAATAAAATTTTAAATTTAAGGTAGGTTTTCTTTTCTTGTTAAGCTTTCATCGGCGATGCTCGGCTTAATTTCCTCAGCGACGCTCGGTTTACTCCGGCTGTTGGCGTCATGTTCCGGATAAAGCCGGGTAGACTCTCTGCGTGAGTATCAAAAGGTTATTTAAAAATTAAGAATTAGCGAAAAAAAATTACCTCCAAATTAAAAATAAAAATAATAATTCAACTTAGAAGAATATTTCGAAATGAAAACAAATCTATTATAGAAAATATTTAATAACGTGCTCAAAGAATAAAACTATCACAGTTATTCCCCTTGGTTTTCTGGTTTGAAAATTAAAAGGTTTCAGATTTACGATAATAATAAGTAAATTTAAGTTAAATAAAATATAAATTGAAATGAAAATAAACTAAATAATTACATTTTAAATTATATTTTTAAATAGTACAGTATTAACGAGGCTATAATGTCGAATAAGTAATATAATCGAGCTAATTATTTAAAATGATTTAATGTGATATGCTAATAAGCATAACTCAGTCGATGTATATGTGATGTGAAGAATGCTATATCTAGAAATTACACATAAAAATAAATGTCTACTTTGACAGAAGTATCCTACAATGGGCATTAATATTTCTTGACTAGGAGAGGTGTACACACACTATAGACACTTTATATTTCTTTGATCATAGGGAGTTGTACACACAGACAAACACACACACGAACGCTATTACTTTATATAGAGAGATTATGCCATATACGCGCGAGCCACATTGGGCTCATATGCCCGAAATTGTATTTAAATAGTAAATGCTAAAAATTAATTGTTAAAATAAACCACATATTTGTGTGATAAAAAAAATACTTTTTGATGGTTTATTTTAATTTAAACTTCGCTGCTTATTAAAAAAAAAAAAAAATTTTTAAACACCCCTTCATGGTGTAAAAAAAACAAAACGATGACACTCGATTCATAATGCAGGCTGCTATGAAAAAGACAAAGGGATGGTCGAAACAACAGTGGTTTGACATCTGACCTCAAGATTTCAAGACGATCCGAGTCTGATCAACTCTGGTCGTGTATGATGGAGATGTGTGTTGCAGATCTCGCTGCGTGGGAAAAATGTATATAAAGTTTGTATTGCAAAGAAAATATTATTTTTTCAGTCAATTTGAAAATACATTTTGTTATAAAAAAAAAAACTATATTATGATTAAAAATAAAATGGCGTCGAACTTTATCAGACGGTGTCGTTTTCTAATAACTGAATGTCTACACATTTTCTTTCACCTCTTCCTCTTAAAAACGGCCTTCTGTCTTTCCCATCGCGTATTCTTGAAAGCAAATGACTTACACAAGGCAACATCAGAAAGAGTTTCATCGCCAGAACCAAACAAGGTAGAACACAACACAGAAAAGAGTTCCAATAGAAGAAAGACGTCGAATGCATTAACCAACCGCGGGAGGACATGGCAAAAACGTGCACTACGGCCAAAAATAGCGCTGTGTATCCAACATGGCTTTGTATCAGACGCCATTCACCCCAGTTGAAAACAGCACTAAGAGAAGGCAATGAGGAAAGACCAGTAAGAATCAAAAGTAATAAGGAGAGAATCCCTAAAGTGAGTGCTGATTCACCTGTAGCGTTTAACCGATATCTGTGGACAGCGTTTGTACTATTAGCCTTCCAATCGGTGATCGGCTCATACCACCAACGCATTGAACCTGGAGATAGAAAAGCAATCGACATAATCGCGTGCCAGACGCTGAACAGTAAAGCAAAAAGGCCGAGCATCTTGCGACATCGAAGCCAAAAATCAAGCCAAGAGGGGAATAGTTTATACTTAGTGCCATTATATAATTGCGCAAAAGCGGCCAAACATCCAGGTAGATACGTGATTGCAAGCAGTGTTATGGCCGTAAGACAAACAAGTAAATTTAAAAGGGTTAACGGTATTCTCTCCCAAGGGAAAGACTCTTTCGACTTAGCGTATTTGACGCTATATTTTATCACCATTATCCCAAGCCAAACGAAAAAAATCGCGCATGAAATAACCGTCGGCCCACCCCAACCAGGCAATACTTGAAGTGGGTACGCTTCGATACGCCGGGCTGCTTGAAGATCGCCAACATAAACGGGGCAGAATCCGATATCCTTGACTATGCAGGCGACCGTTTCGCGCGCCGCGACATCGTCAGCGGCCAGGTGTACGCGATGGACATCCTCCACGGCGATATCACTTTGAAGAGCGTTTGCCGAGAGAGTGTTAAAGCCTTTAACGATTCGCGCTTCAGGGAAGTGACTGGCAAGTTCCTCAGCGTTCGACCCGGTCTGGCAGGGTTCAGTGCGGTTGGAAGCATCGACCAATATCTTACCGCTGAGAAGTGTCCGGATAGGTGAAAGGAGGTCAGCGGCATTGCGATGGTGAATCGCCAAAAACACAACAGAGATATCTGGAATCAAGAAACAGTTTTTCACGGTCCCCACGTGTACTTCTTTCATGATTGAATCGTCAAGTGTCGTTGTAAAGTTCTGTCTTTGCGGATTACGACTTCCAATTGTGACTTGGTAGCCGCTGGACACCAGTCGATAGGCGAGGGCTTGTCCGAGATTTCCGCTTCCGATAATGGCTACTTTTTTAGCTTGGGACATTCTGTGCCGCCAACCTGGAAAATATCAAGAAATTTTCAATTAGGTCACTATATAAAAATATCAGTTTTGTAATCGACTTACAATATAAGCGATACTTTCTCTGCTTATACGTCTCTTCGTATTTTGATTTTTTTTCAAAGGAGATAATTACATGGAAACTTTCAGCGGTAAATGATTATATGGAAAACAGATACTACACTTTGAAAAATTTATTCGTTTTAAAAGATTTTACAATAAACATAAAATAAATATAAAATAAATTAGGCACAAGGCCATTAAAAAGTGGGAGAGGAGTGTCTGTGGTCATCCTTATCACTACTTAAGCGTTGTGTATGTTTTTCCTAGCTAGGATCCAGACACAATGATGCCACAATCACTCCAAAGGTCGTCGTATTTAAAATTTCCAAAGTAAATTTTTACTATAAAAACGCAGTAGAACCCCGGGATACGGCATTAAATGTTATTAACAAAATAGAGTACAGTATATAATACACGTTTATGTAATTAAATAACATAACACCGTAAGGCGAAGCAAACACCGTAAGCAGGGGTCGAAAAACATCGCATTCCACATTGTAATCTGAAAAACAAAAAAAAAAACGTATCTTATGGCCACCGTATTCCGAGGTTCTATAGTATATACATAAATAAAAAGCTGTTTTATTTCATCGTACATCTTGGGAGTCTTTTATGTGGAGTAAGAGTGTAAAAAATATATACGCGAAATACTTTCATACTCTTATACATGTTTGAACACCTATTGGAGAGAACTTGAATGTTTACTAGACCCTATTCTCGAGTGTCTAAGGTTTCTCTGAACCGTGGTGTTTCAGGACAAGCTTACATAAGGATACTCTCCCCCTACAAATAAACCTTGATTAAATCACAGTATTCGCGGCCCAAATAAGATCTCAGTATCGCTAACCCGCGCTGACTTTTACGAGGAATGGTGCACCTTCTCCAAACGTTACCTCAAGTAACAGCACGAAGCTGGATACTCCACCAGAATAGATTAATTATTGTCGAACATATTGGAAGTATTATAGTTACAGACAAATTACCATAATATTTGACACTTCATCGTGACAGACCAACGAACATGCTATTTCAAAAGAAGGTTTTGATAGACTAGCGAACATATTTTAAACTGAATCGTGACAAACCACGAAACATACTATTTAAAACTGAATTGTGACAGACAAAAGAACATATTTGAAATTTAATCGCTACAAACCAAAAAAACATATTTCAAACTGAATCGTGGCCGACATATATACATGATATTTGAAATTTTATCGTGACAGACCGACGAACATGCTATTTCAAACTACGCCATACAGACCACCAAACATGATATTTGAAAATTTAATCGTGACAGACCAACGAACATGATATTTCAAACTGAATCGTGACAGACATACATGATATTTGTAATTTTATCCTGACAGACCGACGAACATGCTATTTCAAACTACATCATTACAGACCACCAAACATGATATTTGAAAATTTAATCGTGACAGACCAACAAACATTATATTTCAAACTTAAATATGACAGACCAATAAGCAGGGTATTTGAAACTTTACCAGGACAGATCAACAAATGGAATATAGCAAACTTAATCATAACAAATATGTGAACAAATGGGACTGAGAAAAAAATTACATTTTTAACTTTCACAATCAGATGAAGGTAAACGATTTTGATTGAACCAATAGTTCGAGGATATTAATGTATATGTCTTATCAAAAGTATTATTTTTTTTTACATAGCCATCACTACTTATCAAGGCGCAGGGGCCACTCGAGGATAAGGTTTAAAGCGTGTACGGTAGTCAATTGGACAATATAGTAATTGTCAGTAATGGAAATTCAGTAAATTTGTGAAGTGGAATGGCTTATCAAGAACTTGTTTATATTGAACTTGAAGACAACCATATTGTAGTCAGCTGGAAAACCAGGAAAACGGAAGGCAATTCCACAGGTGTGCACTTCTAAGAAAGAAGCTTTGTTCATGAAATCTGCGTTTAGCTTTAGGTACAGATAAACAGTGGGGGTTATTGATAGTGTTTTCAGCTAGACGAGTGTTTCTTGTGAAAGTTTGGCGAGGGGGGAGTACACATTGCAGCTCAGTCGAGCACTTGCCATGAAAATAACGATAAAGCAAAGACAAACTCGCTACATCTCTTCTGTGAGATAGAGGTTGCAGGGAAGAAAAAAGGACATCTCCTATGAGGTTATGAAGTCTATTTTGAACTCTATCAAGGCAGGATAAGTCCTTTCTAGCAGCTCCTGGCCAGATGTGGCAACAATACTCCATCCTTGGACGAACTTGGCTCTTAAATAGATAGAGAATTGAATCAGCAGGGAAGTATCTACTGGATCGATAGAAGGATCCCACCATCTTTCCAGCGGCTTAATTTTAAATTCCGAGTAAAACAATTGTCCTTCATCAAATCATAATTACTTGTCACCACTCCCCATTTTACAAAAATATGAAGATAAATGGTGTTGATAAAGACAATAGTCCGAAGAGAGTATATATCACTTACTAAATGTAATACTATAATGCAATGTAATAAAATAATACAATAATGAAACAAACGAACGTGGCATACCACTGAAATGCTATTTCAAACTTCAACGTGACAGACCAACGATAGAATCAATATTAAACAGAATATGACAAACCAACGGAAGTGTTATATTAACATTAATCTTGAAAGATAAACGATAGTCTTAATTCGAACCTTTACATGGCAGACCAACGAAAATATTTATTAGCAATTAATGACAGACCAATGAAAGTGTTATTTTAAACTTAAATACGATAGGCCAATGAAAGTTTTACTGCTAAATTAAATGACAGACAAATGAAAGTGTCATTTCCAACCATAATTTGAAAAACCAACGATATTGTTATTCCAAATTTAAAATGACAGACTAGTGAAAGGGTTATTTCATTTTGAAAAAGGACAGAATAATAAAAGTGTAATGTCCAACTTAAAAATGGCATACATACGGAAGTCTTATTTTAAACTTAAGAATGACAGACCAACAACCGTGTAATATAAAATATTAAAATGACAGACCAATAAAAATGTTATTTCAAGCTGAAAAATGGCCGACCAAGAAAAGTGTCCTTCAAAATTAGAAGTGAGAGACCAATTAAAGTTTTCTTTCAATCTTAAATATGACAGACTATTGAAAGTGTAGCAGAAAATTTAAGAATGACAGACCAATGAAAGTGCTATTCCAAATTTAAAAATTATAGACCGATGAAAGTTTTATTTCCAACTTAAATATAACAGACCAACGAAATGGTTATTTCAAACTTAATTACAGACCAACGAAACTATAATATAAAATTTAAGAATGACAAACCACTAAAAGTGTTATTTCAAACTTAAATATGACAGACCAATGAAAGTATTGTTTTATACTTTAGAATGAAAGACCAATAACAATGTTAATTCAAATTTAAGAATTACAGACCAATTAAAGTGTTAACTGAAAGTTTAAAGTGACAGACTAACGAAAGTGGTATTTCAAGCGTATATATGGCATACGGACGAAAGTGTTATGCTAAACTTTGCCACCGCCTGGCGAACAGAGCAGAAAACATGTATTGATACGCCTAAAATTAAGATGCGTCCATTCTATTCGCGCACTCGGAGATAACAATTGTATTTCAAATTACTACTTGAAATACGTTAAAATGTTATGCGTTCTATTTAAATTCATAAAAGCGTGAAAAGAAAGCAAACAATTCGATTCGATTGAACGTCGTAATCGTTTCGACATGAAAGTGAGTTTCTCTTTTAACTCCCGTCGGGTTTGCGTCAATTGAATCATAAAGATTATTCAAGTGTCAAAACTGACGTGTGCGTGGGTGTCGTATATTATACATAAACAGACACAGTAGTATCGTTCGTGTGTGTATATCTGTGTGTACAGCTCTCCTACAACACACACAACTGAATTGGTTATGACCTAACCTGGCATGGCCTCTCAATTATGGATGGGGCACACCATCTATATTATATATAAGTGTGTGTGTGTGGGGGGGGGGTTGTACAATTGTACAATTTGTAGGTTGTTGTTATGAGAAGACTTCCATGGGGCCTTCCAGAAGTTGTTGGAATGATACAAGTGTATTGCAGTCGGTGGAGATTACTTCGAAGGCGGTGAGTTTCGTATGTGTACTATCAATAAAATTGTGCATGCGAAAAAGTCTGGAAACTTATTGAAGGAACCGCGTCTATCTCTTTATGGGACAATTGGCCTTCGGGCCAAGATCAAAGTGTAGTATCTGTTCCGGCAGATACTACACTTAAGATAATTTGTACCAGTCAATGGAGGGGAAACCCTCTATACTGGGACAATTATTATTTTTGGTAACCAGAGTGCCCCCTTTTTGCCTACTTTAAGGGGAGCTGGTTTTTACCTCACATTAAAAACGGCCTTGTGCCTAATTTGCTCAGTGGGGGAGCAAATAAACACCATCTGTTCCGGCAGATACTGCAAGCAAAGGCCATATGTGGGGGAAACCCCACATATAAGACCTTGGTCAATGTAGGGCCAACTCTTCATACCAATTGTCACTATCCAGCTCCCCTACTCCCCGGGGAGTTGGTCCCCATTTCCCCTTCACTCCTCACTTTAAAAATCGGCCTTGTGCCTAATTTGCTCAGTGGGGGAGCAAATAAATACCTCAAAGTGTAGTATCTGTTCTTCAGATGCTGCACTTCGATTTCTTGTTCTCTGTCAGTGGAGGATAAATCCTTCACGACTGAGATAATTTTTATTTTTGTTCCTTTTCTCCACGTTAAAAAACGACACTGGTGTCTAACTGTCCCGTGGGGAGGCATTGTAAATAGGAACAATGACAAAATGTCACTTTGACACAATGAAAAGTAGTCTGCGTGCATTTTATATAACAGCGTTAATTTATTTTTCCCCTCAAAATTGCTCAAAATACATATTAAAAACTAAACTTGGAAAAATTTAAATTTTTATCTTTAGCAGGGATATCCAGCGTTTTCCGGGATCAAAAGAAACAAAATAGAAAAAGATAAAAGTATGCGTGACATCTTTATATAAAAACTTCTGTTTGTCTAGCTCTTTCAGTCTGTTCCCTTTCCTTCTCCCAGTTTTCTTACACCCCTCTTCCCTCACTCCTCTTTTATCTTCGTTTCACCCATTCCTCTTTCTAATTTTGATATATTGAAAATAAAAACTGGAAGTCATTCACTATTCCTTTTCGGCCTAACATTTACAGGGAACATGAGCTGGAACAGATACATTGAAAGCATTGCCAAGGCTGCTGCGAAGAAGGCGGGCTCTCTTTATCGTGCTAGAAAGCTACTAATGCCTGAAAGTACCCTGTACCTCTATAAGGCCACCATTCGCCAATGTACGGAGTACTGTTGTCACATTTGGGTTGGTGCATCTGCTACTTGTCTCTCGCTCCTTGACAGGGTTCAAAAGAGAATCGCCAACCTGATAGGTCCTGAACTGTCATCTAAGCTTCAGCCTCTGTCCCATCGACGAAATGTTGCATCCCTCTGCCTGATCTACAAGTACTTTATTGGTGAATGGACTGACGAACTACAAGCACTTGTACCCCCTCGACGTGAATACCCCAACAAACCCGACAAGCAACTAAATCTCACCCCTTCACAGTAGAGATCCCTAGGTGTAAGAAAGCATTCTACTCCAATAGTTTCTTCGCCAAAACTGCTAGACTTTGGAACTCTCTTCCGGGATTCTGCTTTCCTAACTGTACTGACATGCAGAAGTTCAAGAGTAATGTGAACAGACATCTTGCTACTCATCTCCCCTCATAATATGCCCGCAACTTATGTCTCCGATAGTAGCCCCTACTTCAAAGTGGCACTGTGCCTTGTTTGGAGTGTAAATTGAATAAAAATAAATAAATAAAACAATGAGAATAAAAAAAAATGCCCCCTCCCCCAATGAAACCTGGCCTAGTTGTCCTCCAAAGAATTTATAATGATTTTTTTTTTTTTTTTTACACAGTGATCACCACTTATCAAGGCCCGGAAGCCACTCAGGGATAAGGGTTATTGCAAGTACATTACGTTAGTGTGGAGATTTGATGAAGTGTTTAATTAAGGGGGCGGTTCATTAGGAATTTGTTAACATTGGACTTAAAGACATCCAAGTTGTAGTCCGGAGGGAAGCAGGCAGACGGAACAGAGTTCCACAGGCGTGCAGTTCTAAGAAAGAAGCTTTGTTCATGGAATCCGCGTTTTGATTTAGGCACAGATATAGAGTGGGGGAAATTTTTCACAGTGGATTCAGCTAGACGGGTGTTTTTCGTGAAAGATTGGCGAGGGGGGACCAGAGATTGGAGTTCAGACGAGCACCTGCCATGGAAATAACGATAAAACAAAGATAAGCTCGCAACGTCTCTTCTGTGGGAGAGAGGTTGCAGGGTAGAGAAAAGGGCATACCCCACTAAACCACGAAGTCTATTTTGTACTCTGTCAAGGCAGGATAGGCTGTTTTTAGCAGCTCCTGCCCAGATATGGCAACAGTATTCCATCCTTGGTTTTAGATCTTATTTATCCGGGAAAACATACCAACTTTGTAGATGTTTGTATGGGATTTTTATTCTCATCTGGACATACACACACACACACATACGGACAATTGCGCTTTATATAATAGCCAAGCTGAACTACCCTGCGTTGCCCAAGGCCATATGAAACAAATAGACAAAATAAAGTTGCGTTTGAGCACACCTGCTAGTTTTAGAATATTGAGCACTTTTTCATCACTACGTATCAGTTTCCATCCCAGACAATGCCGAGTAAATTTTCTTGTATAAAATAGGATAACAAAACATTGATGTTTGTTTTACCGGGCAACGTGGCCTTTAAACATATTTGCTCTATCTAGGATACTGAGCACTCATTACTAGGGCTATGGCAAGAGAATATTCTTTTCATCATTTTGACTCTCGGGTATATATCAGTTAATATTTTATGTTTTTAGATAGAGTAATGTTGTTCTCGATTGATTAACTCTGTCTAACTGTGTCGGGTATATACTCGAGAGCCCAAACAATGATAAAAATATTCTCTTGTCATAGCCCTACTTATTACTTTATACGAGTTACCAGATATGATATTGTACTATTACTTTTAATACATTGTTCTCTTTAAAAGTAGTCCATAAATACATTTAAAAAATCAGTAAAAAACAATACCAAATTTATAGAACTTTGTTTAAGAGTTGTTTTTTTTATTACATTTTCACCCCAAACAAGGCACATTGCCACTTTGGTGTAGGGGGCTACTATCAGGGGCAACAACTACTGGGGTACTATGTTGGGATTTGGGCAGCAAGATGTCGATTCACGTTACACTTGAACTTCTGCATATCAGTACAGTTGGGGAAGCAGTGGCCTGGAATGGAATTCCAGAGTCTAGCAGTTCTGGGGAAGAAACTACGTGAGTAGAAAGATCTTTTACATCTAGGGATCTCTACAGTGTGGGAGTGCCATTTAGCTGCCTGTCGGGTTTGTCGAGGGTGTCTACGTCGTGGGGGCACAAGTGTCTGCAGTTCGTCAGAGCATTCACCATTAAAATACTTGTAGAACAGGCAGAGGGATGCAATATTACGTCGATGGGACAGAGGCTGAAGCTTAGATGCCAGTTCAGGGCCTATCAGATTTGCGACTCTCTTTTGAACCTTGTCTAGGAGCGAGAGACTAGTAGCAGATGCACCAGCCCAAATGTGACAGCAATCCTCCATACATGGGCGAATGGTGGCCCTATAGAGGTACAGGATACTTTCGGGTGTTAGTAGTTTTCTAGCGCGGTTTTACTTTCACTGGACATATAAGAAAATAAACTAGTCTTTATACTTATCGGACTATTGTTCTTATCTTGAGTGCTATCTGTGCAAGGTTTCGTTGTCCTTCAACCGACTTCAGGTATATTGATTGTTAGAAAAAGAAAAAAAAAAAAGGCAATCCGAATGAAACGCTGCACAAATGACACTGAAGATCAGAACAATAGCCAAACAAGTAATATAAACAACCAGCTCTAACCTAAAAAATTCAGAACTTTAAACTAGCTTTTAATTTGAAATGCTTCTTTCTCAAAATTGTTTTACTTTTAATAAAATATGTTATGAAAATATAGTTTTATCTTGATATTGACATTTTTTTTCCGATTAGTTTTATATAATAAAAACATTTTTTTATTTGACATAAAAATAATCTTTACTTTGAAATGTTTCTTTTAATATATTTTATTAAAAACGTGTGTTTTATTCTTTACATGTATTTAAATGCATTTAACAATTTACATGTTTTCAATAAGTATCGGTAATCGATAATCGAAAATATCCGATGAAAGAAGGAGCAGGCAATTTGGACCAAAGTTACCCCTATTACACAGCACGACATCACAAGTGAATTTGAGAAGTTTCATTACCAAACAAGTCGAAAGGTCTGACATATAAAATCAACAGCATGTTCTTTAATATGACGGGGACGCGGTCGAAATGAATGTTTCTTTTTTAAGCACAGTTGCACAATAATACTTGACTTTTTCATTTTAAACAAATTAAAGCCAATATTGCCGCACAAGTAGTGATGCCAGGCATATAGAATAAACAGTAAGTTCTTTGATATGACAGTGCCGCGTTCGAAATGAATGTTTCTGTTTAGAGCACAATTTTACCGTGTTACTATATTTTTTCATTTTAAACTTAAATACAAGCTATTATCACCGCACAAGCACTAAGGCAAAACATAAAATCAACAGTGTACTCTTTGATATAACAGGGGCGCGTTCGAAATGAATGTTTCGTTGTAGAGCACAATTGAAACATGATACTTGCCTTTCGCATTTTAAACTTTAATACAAGCCATTATAAAAAAAAATAATTTTATAAAATCCACAGTAGGTTCTCTACACTGCAATGATGCTATTCTCTATCTATATAAGAGCCAGGTACGTCCAAGGATGGAATACTGTTGCCACATCTGGGCAGGAGCTGCTAGAAAGGACTTGTCCTGCCTTGATAGAGTTCAAAATAGACTTCGTAGCCTCGTAGGAGATGTCCTTTTCTCCTCCTTACAACCTCTATCTCACAGAAGAGATGTTGCGAGTTTGTCTCTGATGTATCGTTATTTTCATGGAAAGTGTTCAACTGAGCTTCAATCTATGGTCCCCCCTCGCCAAACTTTCACAAGAAACACTCGTCTAGCTGTAAACACTATCAATAATTTCCCCCACTCTTTATCTGTGCCTAAACCTAAACATAGATTCCATGAACAAAGCTTCTTTCTTAGAACTGCACGCCTGTGGAATTGTCTTCCGTTTTCCTGCTTTCCGGCTGACTACAATATGGTTGTGTTCAAGTCTAAGGTAAATAAGTTCTTGATGAGCCGTTCCATATAAGTTATTAAATTTACCAAATTTTCATTACTAATGATTACTATATTGACCAACTTCTACTGTACACTCTTTAACCCTTATCCTTGAGTGGCCTCTGGGCCTTGATAATGTGGTGATGCCTTTGTAAAAAAAAAAAAAAAAAAAAAAAAAAAAAGACTAACATATTGGAACTTTTTTGGAATTCCCTCCCTGTTTCCTGCTTTCCTGACTGTAGTAACATGAAGAAATTTAAATGTAATATGAACCGATATATTGCTGTTCAACCCCCGTCTTAGAGTGTACCCATAGGTATGGTCGCTAATTCATACTAGTTCCTTATGTCTTACAGGCGATGTTCCTTATTTCGACTGAATATGAGTAAAGAAAAATAATTGGGTTTGTATTACTGTACACAGATTCGAAAAAGTTGTCAAAAAAAAACAAATATAACAAATAAATGTTATCAAAGGTAAGATAAGTAACTTTTCTACCTAACTGGATATGTTTTCAGTTTTTTTATTTAATGTAACATGTTTATTTAGCTCGAAAAACATACTGTGTTTACCGATGTATTGGAAAATTCAAAATGGCGCCCGACTTTCTCTTTAACACAGTAAGTTTCGGAAAAGATGTTATAAATAATAAACTAGACAAAATACTATTAAAACCCCACCGAATATATGTCAACCTATGTCACGGTAACATATATTGAGCGAGTTTCTAACAGTATTTTGTCTAGTTTTATATTTATTTTAGTTTTAGGCAGACATACATACATACATACATACATACATACATACATACATTTAAACAGACAGGTGAGATTTATATTATAGAAGATAACGAAAATTGAGATATTGAATTTCACTTTCTACCCGTTGAAATTAGTGAAATATCCAAAAATTGCAGAAAATGATAAAGTGGAAAATTAATTATCAACTAGCAGGGACGCCCGACGTAACCCAGTCGTAAAGTACGCTTAAATATGATATTTTAATTCTTGCAGATTTCGTATATATTATTATAGAGTTAATGTTCTATCGATTATATATATAACTCTAGTTCTTTCAGCTATAATCGAAACCCAAACTTATGAAGAATTCTTGATAAAATTATTTATTACAAGAAATGGGAGTCCATAACAATTAAACGACAGTCACTCGGATGTAAGCGTGACACACAAAATAAATAACACACGCTATCCTATTTATATATATAGATGATATATGTGTATCCTATTAATATATAGATGAAAACTATTTTTCAAAGAAAAATTGAAAGTCGTACTTAAATAATAGGGGAGGTAACTGCAGCATGTCTTGATACATTTTCAAAAATAATGGCGGATGAATGAATCGTGAAAGCACATGTTTTATGTAATGCGGTAATATGTTATTAATTGCAACAAACATTTAGTAGATGACATTTGTTTTTTAATGGAAATGCAATCTTGCGACTTTTCGATTTTTTTGGTCTTATTTTGAAGAAATGTCTATTCTAAGTTTATTTCCTCAGGCCGTTTGCTTTTGGCATCCTCTTCATGTACCCTGTTTCTTTGGTAAATATGAAGAATTACTCCACCCTCGAAAATTCCTTTAAAATTACCACTCTTCTAGGTTTTCGGGGTCGCTGAAAACGAAAATAACGTTTAAAATTACGGCAAATGAGTAGTTTCCAAGATATAAAGAAATGTACGTTTTAATAAAAAAGGGGGATGATTACTTTTCTATAATAATTTAACGTAAAATGAGCACCCTTTCGTGGCCACGTTTGTTTTTCGGGAGCGGGGGGGGGCTTTCTTTTACTCTCAGGAAATCCTTTAAAATTACCACTAACGTTTAAAATTCCGGGAAACAATTAGTTTCCAAGATATGAAGAACTGCAATCACTTTATGATTACCATTTTTTAGTGGGGGGGGGAGCTGCCGTTTTTTTTTTTAGGGAGATATTCAATTATAGAACTGGTATAGTTATTTAACAGGTGATTATGCAGTTTAATTAACCGTTTGGAGCAGAAGAACTGTTTAATATTTTACAAAAATTCTGTTTACATTTGGTGGGAGGCGGTGGAGGGGCGGGGGGTGTTGTGGCCGCCGCCACAATACCCCCTCCCCGCCCCTTCCAATTCTTCTACTCGGTTAATTTTGACGCGTTACTTACGTTAAAACAGTTAATTAAACTGCATAAGCACCTGTTAAAAAAACTATACAAGTTCTATTTGAATATACCCCTCCAAAAAAAAGAACGAAAAACAAACCGGTAATCCCCCCCCCCCCAAAAAAAAAAAAATTAAAAAACAGGTGACCATAAAGTGAATGAATTTTTTTCATATCTAGGAAACTACTTGTTTCCTGGAATTTTAAACGTTAGTGGTAATTTTAAAGAATTTTCCGAGTGTGAAAAGAAAGTCCCCCCCCCACGAAAAAAAAAAATCATGGCCACAAAGTGGGTGCTAATTTTACGTTAAATTATTAAAGAAAAGTGAACTCCCACTTTTTTAAAACTAATATTTCTTTATATTTTGGAAACTACTCATTTGCCGTAATTTTAAACATTTTCGTTTTCAGCGACCCCGAAAACTAGAAGAGTGGTAATTTTCAAGGAATTTTCAAGGGTGGAGTAATTCTTCATTATGCAGAAATTTAAATGTAAATTTAACAAACATCTCTCGGTCGAATTCCCCACTTAGAATGACTCTTATAAATCTTTTTTTTTTTTTTTTTTTTTCAATTTTCTTATATTGTTAACGAAGGAGAACTTAGTTAATAAAAATTGAGTATTTTTTTTTTTAACTTCCCCCCCCCCTTTCAGCATTCAACGAAAAAAATCGTCATTTTTAAGGTGAATATTGGAAAGAAAGTAAAAGTTTACCAAAAATTGATTTCTATGATTATACATTTGAATGTGGGGTAAAAGCGCACTGGGGGACCATTCGAAGACGGTTAATGTGCACTGGTTTTCCAAGCTGCAAAGGGTGTTTATTCCGAAAGCCGTTTTTAACATGGGGGGATGTTTATTCCGAAAGATATTTTATTTTCAACCTCGCCGTAATCAGCTTCTTAAAAGGTACGTCTTCAGTTGATCTCGCAATAACTTTTCACGAAATGTAGAAATTCAAAATGTTCTATATTAATTTTTTTTTTTTTTAAGTGCTTATGCAAAATCCGGACCGTGCTGAAATAGTAACATTAGTTTTTAAAACCCATTCTTAACACGGAGAGGAGAAGGCGTTCTGTAACAATTCTCTACTTTCACCTAACAATTTACAAAACAAAAATATCGTTAAACTTGAATATAGTTTGCAAATCCTATTTAAGAAATAACACGGTTCGTATTTTTCAGCATAGACAAGAAAACAAAAAAGGGTTTTTGTGCCTAACTTTAAATACAAATTCCACAAACAAAGCGTCTTTTCTATAACTACACCTTGTGGAACACTGTTCAGTGTTCCGCTGACTTGTTTCATGGCTGACTAAGTATGGTAGCCTTCAAGTCTAATGTAAACAAGTTCTTGTAAAACAAATCAAATTCTACCCAACTTACACCATTAATGATTACTACACTACCATCTTATATTCATCAACCTTTATCCTCGAGTGGTCTTCGGGCCTTGGTAAGTGGTGACTTCCTTGTAAATAAAAAAAGTTACCTTTCCATCTAACTGAATATTTTTCTGTTTTAACTTATTTTAAAGCGTTTATTTACTTCGAAACATAAGTGCAAGAAAAACATGGCTGACATTAAAAAAAAAGATCTGAGGCTTCGATAACGCTCAAAAATTGGAAATTAGACGAAATAACTAAATATGAATAAAAAAATATTTTTTTAATCGCAAAAAAATTTATAAAAACCACAGGATGTCGTTTATTATTATGCATTGCTAAATTATTGTTTTCATTTATATTTTTCAGAAAAGCCAACAAAACCAAAAAGTTCTTTAAAAAAAATACAACAAAAACAAAACAAATATATAACAATTAAATGTTACCAAAGGCAGGATAAGTTGTTGCTCTACCTACATGGATAAGTTTTGTGTTTTAACTTATTTTAAAGCGTTTATTTACTTTGAAACACAAGCAGTGCAGAGTCTTTTAGACAGTCATCTTGGGAGTCTCGTTAATTGCCCAGAAATAGAAAATTAAATAAAACACTAATAAAAATAGTTTGTTTTTTTTAATTGTACCTATTTACTATGCCTCCCCACGGGACAGAGTTAGACACCAGGGTCGTTATTTAACGTGAAGAAAAGGTACAAAAATAAAAATTGACCAAAAGACCAAGAACAAAAAACAAATCACGGGCATCGTCTAATTCCGATGCGACGCGTCACTAAACTATTATTTCCATGTATATTTTCTGGGCACTTATTGTAAGTTATATATGGAAATATAGCTTGTAAGATACCAGCCAGGAAAGAAAAAAAAAGGGAGTTACAATCAAAAACAAAATAATACAAAAAAAAAGAAAACAAAGCCGGAATAAAAAATAAATTCCTTTTTATATCTTACCTTTGCGATTAAAGCGTTCGTCATGTAGTCTGAAAAACTTATTGTTTTTGAGGAAGACAAAAAGCGAAATTAGGTTTGTTATCAGCTCTATTTTGCTAGATATGACCACCCCCACCCCTCAAAAAAAAAAAAAAAAAAGTCTAGGGGTGCCTGGGTAGGGGTCTGGGTTTTGGCTAATCTTTCAGTTCTTCTGTAAGGCAACACATTTCAGTTTCCCACGGTATCGAGTAACTGGAACAAGCGTTTTTGGGGTTTGTTTTTTTTTTTTTTTTTATTTTACATCCCCCCCCCCCGCCATTAGGTTCCTGTGAGGACACAACAGAGAAAGCAGTGTTTTTTTAAGGGGTAGTTTTTGTCATCTGCCCCCCCCCCTTCCCCGCGCCGCATACACACACTCCAGCTACAATTCAATCCAGAATCAGTTTATAAATTATTATTAGCGAATGCATTGGAAATGGCGTAAAATATTTTCCGGTTTTGACCATCATTTTAAGTTTAGAAGGCATTAGGAAGGCTATCCGAAATATGCGCATGGGTGGCGCCTGACCATCCTGACCGCACCCGCACCTCTCTCTCTCTCTCTCTCTCTCTCTCACCCCTTTCTCTATCTCTCTTTCTCTGTGTAATTATATATATATATATATATATATATATATATATATATATATATATGTATATATATATATATATAGTGTAACCCGGATGTAAGAGACTTCGTAAATTGTACCTGCAGCTATCTTATATCCGGGGTTCTTATATCCAGGTTAAGCTGTACATTAACACAGGCTCTAATTTGGGACCAGAGAAAATCTCTTATATCCGTTTTTCTTATATTCTGGTCTCTTTATATATATATATATATATATATATATATATATATATATATATATATATATATGTGTGTGTGTGTGTGTGTGTGTGTGTGTGTGTGTGTGTGTGTGTGTGGACTGGCTGCCCAGCGTTCCGTTGCTCGGTCGTAAAATACAAATAAATATATTTTAATTCCTACTAAGACATGTGCATGCTAGTATTATGCGTTTTTCCCCCCGAAACAGTTCCCGTCTTGAAAGTAAAAAAAATAAAAATTAAAAATAAATACTCAAGCGAAAGACAGCTAGTCAGGTACGGTAATCAAACGGCCAGCTTGACGCAATGTTTAAAAATTATTTTTAAAACTACTTATTTTTAACATAATGTGAACGATTCGCGCATGCGTATTCGTGAAACAGTTGACAAACAGATAAAAATCCGATCAGCCCCAGGTACCAGTTTTTCAATTTTGACCCCTTAACAACCCTGTTTCTGGATGAAAAATCGATTTAAAAGTTTTTCACGTGTCTGAATATCCTATATACCAAATTTCAAGTCCTTAGTTCAAACATTCGTTGAGTATATAGGTTGAGAAGTGTCTTCACACACACACACACACACACACACATACATTCTCACTTTTATGGATATATAGATGATTAAAATAAAGGAAATATTTCGACAAGATGGAGAGATGAAAAGGAACAGATCAAGTTATATGTTCATCAACGTTACGTCTACATTTCAAAGCTTTAATCATCCCGAGGAAGTCTTGAAATAAAAACGCAACGTTGATGAACATAAAACTTGCTTTCTTCCTTTTTCGTCGTACAAAGATAAATATAAATATTATCTTAAAATTGGAACCTATCAAGATAAAAAGCTCAGTATACTAGCTCCATTCATCCATCCAGCGCGGCCGTAGTCGAGATTGAACTTACTACACGAATTTGTAGTGTAATTCAAATCTTGTCGGTAGCTGAATACTTGATGCTTCGCCAGAGCTATCAAGCGTATTTTTTATCGTGACGCCATCACTAGATGGGGTGCTTGCCAAGGCTTAAGAGAGCCCCATCTACCCTCGAGAGAAAGATAGACCGCGCCAGTTTCTCAATCTGGTATTTTACCTTGCGGTACATACAGCGCCTCGCCTGCCCAAATGGTTACCCATCTAGCACAGGCCAGGCGCAACGTTGCTTAACTTAGGTGATCAGGCGAGAACCGGTGTGTCAGGGTGATTGTACCGTACAATCTATACTAGCTAGAGCCATTAAAGAAAGTGGCAGAACTGATGATGAAAAAAATTGAATGAATTACAATATTTATTGAACCATTAAAAATTCAAACAAGGAATTATCATGAAAAATAATTTTTCATCCATGAACTTTCAAAGATGAGATCTTTTCATCAGAGAATAAATATTCGTAAAAAAATGCATCACTCGTTGGCATAACTTTGAAAATATATACAAAAATATATAACTTTTTTTTTTAACAAAATACACTTTCAGTAGAATAACAGATCAAACAATCAATTAAGTAATTAGCTAGTCAGATAACATGAATTGGGACAAATACGTTAAAGACATTGTCAATGTGGGCTCCCTCTACTGTGCTAGAAAATCACTCACACCTTAGAGTATCCTATTTTTACAAAGCCACTGTTCGCCTATGCATGGAGTATTGTTGCTACATCTGGGCTAATGCATCTGCTAGTAGTCTCGCTCTTAAAACAGGTTCCAAAAAAGTCTCGACGTAACGTACTGAGCATACAAATCTGACGTTCTTTATTACTCTTTTACAGTGGTTGCTGGCATTCTTGAAGGTGGCTTTAGTTTCAGTACATCGACAGTGAGGGTTAAAAGTGTTTGCAAATTGTATAAATTGATAAATTTATGCTTCAATATTTTCCAATATAATATGTTACTCACTGTTTGATATGCAAATATATGAAGTAAATTCATAGAAATGGAAACCAAATAGTCATATTCTGGGGGGGTATGGATCTTTAAATGATTACATAAAGAAATATGGACCAAAAGAGTTTGCAAGCATTCATTTATCCGCAATAAATACCATTTTTAAACATGATATTATTCGAAAAATTGTGTCATGATTATAGTACCATATATTGATAACATATTACAAGAAAACAGTTATTACTCAAATAACAATTAACACAACAATACGAATTTATGAAACTATTTAACCCTCTATTCGCTTTCCTCCATTTTTAATCAAATCAATCAGCCTCCTATCAACAGAGGATGTTAATGCATGCACTTGCTGAGGTGTGATTTCAGAAGATACCTTCTTGATTCTCTCCCAAATGTCTTTTTTTACTATGGAATTGATGCCAGTTTTCGTAAACCTTCCTCTTCAGAATCGATCAGAGGTTCTCTATCGGATTCAAATCCGGGCTCTGAGGTGGCCAGTCCATCAGACGTTCACCAGAGAATCCCTTGTCTGAAAGCCAAGCTTTTGTGAACCGAGAAGCATGGCTTGGGGCATTGTCTTGTTGGATAATTAGATTCTGGTTGAAAGCACCATTTTGTGAATTCAATCAGGGCAATAAATTTGCTTCCAAAAACTTGCAGTAGTTTATAGAATTCATTTTGACACAGTCAGGGACAAGAAAGGGACCAACAATCTCACTTCCAATAATACCAGCCCAAATCAGCACTCCTCCTCCTCCTCCTCCTCCTCCTCCTCCTCCTTGTTGACGTCTGAATCGCAAGCGTGGGCTATTGCCTTTTAAGAAACCATCCCTTGGCCCAACTGTCGGGGCCGTCGAGGGTTGTTCTGGCCTCGTCAGTCTAGAGAATATTTTGAAAATTGGTTTTCAAATATTTAGTGGCCCATGCTAGTCGCTTCTAACAGTTTATATTACTCAAAGGAGGACATTTTGTCTGTGTTCTCTGATCAGCTATCTGTTTCAAAATCTGATTTCGGGTCCTTTTAGAGATGACAGACACTCCTGCGTGGTCGAAAATAGCTTTGCTTGTGCTGTGTAGGTTTGCTAGCAAACTCCTATTTATTTTTATAATATCTCGTGGTGAATTCACCTTTGGTCTGCCACTTTTATGCTTTTTTCTTCCATCTTTGCCGTCAATGACGAAACGTTTCACAGTTCGATGATCTCGTTTCAAAATTTTCGAAATTTCCAATGTAGATTTCTTTGCAGCAAGAAATGTAACAATTTCACCCTTCTCCCTATCTGTCAACATCTTTCCTTTAGCCATTATCAATAAATTAAGATTACCTGCATAAACTTTTGGCTCACCTGAAAAGTGGAAAATGTCAAACTATTATTAAATTCTGGCTTTTATCGTAAAGTGTAGTAATGGAATGAACCAGAATGGCAACCAGCAAATGATGGAAGAGTCCAAAATGAAAAATTAAGCAAAATTAATAAAGAAATTGAGAAAAAATAGGCCTGCAAACTCTTTTGACCCCCACTGTATTACGTGTGGAGCAATAAAAATAGTGATTTCTGTGCGCAACATTCTTTTTAAACGTGGAACGCAGAGGTAGATCTGATATAATGTATGAAAGCTATCTCAGTCAGCCATAGAGTATCGATATACTGTACGATGGAGAGGTATGTCGGAGGATTGATTACATTTTGTTTTTATCTTAACTGAGACAACTGAGTGGTTGGAAGATCCCAGTGAAGACAGAACGGAAGATGAACATAGCTCAGGGCAATTTGTAAGAAAAAGGTTTAGGAGTCTTGCAAACTGACCATCAGTGTCGGGCACACGGATGGGTTCGTGAACAATCTGAGTAAGGTTATAAGCAATGGAGAAATCATAACATAACCTCCCCTCATCACCTGTCTTTTTGAATGGGCTAACCATTCCACACTGTGAACATTGAAGTCTCCACAGATGTGAATGTTAGCCGAAGGATAAGCAGACAGGATGAGGTCAATTTTCTCAGATATGCTCTTAAAGATTGTAACTGCACTATTATAGGCGCGATAGAAGGCAAATATAAACACAATGATATAAACAAGTGCAATCTGAAAGCACATCTAGAGAAATTTACGGTCTTTTATGGAGATGTCCTTATCACATGGAAAGCCATATTTAATGTAGGCACATATTCCATGTGCATGACGATCTTGGGGCCAGGTTTGGATGTTTAATTAGAATATCCTTAATTACGAACTTACGAAACTTAATTACGAAAACAGACGAACTTACGAAACAGACGAACTTACGAAACTTAATTACGAAAACAGACGGTCCAATGCCAGTTTCGCTTAAAAAGAATAGGTCTGGTTTTGTCTCCTGTAATTGGATTTCAACCTCTAGAAGGTTAGAACGTAGACCCCTAATGTTGGAGAAAGAGACATAGTAGTGGGGGTCTATGTTGGAAGTTGGAATTTATATAATTATATTACATATTTGTATAATTATATTACATATTTGTATAATTGTATTACATATTTATATAATTGTATTACATATTTATATAATTGTATTACATATTTGTATAATTGTATTACATATTTGTATAATTATATTACATATTTGTATAATTGTATTACATATTTGTATAATTGTATTACATATTTATATAATTGTATTACATATTTATATAATTGTATTACATATTTATATAATTGTATTACATATTTATATAATTATATTCACGGCTCTGTTACAATACCTGGGAGATGATATCATGAATATAGAACAGATACTACATTTATTTCACCAATAAAAAACGGAGGAAGTAATGCTAGGAGGATGCTTTTAGTAAGAATACGGCACAATCAACGAACAAACATATACTGCACTACAAGCCCCTTCTCATAAAAGGAGGAGTTAATGTCTGGGAGGATGATTTCATTTTGTTCTTCCTACCTCAACAGATAAAGATTTTCCTTTTTCCCTAGCGTCAAGTGGAACTCCAATTGACAGGACCTCTTTACACTAGTGGAACACGTTACCGCATGACTGCTCCCCTGCTGATTACAACTTGGTTGTCTTCAAATCCAATGCCAACAAATTCATATAATAAAACACCGCATAATTAAATACGTTTTATACCGATGTTAGTACTCCCATAGTGTTCATCATTCGTATGACATTCCATTTCTCGCCTAGCTTAGCTTGAGTACGTGATGTTCGTACCAGTCGGGAATACGTCCCTGACAATCAGTCCAACAGTGGCTTTGCTGCTGTCGGGCTCATGCATACTTCTCTTGTCTTAAGAGATCCACCCTCCCAAGTTTTACCTCCTCCGTGAGAAATGTTAAGATTTTGCTAATCTACCAAAGCGTCACTTTAGCATTTATATTAGATATTACATATAGTTATGTTAGGAGACAGACGTTTTACACAAAGGTAGCAAAGATGTCAGTAGGATTATGATTCGTCAAGACCGTAAGAACAAGGGTGGAAAGACATGACGTCACATAATGCGATACTGACGAGATTCTGGGATGAGATCAAAGTTATGGTAGAGGCGACCAGGCGCATTAAATAGTGTTTAACAAAACCATAATTAAATAATGCAGTTAACTTGTAATCGAATTACAATTTCTGAAAGTTATTTTTTTAAATTAAGGCTTTCAGAATAAATTTAAGCAAATGGGCCAGATCTTATTTAAAATCTATTATATAAAGGACAGTTATGTGTGTTTGTATGCATGTTCAGCTAAAACTACAAACTACTAAACAAGCACCGACAAAGTCGGTATTTTCTTGATCAACGTTTCCGCGGATGCCCGATATCTAAAATATATATATATATATATATATATATATATATATATATATATCCCCGAAACAGTGTTTCATGGTAAACAACTGATGATCCCTTGAAAAATAAATTATTGGTATTATAGTAAATTCGAGAGCGAGTTGATGCAGTGATTGCAGGTGATTAAATGACTTCCTGACTAGATGGTTTTCTAACGAATGATAATATTTTTTGTATAGTTTTAAAGGTTAAAAACTTCAAAGACTAATATATATATATATATATATATATATATATATATATATATATATATATATATATATATATATATAATGCCAGTATCAACAAATTCATAGCATCGCTATAATATTCATTTAATATTCATTTGCTAACATCTTTCATCTGATGAGAATAACGCATTTCTTTGAAACTTCGTGGATTAAGGAAATTTCAATATATCTTATTTGAGTATCCTGTCGAACAATAAATTCAAGTAAAATATATTTTTATATTGTTAAATTTATGTTCTTATGTGTGTGTTTATGAGAAAAATATGCCTATCCAATTATATTTCACCCTTTATTCATACCACTTCTTTTATTTATGAAGCTCGATGTATGATAAATATAGCTACAGAGCACATATAGATAACTGACAAAAAGTCTATTTTAACATGTTGGAAGAATTGCACGATAAGATGAACAACATCTCCGATTTTGTAAAGGAATCTTGTTTTGGTTTGTTTTCAGTCATTTTATTCCGCTATTTTATTTACTAAAGGGAAATAAATCTGATTTTCTTTATCAAGAATTGATTCTCTTATGCAAACTTTTCTCGAGGAATCTAATAAAAGACAGTTGTGTGTGTGTGTGTGTGTGTGTGTGTGTGTGTGTGTGTGTGTGTGTGTGTGTGTGTGTGTGTGCGTGCGTGTGTGTGTGTGCGTGTGTTTCTGTGTGTGTGTGTGTGTGTGTGTGTGTGTGTTCTGCTAGAGAGGAAGGGACTGGATGAAGGATGGTAGGTTGGTAGAGAGGGGAGAAGACGGGAGAAAAGGGAAAAAAAAAGATAGAAAGACATAAAGAGAGAAGTATAGAGTGTGTCTCGAGTAGAATTCTTCAAAAATGCAAAGAAATGTCTTCCAGATCTAAAATGCACAAGCGCCACTAATGCTGTTAGAATCTGTTTTATAAAATTGATGAATGCAAATAGCCTCAGGTTAAAGGCTTCAAACTTCCTTTCAAATCTCTAATGTAATTCATTTGTTTTTAGTTTTATTTTTTTACTTTTTTTTATATTAACAAAAGATTAAAATGTATGACCTTTTTTACAAAGAAACTGAAATGCATTCTGACAAATTTAATTTCGTAATTTAATTGCTTTTAGTAGGAATACGGCACAATCACGTTGACGCGCCGGTTCTCGCAAGACCACTGAAGTTAAGCAATAATGAGCCTGGCCAGTACCGGATGGGTGATCATTTGGGAACACCAGGCGCTGTATGTTCTCTCCGCTTATGTCGGCATTGTTTTCAGCCGCCCTAAACTTATTTTTGCAACTGGAATTAAAACAGTGTCGACTCAGGGGAGGTGTAGTTGGAGATTGCGCAACTCTTGTCACAATAATGTTACGCGCAGGCACCCTTAAGCGTATCCGCCAAGACTACGGAGCCGTAGTAGTAATTTTTAATTTTTTTTATTTTACGTTATTGTATTTTTATTATAGCCAGACAGGTTAGAATTGTCACTGTTTCATATAGGTGGCAGGGGTGCAGAAATATGAGCTTTGTCGCGAGCACCTACTTGGCCTTTTGGCCAAGAAAAAAAAAACATGCACACACACACACACAGAAATTGTATATATATCCTTTTCGTAAAAACGCTGGGGTTTTCATTAGTTTAGAGTCCACAGAGTGAATGAGGTATTGTGGTAAATGTTGCCAGTCAAGAGTAAAGTCGCCAAAGACTCCAATTTTTACTTTAGTTACAAAGACCCTGCAACACTCCCCTCCCCAGATCTTATAGGGCCTTGTGCCTAAATTTGTTTTGTCTTTTGAAGATTTTACTTTTTTTTTATTTTTTTATTTTATATTGGAATTTTTTTAATTGTAATTTCTTCTTTAAACGAAATAAATTAAATATGAACATCAAAGTGTAGTATCTGTTCTTCAGATGCTGCACTTCAATTTCTTGTTCTCTTTCGGTGGAGGAGGAGCAGTCCTTCACGACTGAGACAATTTTTTTTATTTTTGTACCTTTTCTCCACATTAAAAAACGACCCTGGTGTCTAACTCTGTCCCGTGGGGAGGCATTGTGAATAAGTACTATGAAATAAACGATACAGTAGGACAAAAGTTAGATACATTGGCGCTAGAAGGAAATGAAATCGGTGAGATATTATCACGGTCGCTATATTAAAATTGATCTTTTTTCTTATGTTCTCCACCCTCTTTTTTCCACATTGATAACAGTTGTGCTGTCTGGCCGAGTGTAGTTCGAAGAGTAGTATTCGTTCTAGATTCAACGGTTAAATGTTACATTTAAGGACACAACATCTCGCAAAGGTCAACGGGTGGAAATGTGAGGGAGCTGATGGTGTCTCTACGTTTCCAATGTCACTGCCGTTCCATTTTTCAGCGAGGAATGCGGGATGGCTGGTGAAATTAGGCCATCTTAGCAAGTTTTTTTTTTTTTAAGTCAGTGGTTCCCACCCACCGTGGTGCGGCTCGCTAATGTGCTGACTGCTGGTGTGCCGCGGAAGTTATAGGTGGAAGCTACAAGCTTTTATAGGTGGAAGTTACAAGTTTTTGGGATTTATCAGAAAAGTCACCAAACGAGAAAAAAAATAAAAATCTATAACAAATAAATGTTGCCAAAGGTAATATAAGTTACTCTTCTACCTACCTGAATAAGCTTTTTGTGTGTTTTAACATATTTTACAATTTTTATTCGCTCAAACTACAAGTAGTATCGAGTTAGTAAGTTAAACCGACAATAAAATAAGAGATCTTCATCTTCGGAGTGTCAGTAATAGCTAAAAACTCGAAAAACAAAGTACTGATAAAAATCCACCCAATAAGTGTCACCATTCACTGGGTGAATTCCTATCGATATTTTGTTATGTTTTCATGGTTTAAGCGATTATCAAGACTTCCCTGTTGGACGTCTGATGCCGGACAACTTGTCGTTGTTCTAACTTATCAACTCTGCACAACTTCTCTTTCGAATTAAATAGACACTTTAAAATATGTTCAGCCACACAAAACTTATCCACGTAGGTAGAAGAGTAACTTAACTTGCCTTTGGTAGCAATTATTTGTTATTTGAAATTTTCTACCCTTTTATCATTTGTTGGCTTCTCTGCTAAATTTCCAAGTTTTTATAAGTGAAAAACAGCTTCCATCTCGTTATAACCGGGGCTGTTTGCATTAATAAAGACTCACACATTATTTGGTAAATATACACTTCAGGTGCGTAAATTATTTGACTTACATATAACCATAAAAAGCTATTTTTTTTAATAAAACACATCAATAGACCCAAAAGACTAAAATTGTTATTGCGATTATGTATGTGGAGCTTCAATGTTCACAACGTAGAATGGTTGACCCACTCAAACAAAACCGATGATGAGGGGAGGTTCTGTCATGATTTCTCCATTGCTTATGATCTCACCCAGATTGTTCTTGAACCCACCCGTGTGGGCGACAATGATAGCCAGTATGCGAGTCTATTAGACCTTTTTCTCACTATGTTCAGTTTCTGTTCTGTCTCCTCTTGGATCTTCCGACTACTCTGTTGTATCAATTAAGATGAAAATGAAATGTAGTAAGTCCTGAGATGTACCGCTTCATTGTACAGTATATCGATACTGATTAGGATAGCTTTCGTACATTATATCAAATCTACCTGTGTTCCATGTTTAAAAAGGATGTGTCTTCTATAGTATCAGACATGACGGAATGGTTAATTGTAGGTATAGACCGTTTCATACCCTCGAAAAAGTTCCAGCAAAAACCTAACAGTCAGCCATGGTTCTCTCCAGAACGTGCTGCTGCCATTGTGCACAGAAATCACTTTTTCCACTGCTTCAAACGAAATAGATGTATGGAAACTAAAGCCGCTTTCAGGATTGCCAGCATCCATTGTAAGATAGGAATAAAGAATGCAAGAGAGTTGTATGCTCAGTCTGTCAAGTCCAAAGTAGCTGAGCAGCGGCTTGGCTCCCACCAGTTTTGGCAAATAGCAAACAGAATCCTGAACAGAAGTGTGTGCTCTATCACAACTATCATCAATGGACCTGAGGTAATCTCGTCAGCATCAGACAAAGCCAAACTCTTTGCCAAGAACTTTGCAGCTAATTCTACCCTTTGCGACCAAGGCTGCCAACCGTCAATATTTCCTCCTGTATCAGAAAACACGCTATGTGATATACATATATCTGTACGTGATGTTGCCAAGCTAATTAAAAACCTTGATTCCAGTAAGCAACGGCCCTGATGTTTTTTTTTTTTTTCTCTCTCTAAAGTATGCATTACTTCTAGCTAGTCTAAAGTTAATATGTAACCCTAAAGGTATGTATTACTTCTTAACCGGTTTTTTGAACGAGTTAAAAATAACCAGACTTTTTCAATTTGATAAAAGTTCCATTATAGCATATTTATTATGGAGTGGAGCTGGAATAGTCGAACATTCTGGCATGAGGTAGATAATTTAATGTTGAATTTAAAAGAAATAAATAAAAATACAGAACTCTCCCCCACCACCACCACCGCCACCCAACATACCCTTTAAATATGGGCATAAAAAACAGACTGACTGACTATCATCCTCTTATTTTACGCTATGAACTCAAGATGCTAAGTCACTTTTCTATCCGTAACTTTTGAAGTCTACTAACATCTGTGTATTGCAAATTTTTGTTTTATATTTTCCTTATTCCAGCTTTGACTTTAATCCTGAATATTTGTCTCGTTTTCTATTTATCTTTTTTTGTTTTTCCTGAATCTTTTTGTCAAATATACTATTATTAACCAATACATTTTTTCCTATATTTAAAATGAGAAAAAAAGTATATGAAATTGAACATTTCCCAAATTATACCTGCATATTGTCTGAACTCAAAAACATGTGGCTTCTTTTACTTCTAACTAGTCTAAACTTAATACGTAACCCTAAAGGTATTACTTCTTAACCAGTTTTTTAAACGAGTTAAAATTTAACCAAACTTTAAAATTTGATAAAAGTTCCATTATAGCATATATATTATGGGGTGGAGCTGGAATGCTCGAACATTCTAGCTCAAGGTAGATAAAGGCAAAAAGTATCCATGCATTATTATGGGAGGGGAGACTATCTTTAAGTACTACCCTAAACTGGGAATGAGGCAGCAGACTTGAAGTAAATATTAATAAGTCCTTCTCACCTTTTTTTTTAAATGGAGTGTAGATAATACATGTGGATGTGTTATCGGCAGCTCCAGTAACTCTTGCTTCTCCTTTTTTGTCCTTCAGTCTTCATTTCCAATGAGTGATTTTTCTGACAAAGGGTGAAGAAAAAGCTGCTTTCCAGGTCGGTAATACTTCGTGGACAGTAGCATGAGATGTCAGAAATTTTTCTGTTTCTATGTCTATCCTTGTGGTCATGTCACTAATAAGGGTGCTGGAGTTAAACGTTTCATCTGGGCTGGCATTATCCGCCTGATAGTCAGGGACCCGAACCTTGGATTAACCACTAAGGAGGCTGTCCTATCAGCAGGTGCAAAGTACCGGGGCTGCTGTATTGCCATTTGGTGAATGGATTCTGGACCATGCAGTAGTTTCTGGTAGGGCCTCTTGATGCCATACTAGTGGGTAATTGTTACAGCTTTACCTTATGTGCTAAAAAAAAAAAAAAATTCTTGTCTCTTTCTCTCCTCTCTGTCCTGCTCCAACCAAGTCTATCGACCTGTTCCACAAATCCCCAAACCTTAACATGACAAATCTCCAAAAACGAATAAACCTAGAACTCCATCCTCCAACGTAGACCCCTACTACCAGGTCTCCTTCTCCAACATCAGGGGTCTACGTTCCAACCTTCTAGAGGTTGAAACACAATTACAGGAGACGAAACTGGACATATTCTTTCTAAGTGAAACTGGCATAGAGCCAACCACTTCCCTAGACGAATTCATAATTAAAGGATACGCTAACTTAACATCTAAATCTGACCTCCAAGGCGTAGAATATTTGCCTACATTAAAGATGGCTTTCCATGTGGTAGGGATATCTCCAGAGAAGACCCTAATTTACTTTATATGTGCTTCCGAGTTGCACTTGCTTACACCACTGCATTTATATTTGTCCTCTATCGCCCCCACAACAGTGGGGTTACTATCTTTAAAAGTATATCTGAGAAAATTGACCACATCCTGTCTGCTTATCCTTCGGCTAACATTCACATTTGCGGTGACTTCAATGTCCATAATGTGGAATGGCTGACCCACTCAAATAAGACCAATAACGAGGGGAGGTTCTGTCATGATTTTGCCATTGCTTATGACCTCACTCAGATTGTTCACAAACCCACCCGTTTACCCGATACTACCAGTCAGTATGCTAGTCTTCTAGACCTTTTCCTCACAACTTCCCCTGAGCTATGTTCATGTTCCGTTCTATCCCTCTGGGATCCTCCGACCACTTCATTTTAGCAGTTAAGATAAAAATGAAATGTAATAAGTCTTCAGACATACCTCTCCACCATACTGTATATCGATACTCTACGGCTGACTGGGATATCTTCTGTACATTCATATCCGATCTACCTCTGCATTCCATGTTTTAAAAGGATGTGTCCTCTATAGTATCAGACCTGACCGAATGGTTAATTATAGGCATAGATCGATTCATACCATCCAAAAAATTCCAACAAAAAAATTCCAACAAAAACCTAACAGCCAGCCATGGTTCTCCCCAGAATGTGCTGCTGCCATCACACAAAGAAATCACTTTTTCCATAGCTACCAACGTAATAGATGTACTGAGACTAAAGCTGTCAGCAACTACTGTAAAAGAGTAATAAAAAATGCAAGAGAGCTATATGCTCAGTCCGTTAAATCCAAAGTAGCTGAGCAGCGGCTTGGTTCCCACCAGTTTTGGCAAATAGCAAACAGGATCCTGAATAGAAGCGTGCATTCTATCCCAACCATTATCAATGGACCTGAGGTCATCTCATCAGCATCAGACAAGGCCAAACTATTTACCAAGAAGTTTGCAGCTAATTCTACCATATGCGATGAAGGCCATCATCTCCCAGTATTTCCTCCTATAACAGACAACATGCTAGGTAACATACAAATATTTGTGTGTGAGGTCGCCAAGCTAATCAAGAATTTTGATTTTTTTTTGTAAAGCAACTGGCCCTGATGGCATTCCAGTTATAGTGCTGAAAAAGCTCCAACCAGAACTTGCCCCCATACTTACAAAACTGTTTGAACGTTGCCTTAAAGAGAAGTGCTTTCCAACACCCTGGAAAACCTCATCATTATGGCCTGTATTTAAGAATTCAGGTGAAAAGTCATCTCTCTCTCAGTACAGACCAATAAGTCCCCTGTGTGTCATGAGTAAGTTTTTTTGTTTTTTTTACATGGGGGGTCACCACTTATCAAGGCCCGGAGGCCACTCGGGGATAAGGGTTATTACAAGTTGTTAGAATCCATATTAAATAAAGAAGTAGTCAACCACCTCAGCAGAAACAACCTTCTTAGTGACATGCAATATGGTTTCTGCTCCGCAAGATCTATAGGAGATGTGCTAACGGTTATATCAAATAGGATTAGTGAATCTCTTGAGAAAGGCTTTCTTTCCAGGGCAATTGCTCTTGACATATAGAAGGCCTTCGATAAGGTATGGCATAAGGGCCTACTTCACAAGATTTCCAGCTATGGTATCACTGGGAATGTTTTCTCAATCATTTCTCTCCGATAGGCTCATAACAGTAGTGGTTGATGGGCAGAAATCAGAGGCCCACAGTATGTTTATTAAAGCACAGGTGTCATTCATCGATGATAAGGGTTATGAGGTGCCTTAAATAAGTTTTCAGACTTATTTATGCAGACATTTAAAATTGTCTCAAACTCTTGTAAATTCAGTATGTTATTGTTATACATATTATAAGATGACTCACCAATTTTGATGATTTCAGTTTCAACTGAACATGCAGCAGGAATTGGAATACACCATACTAAAGTCTTTAATATAAATACCAATGCAAAAAAAAAATTTATAGGAGTTTCTATATATTTAGTTTAATAAAGTACGCTGAGAAATACGTTAGCAAAACTTAAGCACATTTATTATTCGAAAAGGAAACAGAAATAAAAGTATATATATAAATTTGTATTCCTGTCTGTTTGTTTACAATTTCATTAATATATACAAAACGTTCCTTTAATCTTTCATTCATTTCTATATATAGTATGATTCTTTCAAAATATACAATGAAGAGATCACCTCATTTGCATATTACATTAAGAAAAATAGATTTTACTAAATAGTGGTATCTTAGTTAATGTTTTTAGCGAGAGAATTGTTTTAAGTGTTCTATTTAAAATTGTTATTTAATAAATTTTAAGCCACAATTATATTGAAAATATATTTAATTTATTTAATTTAATTTAATTTATTTTCCAACATCGACTTTTTAAAAACTTTGTTTTAGAGTTATTTGCCCCTAGAAACTTCTAAACATAAAAAAAACTCACCGAATAAAATAATTTGGTAATCTCAATAAGTTTCTAGTTGGAAAAATAATTCCGTGTAGATAGAAAAATGTTTGGTTTTTATTGTTTTCTTTTAATATTCAAACAAAAAAGAATTAAAAAAACAATGCATGCGTTAATGTTTATAAACGTTATTTTTTTAGGTTCACAAAATCGTGAGTTTTCTTAGGCAGTTTCCAAGTTACAGTTTTCCCTTCATTATACATATATATATATATATATATATATATATATATATATATATATATATATATATATATATATATATATATATATACTAGCAGTGGCACCCGGCGTTGCCTGGGTTGACATGAAGTTCCGTTTGGAACACACCTGCTATACAAATCATTTTCAATATGGACAACATGAATACCCCCACAAACAATTTCAAAAATAAAAGAACGGATAAAAACATGTAAATGTAATCGCCCCCAAAAAGAAGTACCTGATACACTCTACACCAGTTATTTCTGCACAAGGACTACAAAGAGAAGAAAATATTCTCCGGGTATTGAGCACTGGAAAGAAAACTCCCCCTTCCCCAAAATAAAAAATTAAAAATTATTCATTACAACTATTGTTTTTAAAAAATAGTAGCGAATACCTATGTGATCGCAGAAAAAAATAGCCTAGTAGGCAGGCTCTAACCTGAAACGCGAATTAAGGCTATCTTGGGAACTGTCCTAAGAAAATTCAAGATTTTGTGAACCTAAAAAATAACGTTTATAAACATTAACGTGTGCGTTTGTTTTTTTATGTTTGTAAGGGCACTTTTTTAACTGGCTTTTTGTTTTATAAATAACAAATTTTTCGATTTGCTTTTTTATGGGGAGGGGCCTTTTCTGTTTGCTTATTTTAGGGAAGCCTTTTTGTTTTTAAAAGTGTGTGCTTTGAATTCAGATTTAAGTTTGAATTCAAAGCATTCAAAGATTCTGCAGTAATTTTTATGACGTGACCCAGCGTCGTTTAACCCCTAAGAAAAATGAAGTTCTAACAAAAATTAATTCCAAAAATGAAAATTTTCGTCATTTTATATTTCTAATGTAATCCCCACCAACAAAAAAATTTAATTTGTCATATTTTGGGGTTTGTTTTGTTTATAAAATTGTTAGGTGAAAGTACAGAATAGTCTCATAAGAATTAATTAAATTTATCGTTATTTTATGTTTCAAATGTAATTCACGCCCCCCCCCCAATTGTATTTGTCATGTTGCCCCCACCCAAATCGCCAAACTGAAAAAATGCTAGAGGTGAAATGTCTCATCAAACGCTTTGTGGCCAAGAAGTGGGTGCTCATTTTACAGTAAATTTATATAGATCCCAGCTCTAAATATTCTTTTTTCAAAATTTCTTCTTTCATATTATTTATAAAGGTTGTTTAAACGTATTAGATTTAAAAAAAAAGTAGACATTCATGTTTTTTAGGGTTTACACAACGCTGGTTCACGTCGTAAAAAATACCTTTTCTTAATTAGAAAGTTAAGTTTGTAATCGATTAGATAAACGTCAAAAACGAAAAAAGTGTCAATTGTGGAATTTAGAGGGAGCAGTAGATTTTTATTTTTTAGGTGTAAAACGACGTTGAGTAACATCGTAAAAATTTACCGATTTCTGTATAGTCGTTTTAAGAATAATAAAAACAAACAAAATCTTTTCAGTTTTTTCGTAAGTATTTTTTTGTTTGAATATTTTAAAAAAAACAAAAAAAAAACAATAAAAGTCGAAATTATTTTTCCAGCTAAAAACTTATTGAGATCACCAAATTATTTTATTCGGTGAGAGTTTGTTTTTTATGTTTAGAAGTTTCTAAGGGCAAATAACTCTTTAAAAAAAAGTGTTTTAAAAAGTCGATGTTTGAAATAATAATTCCAAATAAATTAAATTAAATATATTTTCAATATAATTGTTGTTTAAAATTATTTAAATAGAACACTTTAAACAATTCTCTCGCTAAAAACATTAACTAAGATACCGCTATTTAGTAAAATCGATTTTCCTTAGTGTAAAAGGCAAATGAGGTGATCCCTTAATTGTATATTTTGCAAGAATCATACTTTATATAGAAATGAATGGAAGATTAAAGTACGGAACGTTTTGTATACATGAATCAAATTCTAGACACACAAACAGGCAGGAATACGAATTTATATATATACTAGCGGGGGTACCCGGCATTGCCCGAGTGTTTGTTTCCGGGACGGGGGGGGAGTTTTAAAAAATGTTATGGTAGGTAAGTAGGAAGGATCAAACCCGGAGTCATGAGTAAAAGTAGGAAAATAAAGTGTGAAAAAAAACAAACAAAAAAAAAAAAACATCTGCAACGTTAACAGTTCGGCCACCAAGAAAAGTCCATTCCAGTTGTTTGGGAAAAAAAAAAAAAAAAACGACTACGGTAGGTCGGCGCGAACGTGAAAATATAATGTGAATTGTCCAGCACGCTAACCACTACGCCACAGAGCACTGCAGCTTAGTTTAGTGATTTTAAATAACTTCACATGAAAGAACTACGAAGCCAAACCGGTGTTCTCTTCTCAACTGTTCCTTGTGAACGATCCCCAAACGGTGTTAAGTGGTGGCAGGGGGAGGAGGAATTTATTAGAGAGAAAATATTTTACCACTTCCATTGATCTTAAGCGATTTTGGCCGTGACTTCTCAGCAGAAAAAGTATAGAAATCTAAGATTATCGAGGAATTTGAGAAATAGTAAGCCTATAACACACCTCAGATATTGTTCTGCCGTTTGTGCATATTATATTTGCATGAAATATCTTGATTTTTAATCCTATTAATGTCAAAATCAGACGGGAAAAAAGAGTTCATTTTATTTATATAGAAGATATATATATACTTTCATCTATTTGTGTTTCCTTTCCAAATAATAAATGTGTTTTTGCTAAAGTATTTCTCAGCATACTTTATTAAACTAAATATATAGAAACTCCTATGAATTTGTTTTTTTGTTTTTTTTTTTGTATTGATATTCATATTAAAGGCTTTAGTATGGTGTATTCCTGTTCCTGCTGCAGCTGTTCATTTGAACGTGAAAACATAAAAAATTGGTCAGTCATCTCATAATATGTATAGCAATAACATACTGATTTTTCAAGACTATATATAGAAATAAATGAACGATTGAAGTAAGGAACGTTTTGTATATATTAATCAAATTGTGAACTAACAAACAAACAGACAGGAATACGAATTTGTATATATAAATATATAAACTAGCAGTTCGAGCACTGTGAAGCGATGGGAAAGTGTTTATTTAATAGGTACTTGACGATCGTGGTCCTGTGGGTAGAGCTGCCGATTGTCAACTCGATGGTTCGATTCATTGCTGGGAATAGGTGCTAGTCTAGACACATTGATGAGTTGTGATAAAATGTAGGACAGAGCTGGTGTATAGTCTTTTTTATCATACAAACGTTAATGCTTGCGTAATAAACAGACTATATTACATCTACCAAAATACACTCAACGAATACGGCTGGCCCGTATACATTTCGGAAAATCAATAAGGAACAACCACACTTTTTTTTTATATGGGACTATTGCTTTTCCCCTGGATCAATATTCTGCCTACCTGGATTTATAACCCCAGAGGACATTGTACTCCTTCCGATAATGGGCTATCCAGGTTGTATCAAATTCCCTTTTCCTATAATTATTTCCATATAATTATCATTCACCACTTAAACTATTTTCAATATTTGTGCTGAAAAACAAAATAAGTGTCTATTCACAGCTGAACATTTTGCTTACCGCATTTCATTTCCTCTGATGATATGAGCCTTTATTGAAAATCCATGGATTATGGAAATCAACACAACCCCCTTTCCTTTGTCAAAGAATAAATTCTGAATTCAAATATGTGTTTATATGTTGTTGTTTTTTTTTTTTTCAGAATTTTAATATAGCCACTAAACTTATATATGTGGGGGGGGGGGTTCGTGTGTGTGTGTGTGTGTGTGTGTGTTGTTTGGAGATTTGTCTAACTTTGCTTATCCACAAAAACTGTCGCCAAAATAAAAAGAAAAAGTGTGGGTCCATCTCATCAAAAGAGGCAATTCAAAATTCAAGGGAGATAATCTGAAAAATTTTCTCGACAAAAGTTATTTCCCTTGTCACCGTCTTTCTTCCAAGGCATACAGTTGGATTATAATATAGCTGACTTATATTGGAGTGAGGCATTAAGCCATTCTCTCACTCAATGCTTCCTATTTTATTACAGGTTGGCGGTGAATATCGATGCGTGCAATCATAGCAAAGTTGCGTCTATTCGGTAGAGCTGGGTCAATCAGCATAAAATAACGCCGTCTATCTTTGTTGCAGTTTGAAGCAAAATTTACTGTGATGTCGCGTTGACCGCTTTCACGGATATTGGATTTCTTTTTTTCGGATTAAGAAAGCAATAACTTCGTAATTTATATTTAATTTGTCATCCAAATATATGAGTACGTTTTATATTTCAAATCTATGTACTTATGCAGTATAAAAACCGAAGGATTGTCGGAATTTTTTTTTTTTTTTTTAATTTCTTTTTATTTTATTTTACAAACGCTGGGAATTTTTTTATTAAAGAATAAATATGATTTTTACCATGCAAAAATAAAAAAATAAAAATCAAACAAGAAACCATTACAAAAAAGCTCCAACCCCTGTTCCATGGGCGCAATGTTGAATTCCTGAGCCTGTTTCCACAAGTATTTTAATGGAATGTGCTGATGAACTCGTTACACTTGTGTCCCCCAAAATTACATGTACCTAACAACCCCACTTAGTAACAAAATCACACCGCTTTCCTAAACGCCAGAAAAATTGCTACTCTAATAATTTCTTCCCTCGAACAGCTAGACTTCGGAATTCCCTTCCTGCTACCTGCTTCCCTGTATGTAATGATATGCAGAAGTTTAAATGTAACGTAAATAAACATCTTGTTCATCTTTTATGGTTCTAAATAGTATTTCCTTATGTCTAAGTGGTCTTGTTAGGGATGAACGCGAGTAAAAAAAAATGAATAGGGAAAAAAATTGTTTAATAAAAAAGAAATGGTTACAGCTTATTTTTGTAATGTAGGTACGTGCAAAATGAATGCCGATGCTCAAAATGTATAAACATTTTTAGCCCTCTCTTTATTTAAAAATTCACTAAAAGTCAGGAAATTAACCAATTTTAATGAAATTTTCAGTAATTCTCAAATAATGATAACGGAATATAATGAACACATTTTTATTTAAATCTTAGGCGAAATATATTATTTTGTTTAAACAAAAAATACTTTTACTAAAGTTATGGTTTTCAGTAGTAAAAATATGCATGAATTTATTAATTTTTTTTTTAATGAAAATAAAATATCGTAAATTGTAACAATTAAAAAATAATTATTTAATTTTGACAGAAACATTACGAGAAAAGCCTCTAAAGTCTGTATTAATGAATTCAATATAACTCGAAGAAAAATGTATTTCTCGAACTACCGATATTATCATTGAATTAAGCATTATTTATTCAATTTTTTCATACAAAAAGATTATAATTGCCAAAAATATTTTTACAGGTTTCGCATGATTTTTATATTCAAGATTTTAATATTTTCCTTGCTTGCATTAATGTGAAACTTTCGACGTAACATAATTTTTATATAATCTTGAAAAATATTTTTTTTTTTTAATTTAGAGCAGGAATATAGAAAAATAATTCAATTGAAAAATGGTATAAATTATACAAACATTCACGATAAGAATGTACGGATGCACGGCTGAGAAAAAAAAAAGAAAAACATTTAATTACCTAACGTCATTTTCAGACAGCTTATAGACTGTCCAAGATTTTGGGCTTCTGTATAATCTATGTGATGATGATTTCGTTTTGTTTTGAACGAAGCGAGAATCTCTCACTTTTGGGAATTAATTGAGCTTCTTTTTTTTGTACAAGCAACGTGTTTTGTTTTTGTTTTTTTAATTCAATATCTTAGGACTTTACTTTACTAATTATATTGGAAATAGACCCCGAAAACTAATATAGTAGAACCCTAGGATACAGCAGTCTGACTTAGTAACAACATACAGTGCAATATGTAATACGCATGTATATAATCAAATAACATAAATAACACCGTAAGGCGGGAGAAATACCGTAACCAGGGTCAGGGTAAAAAACAACGTATTCCACATCGTAACCTGAAAAAGACGTATACTTGGGCCACTGTCTCCCGGGGTTCTACGGTATTTATCTTTCCAAGGATTTTACAATTAATTTATTTAACTTCAAAATTTAGCTGAATTTGTTAACTCGCTGAGAAAATATTTTTCATAACTTTTTTTTTTTTATCACGCGTACCATTTTTTTTTTTTTTTTTTTTTTTTTTTTTTTTCCCCATATCTATTCTATAGGTACGGACAAAAAAAAATGGCTGCATAAAGATAGAACAGTTTTGAAAGCAGATTTATTATATATATATATATATATATATATATATATATATATATATATATATATATATATATATATATATATATATATATATATATATATATATATATATTTGGTATTTGAAAGATTAAAGAGTAAAGTAAATTACCAAAAGGAAAAAAAATATTTGTACACGTGAATAAAAAAAAAAGTTATTAAAATGTGTTCACGCTGAGCTAACCAATTCAATTAAATTTTGAAGTTAAATAAATTCATTGTAAAAATCCTTGGAAAAATAGATATTAGTTTTCTGGGTCTATTTCAAAGATAATTAGTAAAATAAAGTTCTAAGATATTGAATTAAAAAAACAAAAGCACCTTGTTTGAACAAAAAAAAAATATCCTAATTAGCTCCAAAAGCGAGAAATTCTCGTTTGGCAGAATCTCAACAAAATTGAAATCTCTAAAGATGGATTATACGAAGCCCAAAATCTTAAGCAGTTGAAAGGCTGTCGGAAAATGACGCCAGGTAGTTAAACGGAGGTAAGAGGTGCTGTTTTACTTTCTTTTTTTTTTTCTCACAATCGTGCATCCGTACATTCCTATCGTAAACGTTTGATGAATTTTACGATTTTTTTAATTTAATTATTTGTCTATGTTCCTGCTTAAACAATTACTTAACAATATTAGTTTCATAATAAATTACTTTGAGTCATTGATTTCGTTAACTGACACCATTTTAACTTTTCAAATCATAAAATATAAATTTAAAAAAAAACGAACACATAAAGCCTACCTATAAATTATTTGGTATAAGTACAGAATATTTAAAAAAAATTCCCCCACCTATGTTATGAATGGCTTTCTCAATAAGAATTTTGTTATAGCACGGTTCGTAAACTGCATGATTACATAAAATTGAAAATACCATAAAACTCGAGAAAAGTATTATTTAAACTTCTTGAAAAGCATTATTTACTACTGTCAAGGGAAGTAATATTAATGAAATTGTATCATAGTTATCTCCCTTGTAAAAAAATAAAGCCATATATATATATATATATATATATATATATATATATATATATATATATATATATATATATATATATATATATATATATATATATATATATATATATATATATATATATATATAAAATAAAATAAATTATTATATTTTTGGATTAAACCGTCATTGGATTATTTACCTTTTCACCCAGACTATCCATTCACGCGTAATCACCTTTTTCTTCACCATATTCCCTCTGCTTCACTTTTTGTTATCAAGTAAGATCTTTGACGTACTTGTTTCATCAAATACTTTTGTATGCAAAATCCGATCCCACATTTTGCTAATTCCTACCCTCTGATGAGAAGGAAAGTATTTCTTCGAAACTCCGCGGATTAAGGACTATCCACTTATCAAGTGCTTCCTTTTCAGATTAAATATGTTTTTAACTCTTTTCCAAAGTGTTTTTTTAACATGTTTTATTAACTGTTTGCTCATATATATATATATATATATATATATATATATATATATATATATATATATATATATATATATATACAGACTTTTAAATTTTTATTTTTTGTGTATTGATAAAAAAAAAAATTTCTATTAATTTAAAAAGAAAATACAACTGCAAAAGATGCAGCTAATTTGCTAATCTATTAGGGTTTTTTTTCGGTTTTCTTATGGGATGATCATCTTTAGTTAACTATTACGTGTAATTATATTCATGCAGATATTCTATATGATTTATACTTGCGTGATATTTGCGTAAAAAGCTTATCGTAAACACAAACCTCTTTCTATATTAAAAAAATTCCTACCAAACTCCTGTCAGTTTTTGGATCACATACATGAAATTTAATATATGGAGTATACAAACCCATGCGGAACTTTATATTTGGGTTTAGTCGGGGACATATATATATATATATATATATATATATATATATATATATATATATATATATATATATATATAATAAAAAATTGAAGACTGTAAAAATACAGTTTACATTAATTTATTGTTTGACAGGATATTAAAAAAAGGTACATTTAAATCACTTTAATCTGCGGAGTTTCAAAGAAATGCGTTCGGTTTATCAGGGCAAATAAAAATTATAGCGAAGCTATGAATTTGCTGGTACTGGCATTAGTTGGAACAGTATTACATGAAAACTAGCCATAAATGCAAAAAAAAAAAAAAAATGGGGATTTGCTTTTTTTTTTTTTTTTTTTGCTTTTTTTTTTTAAATTAGAATATACATTCAAGGGTTAAAAAACAGATGAAAATATACGAAGAGATAATGTTTCCATAAGAAATATCCGAAATTTTTTTTTTTCGGATTTTTCTTATGAATTAAAATATCATATTTAAACTTCTACGATCGGACAAGGCTGGATGGTCTGCTAGTATAAAGGTAATTGAGGCTACGCAAGCAATGTACAGTACATATATGTATTAGACTATCCACGATAGCACTCATATCAACGGAGAATGGGGGCGTGGCTAAATAGTTAACGAAACAGACTGATAACCCAGGTGTGTTAAATGTCTGACCAACTTTCACTTAGGGTGTCGGCAACCTTATTGTGATTTTTTTTTTTTTTTTTTTTTTTACAAAGGCATTATCACTTATAAAGGCCAAGAGGCTACACGGGGATAAGGGTTAAAGAGTGTACAGTAGAAATTGGACAATATAGTAATCGTTAGCAATAGAAATTCGGAAAATTTGTTAACTTATATGGAATGGCTCATCAAAAACTTGTTTACGTTAGACTTGAAGACAAACATATTGTAGTCAGCTGGAAAGCAGGAAAACGGAAGACAATTTCATGGGCGTGCAGTTCTAAGAAAGAAGCTTTGCTCATGAAATCTACGTTTAGCTTAAGCACAGCTGCGGTAGGTGTGTCAGAAACTGACCTTACGAATGCGGGAAAAATATTGAATAATTCGACCCCCTGTCTTTCCAAGCTTATAACTACTTGAAAAATGTAATTCAACCCCTAAATTTTTTTTTCAATTAAAGGAGCAAGGACCAAAGTTTCATTTAAAAAAAAAACAAAAAAGAAACAACGTGGTTTAAAAAAAATATAGATTTTAAACTTCGGACTTTACAGGTACATTTCTAAAAAACACTTCTTTTTGTTTTAAATTTGAATATATTATTTATTGATCTTTTATCTTCAATTTGTGATATATAAAACTTTGATGGGTAAATTAATTATTTACTTTTTAATAGACATTTCCAAATGAGGGGGGCGTGAATTTAAAAAGGACGTTTTTCTAAAATATTATATTCGGTTTATTGGAAAGAACATAAAATCTCACATTGACCCTGAAAATATCGTAAAAATTGAATCCATAGAAAAATTGATATATTTTTAAAGTTTAAAAATTGAAAAATATTTAATTCGTAAAATTCAATTGATTTCATTACGTAAAAAAAAATGTTTTTTTAAAAAATAAAAAATAATTTTTCTATTACTTTTTATACAACTTTAATAGTTTGTTTTGGAAGTATAATCTATAAAGAAAATAGCAACCCACTTCTAAAAGAGAAATTACGAGTTTTTTTTATATTTTATTCGCAGTTTCCTGTTAGAGGTGTCAAAAATTCCAAAATTTCTGATACACCTACAGATGCGTGTGTATAAGTCGTCATTGATCTAAGGGGGATAACTCCATTTTACACAGATCGTTAATTTTCTTTTGCTTGTGTGTGTGTGTGTGTGTGTGTGTGTGTGTGTGTGTGTGTGTGTGTGTGTGTGTGTGTGTGTGTGTGTGTGTGTGTGTGCGCGTGTGTGCGTGTGTGTGTGCGCGTGTGTGTGTGTGTGTGTGTGTGCGTGTGCACGCGTGTGTGTGTGTGTGTGCGTGTGCACGCGCGTGTGTGTGTGTGTGTGTGTGTGCGTGTGCGTATGCGTGTGCGTATGCGCGCGTGTGTGTGTGTGTGTGTTCACACGAAAATTTATGGTAATGAAAGAAACGCAACTTAAATGAATTGTAAAAAAAAAAAAAAAATGTATGACATCTTTTAATAAAAAGTTAACCTTAAAAATGAAGAATAAAAAGATTACAGTCTAAAAAAATAAGATACGATTATTTTTCTTTCATTAAAAATGTTAAGGATTGCTTTTTCGTTTTTTTCGGGTTTTTTTTTTTTTTTGTAGATAGAAGTTTTGTTTCATAAAAAAATATATAATTTCTCTTCAACAACCGTCGTATTTTCCTTCATTTTCTCTCATTTTTTTTTATTGATGTTATAATTTTTTACATTAAAAAAGTAGTTGCGGCTGTCTTCTCTTTTATAATGTTTTCATTCTTAGTTTTTATGTTTTATATTTATTTTGAGGGGGGGGATATCGCACATTTCTTTTCTAATAATTCCTCGAATTTGTTTTCATTTCAGTTTCTAAATTCTCGTATTAAAAATAAAATTGAACGAAGAAGCTCTTAGTAAAATAGAGTTATTTCCCTTAGATCACGAATTATACAAAGTCAATGTCTTTCTAGAACGATATAGGAAGAAAACAGTGCCAACAATGAAATTTGATTCATAAGAAATAATGAACGGAGAAAGAGGGAATGGATAGAAAGGAGCGGTTTTTCTAGGGGTGTAGTCATGGAGGGCTTCGGAGGGACATAGAAATAAAAGACTTATCTATCTATCTATCTATCTATCTATATAAAAGGAACTTTGTTTGTGTGTGAGTTCGTTCCCTGTGGACTCAAAAACGGCTTTTGAAAAAGAATGATAGATTAAAAACTAAGAAAACGAATGAGGGAAGAGGAGAATTTTGGTTACAGTTGGAAGAACAGTGGAGAAAAAAAAAAAAAATCTCACTGTTCAGGTGGTTTTAAATCAATGAATATCTCCAACTGATGTCTAAGAATCTTTTGTCTACACAACAGGGGGGGGGGCCTGATTGTATACACCACAGGGGGGGGCCTGATTGTCTACACGAAAGGGGGGGCGTGATTGTCTACACGACAGGGGGGGGCCTGATTGTCTACACGACAGGGGGGCCTGATTGTCTACACGACAGGGGGGGCCTGATTGTCTACACGACAGGGGGGGCCTGATTGTCTACACGACAGGGGGGGGCCTGATTGTCTACACGACAGGGGGGGGCCTGATTGTCTACACAACAGGGGGGGCCTGATTGTCTACACGACAGGGGGGCCTGATTGTCTACACGACAGGGGGGGGGCTGATTGTCTACACGACAGGGGGGGGCCTGATTGTCTACATTACAGGGGGGGCCTGATTGTCTACATTACTGGGGGGGGGCCTGATTGTCTACACGACAGGGGGGGCCTGATTGTCTACACGACAGGGGGGGGCCTGATTGTCTACACGACAGGGGGGGCCTGATTGTCTACACGACAGGGGGGGCCTGATTGTCTACACGACAGGGGGGGGCCTGATTGTCTATACGACAGGGGCGGGGCCTGATTGTCTACACGACAGGGGGGGCCTGATTGTCTACACGACAGGGGGGGGCCTGATTGTCTACACGACAGGGGGGGCCTGATTGTCTACACAACAGGGGGGGCCTGATTGTCTACACGACAGGGGGGGCCTGATTGTCTACACGACAGGGGGGGGCCTGATTGTCTACACGACAGGGGGGGCCTGATTGTCTACATTACAGGGGGGGGCCTGATTGTCTACACGACAGGGGGGGCCTGATTGTCTACACGACAGGGGGGGCCTGATTGTCTACATGACAGGGGGAGGCTGATTGTCTACACGACAGGGGGGCCTGATTGTCTACACGACAGGGGGGGGGCCTGATTGTCTACACGACAGGGGGGGCCTGATTGTCTACACGACAGGGGGGGCCTGATTGTCTACACGACAGGGGGGGCCTGATTGTCTACACGACAGGGGGGAGGGGCCTGATTGTCTACACGACAGGGGGGAGGGGCCTGATTGTCTACACGACAGGGGGGGCCTGATTGTCTACACGACAGGGGGGGCCTGATTGTCTATACGACAGGGGCGGGGCCTGATTGTCTACACGACAGGGGGGGGCCTGATTGTCTATACGACAGGGGGGCCTGATTGTCTACACGACAGGGGGGAGGGGCCTGATTGTCTACACGACAGGGGGGGGCCTGATTGTCTACACGACAGGGGGGGCCTGATTGTCTACACGATAGGGGGGCTGAGTATCTACACGACAGGGGGGGCCCGATTGTCTATACGACAGGGGGGGCCTGATTGTCTACACGACAGGGGGGAGAGGCCTGATTGTCTACACGACAGGGGGGAGGGGCCTGATTGTCTACACGACAGGGGGGGCCTGATTGTCTACACGACAGGGGGTAGGGGCCTGATTGTCTACACGACAGGGGGGCCTGATTGTCTACACGACAGGGGGGAGGGGCCTGATTGTCTACACGACAGGGGGAGGGGCCTGATTGTCCACACGACAGGGGGGGCTGATTGTCTACACGACAGGGGCGGGGCCTGATTGTCCACATAATGTCTTCAATTACAAGTATTCAGTAAAATTCACTTGCCTACTGCAAGACTCGAACAGTGTTCGTGCATGCTTCATGAACAATAGGGACTGCCAAAAGTCAACACAGAATTAATCCACCATAAATGTAACTATGTAAATCTTACAAAAGTTATACTGATAATATCAATTTATAAATTAATATTATCTTATAACTTTTGTACCATTTAAAAGAAGGGCAAAATAAACCAATAATAATTTTTAATTTTTTTCATCAAACGAATATTGCGAGACGAAAATGGCGCTTTAAAATAACGTTCCCATGTAGTAGACATACCGAACGTGAAAACATACCCGTATTTAATAAATCTAGCAAAAATCTTTTCCTTATCTACATTAATGATCTTCCAAATCACATCCTTACATCATTTGTAGACATCTATGCTGACGACACTACCATTTATGGTAGCACATCTAAGACAGTAAATGACCAAGTTCTCTCCAATTCTCTCTCCTCTGATCTTGAGCACGTAGTACAATGGGGTAAAGAATGGCTGGTTACTTTTAATGCATCTAAAACCAAGCTTCTCTCTTTACATCATCAACATTCTGATCCACATCTGACATCAATTGAAATGAATGGCTCTCGTCTTCAGGAGGCCTCAAGTTTTGACAAACTTCTTGGCTTGACCATTACTCCTGATCTTAAATGGAACACGTACATCAAATCTGTTGCCAAGGCCGCTGGAAAAATGGTGGGATCTTTCTATCAATCCGGTAGATATCTCACTGCTGATGCTATTCTCTATCTATATAAGAGCCAGGTACGTCCAAGGATGGAGTACTGTTGCCACATCTGGGCAGGAGCTGCTAGAAAGGACTTGGCCTGCCTTGATAGAGTTCAAAATAGACTTCGTAGCCTCGTAGGAGATGTCCTTTTCTCTTCCTTGCAACCTTTATCTCACAGAAGAGATGTTGCGAGTTTGTCTCTGATGTATCGTTATTTTCATGGAAAGTGTTCGACTGAGCTTCAATCCATGGTCCCCCCTCGCCAAACTTTCACAAGAAACACTCGTCTAGCTGTAAACACTATCAATAATTCTCCCCACTCTTTATCTGTGCCTAAACCTAAACGTAGATTCCATGAACAAAGCTTTTTTCTTAGAACTGCACGCCTGTGGAATTGTCTTCTGTTTTCCTGCTTTCTGGCTGACTACAATATGGTTGTCTTCAAGTCTAATGTAAATAAGTTCTTGATGAGCCGTTCCATATAAGTTATCAACTTTACCAAATTTTCATTACTAATGATTACTGTAATGTCCAATTTCTACTGTACACTCTTTAACCCTTATCCTTGAGTGGCCTCTTGGCCTTGATAATGTGGTGATCCCTATGTAAAAAAAAAAAAAAAAAAATCAACTTAATGGTCAGATTTTCGTGAAAATTTCGATACTAATCCATTTTGTTTTATGTCTTGGGTACATGAAGGATAAATCATTCTAAGGAGAAGAAATTTTACGTCGAATGGGATACAAAGGCTTGAAGTTCTTCGGAGCACATTCCGTTAAAATATTTGTTAAATAGGCATAAGGACGCAACATTTCGTCGATGGGACAGGGGTTGGAGTTTGATTGACAGTGCGGGACCTATTAGGTTGGCTACTCTTTTTTAACTCTGCTTCTCCAGTTATAATGACATGCAGAAGTCCATATGTAACGTGAGCAGATATGTAATATGAACAGGTATAATGACATGTTCATATATAATGTGAACAGATATCTTGCTGCTCAACTCCCTACATAGGATCTCTGCAAATTTTGTTCGAAATAGTAACCCCTTACATCCAAGTTGCACTGTGTATTGTTTGGGGCTAAAAAGCAAAAAAAAAAAATAAATAAATAAATACAAACTCAATGCATTGTTTCGATTTTCTATTTGCATAAAAAGATGTTTACATATATGAGATATATAATAATATTACATATTATATTACATATTAATGTAATTATATTACATATTTATATAATTATATTACATATTTATATTATTGTATTAGATATACTTATATAATTATATTGAATATTTATAAAATAATATGATAGATTTATATAATAATAGTATATATTTATATAATTATATTACACATCTATATAATTTTATATTTATATATTTATATTATATATTTATATAATTTTATATTTACATAATTATATTACATTATATATTATATTATTTTATCATAATTATTATATTAATAATTAATATAATTATATCACATATTAATATAATTATATCACATATTAATATAATTATATTACATATTTGTATTATTGGTTTACATATTTATATAAGAATATTAAATATTTATATAGCTGTATCACATAGTCATATAATTATATTACATATTTATATAATTATATTATATATTTATATAATTATATTGCATATTTATATTATTGTATTACATATTTATATAATTATATTACATATTTATATTATTGTATTGCATATTTATATAATTATATTGCATATTTATATAATAATATTACATATTTATATAATTATATTACATATTTATATAATTATATTAAATATTTATATAATTATATTGCATATTTATATAATAATATTACATATTTATATAATTATATTACATATTTATATAATTATATTAAATATTTATATAATTATATTGCATATTTATATAATAATATTACATATTTATATAATTATATTACATATTTATATAATTATATTAAATATTTATATAATTATATTGCATATTTATATAATTATATTGCATATTAATATAATTATATTACATATTTATATAATTGTATTACATATTTATATAATTATATTAAATATTTATATAATTGTATTACATATTTATATAATTATATTGCATATTTATATAATTATATTGCATATTTATATAATCGTATTGCATATTTATATAATTATATTACATATTTATATAATTATATTACATATTTATATAATTATAATTCATATTTATATAATTATATTGCATATTTACATAATTGTATTACATATTTGTATAATTGTATTACATATTTATATAATTATATTACATATTTATATAATTATATTACATATTTATATAATTATATTGCATATTTATATAATTATATTGCATATTTATATAATTATATTGCATATTTATATAATTATATTGCATATTTATATAATTATATTGCATATTAGTATAATTGTATTACATATTTATATAATTATATTACATATTTATATAATTATATTACATATTTATATAATTATATTACATATTTATATAATTATATTGCATATTTATATAATTATATTGCATATTTATATAATTATATTACATATTTATATAATTATATTACATATTTATATAATTATATTGCATATTTATATAATTATATTGCATATTAGTATAATTCTATTACATATTTATATAATTATATTACATATTTATATAATTATATTACATATTTATATAATTATATTGCATATTTATATAATTATATTGCATATTTATATAATTATATTACATATTTATATAATTATATTACATATTTATATAATTATATTGCATATTTATATAATTATATTGCATATTTATATAATTATATTACATATTTATATAATTATATTGCATATTTATATAATTATATTGCATATTAGTATAATTGTATTACATATTTATATAATTATATTACATATTTATATAATTATATTGCATATTTATATAATTATATTGCATATTTATATAATTGTATTACATATTTGTATAATTGTATTACATATTTATATAATTATATTACATATTTATATAATTGTATTACATATTCGTATAATTGTATTACATATTTGTATAATTATATCATATATTTATATAATTTTATTACATATTTATATATTTGTATTACATATTTATATAATTATATTGCATATTTATATAATTATATTGCATATTTATATAATTATATTGCATATTTATATTATTGTATTACATATTTATTTAATTATATTGCATATTTATATAATTATATTGCATATTTATATAATTATATTGCATATTTATATAATTGTATTACATATTTATATAATTATATTACATATTTATATAATTATATTACATATTTATATAATTATATTGCATATTTATATAATTATATTGCATATTTATATAATTGTATTACATATTTATTTAATTATATTGCATATTTATATAATTATATTGCATATTTATATAATTATATTGCATATTTATATAATTGTATTACATATTAGTATAATTGTATTACATATTTATATAATTATATTACATATTTATATAATTGTATTACATATTCGTATAATTGTATTACATATTTGTATAATTATATTATATATTTATATAATTTTATTACGTATTTATATAATTATTTTTATTACATATTTATATATATTTATATAATTATTTTATTACATATTTATATAATTATATTACATATTTATATAATTATATTGCATATTTATATAATTATATTGCATATTTATATAATTGTATTACATATTTATATAATTATATTGCATATTTATATAATTATATTACATATTTATATAATTATATTAATAAGTAGTTATTTGTACACAGTTCGATGAAATAATACAGGCATGGTCATATACGATAAAATCACATTAGATCACCAGAGTTAAACAACGTTGACCCTGACCAGTATCAGATGGGTTACCTTTTGGGAATACCAGGCGCTGTATGTAGTAAGACGTCCACAGCTTCTGCATCCAATCTGGACTCATCTTGTATTGAACGTTCTGAAAACAAGGCATAATTTTTTTAAACTCTTGTAATTTAAACGATTAGAAAAAGGCTCTTTAAAATGAATAATGGAGACTTTTTAGAAAATAAATTAGTTGAAATCTTAATTAAAAATTTAGCAAGAACTTTTTTCTCAACCAGTATGAATAAAACAGTAGATGTATGTATGCGTACGTTTGTGAAAATATTTAACCGATAAACTCTTTAACTACTGGTCACATAACACTGAAATAAACAGGAAATAGTAACCATATTTTTTTTTATTTTTACACAGTGATCACCACTTATCAAGGCCCGGAAGCCACTCAGGGATAAGGGTTATTGCAAGTACATTACGTTAGTGTGGAGATTTGATGAAGTGTTTACTTAAGGGGACGGTTCATTAGGAATTTGTTAACGTTGGACTTGAAGACATCCAAGTTGTAGTCCGGTGGGAAGCAGTCAGACGGAACAGAGTTTCACAGGCATGCAGTTCTAAGAAAGAAGCTTTGTTCATGGAATCCGCGTTTTGATTTAGACACAGATATAGAGTGGGGGAAATTTTTCACAGTGGATTCAGCTAGACGGGTGTTTTTCGTGAAAGATTGGCGAGGGGGGACCAGAGATTGGAGTTCAGACGAGCACTTGCCATGGAAATAACGATAAAACAAGGATAGGCTCGCAACGTCTCCTGTGGGAGAGAGGTTGCAGAGTAGAGAAAAGGGCCTCCCCCACTAAGCCACGAAGTCTATTTTGTACTCTGTCAAGGCAGGATAGGCTGTTTTTAGCAGCTCCTGCCCAGATATGGCAACAGTATTCCATCCTTGGACGTACTTGACTTTTATATAGATAGAGAATTGCATCAGTAGTAAGATATCTTCTGGAGCGGTAGACGGATCCCACCATCTTTCCAGCGACCTTGGCAACAGACTTGATGTACGTGTTCCATTTCAGATCAGGAGGAAAGATCAAACCCAGAAGCTTGTCAAAACACGGAGCCTCACCCAGACGAGAGCCATCCATCACAATTGATGCCAGATGGGGATCAGAGCGTTGAATAATTTCTAATGAGTAAAATCTTTGTTTGGATAATGAATAACGCGTACAGAAATATTCCTTCATGTTGAAAAGCAAAATGTTCATTTGAACTTGTCTGTTACATGAAACGGCTGTCCCCTTCTCATGTAACATGTCACCTATCTTCCTTGAATAGCTCCATTCGTCAGTGTTACACAAGAAGGGCTGTCCCCTTCTCATGTAAGTAAGAAGGCAGACTAGATAAGTGAAAATGATATTAGGAAAAGGCTAGAATCGAACCCTGTAGGCAAGTGTTAAAGATAATGGATAATTGAAATCCTAGGAATGCAGTCGATTGTTAATTCCTTTAGAAATAACTGAATATTATTCATGAAGCGATTGTCTATTCTTTTAGAATGACTGGATATTAAATATGTCAGTTAAAAGAATGGACAATGCGAGTTAAAACAATATCGTTTAAAAATAGGTTAGATGTTAAACAATTAGAATTGGAAATTCTTGTTCACCAACACTGTATTTTAACAGACATATGTAAATCCCGTGAAAATTAATCACGTTGGGAACCACACTTCTGACGTCATAAACAAAGTAGATTTCTCAGTATATGGATCGAGGATTCAAAGTAAGGAGGTTGATTGGGAGCAGATAATCAGAGCATATCACACATGGTGATAGAGTCAGTTGGCGAGTAGGAGCTCCTTAGAGGCGAAGAGAGAAGAGTAAACCATGTAGTCGAAAAAGCTTGAATTCCTGACTTCATCAATCGGCCGACAGATGAATAAAGAAATCACCATTAATAATTTGTAACTATTTGTCTCGTGTCGTCATTCCTGACAACCGAAAAGGTAAATGTGTTTCGTATATTCGTCTACAAACAAACTCTTGTATAACCCCTTTACAAGTAATGTGCCTCTTCCATCATAAGTGATGTATCTCCTCCCCTCTATATGTGTTAAGAACTGTTGCATCATATCCCCCAGCCCGTATTAATATTATGAAGTCCACATGTTATAAATGTCTCTCTCATTGTCATCATCATTGTTATTCGTGCATTATGAGTTTCCGTATTATGTGTCCCCAAAATGAACGCCTGCTATTCAACATGACGAGATATTCCTATTACTTTTACGCATGCACAAATTCATCCATTAAGTGGTTTAATTTAAAATTTTTCTTATCTATCTGTCGATATCTCCACTGGTAGGAGACGCAGCTTGAACCCTATATGTTTTGGTTTCAATTCTAGCTGATGGCACCCAAGTCATTTTTATTTATTTATTTATTTATTTATTTATGCTTTTAAAAACAGTACTATATATTATCATTAATACAGCATAATCGCATTGACATACCGGTTCTCGTCAGATCACCGAAGTTAAGCAAGATCGAGCTTGGTTAGTACCAGGTGGGTAACCATTTGGGAATTCTAGGCGCTGTATGAACTCTCCGCTTATCTCGGCATTTTCTTCCAGTCGTCCTGTAAACACTTCATTGGCCACTGGTATTAAAGCAATGTTGACTAAGGAGAGGTGTGGTTGGAGATTGCGCACCTCCTGTCACAAAAATTCCACTGCGCAGGCACCCCTTCGTGGGTATCCATAATCTATCAAAGACTGAATGAGCCTCATAGGTACTTGATGTCGAGTGTGGACCCTGCGCAAACGTTTGCTTTCCAAGAACTGCTCCCTTACGGCACATGCGCAGAAGGTTTTCAATGCGTCATTTATCCATTGAATTACGTCAAGTACGAATTGGAATCAACAGCAAACTTATATCGGACTTATATTAAAACTACATTTCTTTCACTTTTTTCGTGCGCTATTTTATTTCACAACTACATTTCTTTCACTTTTTTTTAATCACTTGTGTTTTTCTGTTTTTTGGTTTTTTTTTTTTTTTTTTTTTTTTTTTTTTTTCTAGTTTGAGTAAATTTCATTCATCTTTTTTTTCTGAAAAACTTTTTCATGGCTAAATAGACCACTGAAAACCTTCTGCGCATGTGCCGTAAGGGAACAGTTCTAGGAAAGCAAACGCTTGCGTAGGCTCCACACTCCTCATCAAGTGCCGCCCCATATAATATTATAGGTATAATATAATGATCAATAGCGAATTGGTTCTGTAATAATAAGTTCGAAATCTTCATGAATCAAAACATATATATGTATATTTTACGACCAGGCAAGGTTGGGCTCCCCTCCTCGCTAGTTTATATATTTGTGCAGTAGTACTTTTAGCGCACGTACATACGTACGTACGTGTGTCATGATTTCCAGATTATAAATTATTCTATCAGGAGATCCTATTTATTAAAAAGGATTATAGAAGGTGATAACTAGAGCTAAGACAACAGCATATACTTTTCATTGTTTTGACTCTCGAGTGTGTATCCGACACGGTTAATCAACAGAGAATCACATCACTCTATATAAAAGCATATGATATCAATGGATACACACTCGAGAGTCAAAACAATTAAAAGAATATGCTGTTGTCCTAGCCCTAGTCATGATAACATACTACAAACATTAATTTAGTATATAGATACGCTAATTTAAGGTTCGTAGTATGTTTTCACCTTCTATCCCCTTTTTAATAAATAGGATCTCCCGATCACTGAAGACGCAAAGTAAAAAAAAAAAGAAAAGAAAAATTAAAATAAAAAAAACATGATGTCGCTTTTGGGCCGTATGTGAAACTAAAGTATACCTTCTTGGTCTTATGGCTAGATTCCAAGGGTAGTATCTGTTCTGTCTAAAGATGATATAATGATATCGTGGGGGTTTTCGTTTACACCGGGCTTTAATACAATGAAAATATGTCACAGACTCCTATAAGGATATTGGACATAAACCGTAATACCCAGATATATTCTGACTCTACATTAACAAGATTACTTAAATAAATACTTTTACAGTTTTAACAAAAGGGCTACAATGATATCGTGGGGTCTCCATTCATGCTGAACGTCCACAGAATGCTCTGCAGCAATATATTACATATGAAAGATACCGCTGTGGAATTTCCACAAGGTCCCCCTAGTCTTAATAATTATAAAACTAGGTCCTGCAAGTATATATAATTATTACTATACTTAGTGTTAATACCTACAGACACTAGTGTTTCATCCTTTCGGGAATCATCAGTACAGGATATCACGATTACTGCCGGTGGGAGATTTGAGCCCAGCCACGACGCAATCTCTGACTCCATTAGCAAGGAATCAAACCGCTCGGCCAACCTTAACTGCGAGAAATATAGTTGAAATTAATCTATATATCTATAAAAATGAAAATGTCTGTCTGTACATTTCCTTACACAATAACCCTGTCAATTTTCGCTCTGCAGACTCAAGATTCGACATAAGGGGTATTGAGATTTGGGAAAATCTTTTTAATCGGTTTTCGGCCAGAAATTTGTCTGTTAAGGGATCAAAGTTAAACTATTTGACCTTTGAGAACTCTATAAAACCAATTTTTGGTCTAAACACTTGAAATTTTAGATATAGGTTACTTGGACATGAATCTAACTGTATAATTTGCATTGAGCCCAAAACAAGAATTGTTAAGGGGTCATAATTGGTGTCCAAGTTTTTTTTTAAATTTACCTTTGCGGTCTCTACCAAATTACTTAGCCAATTTTTAGTTTAAACATTTGAAATTTTACATAAAGTGTATTCTAACAAATGCCACGCTTTTTAAAGTTCAAAAGATTTTTCCTTTGCTATTTCTAGCAAACTATTAAGCCAATTTTGGGTCTAAACATTTAAAAATTTAAATAAAGGATATTCAGATATGCAGCAAGCTTTTTAATTAGTTTGTGGGCGAAAATTTAGCCGGCAAGAGGTTAAAGTTTACAGAGCTGACCTTTGCATACTCTACCAAACTCCTCCGCCAATATTGGGTCTAAACATTTGAAATTGTAGATGTAGGTTACTTGGACATGAATTAAACATTTTGATTTAATTTGAGCCCAAAACAATAAATGTTAAAGGGTCAAAATTGGGGTCAAAGTTAAAAAAAAATTTACCTCTGCGGTCTCTACCAACTTACTCAGACAAGTTCTGATCTAAATATTTGAAATTTGATATAAAGAGTATTCAGAGATATGGCAAGCTTTTTAATCGGTTTTGGTAGAAAATTTTAGTTACCAATATATAAATGTATGTATGTATGTTTGCATGTCTGCCTAAAACTTTCGACAGAGGCGACAGGTTTTACCAAGATCAGCATCGTTTTGAAGTTCGACCTTTCAGACGACAAATATTGAAAAATTGGCTAACAACATTAAATTCTTCACCCTAAACTCGTCACTTTTCTTTAGGGGGGGGTCGCCGATATTTTCGAAAGACATCCTCTCCTTTCGATTGTCTAACCTTAAGTTAAGCATGAATCACTTCCGGTTTGGCGGTGGTCGTAACAGCAAAGACGTCACGTTTTCCCCGTTCATTTCCTCCTTCACGGTATGAGTTCACTTTCAACTGGGTACTTTTCTACAGGGGTGGGGGGTCTCTTTTTTCGCCGATATTTTTTTTAAATCATTCTCTCCTTTCGATTGTCTAGCCTTAATTTAAACATAAATAAAGTTGGGGTAAATTTTTTTAAAAAGATTGACCTCTGCAATCTATACCAACTTTTCTCTATGGTAGTTAAGAAAGCCTATTATATAGAAAGGAATTACCGTACATATTCACACTTTTTAATATTTACATATGCACATAAAGTTATGAACAGTAGGTAGGGCCCGGGCAAAGCCGATAGAACTGCTAGTATTTATATAAAGCGTAAATGTCTAATAATTTTAACATCATGATCTATGCACTTGGTCTTAAGTGATCGACTTATTTCATTTCAAGTTAAAGTGCTCGACAATAAGAACCGAGTTCTTAAAGGGTCCGACACGAGTTCTCTCCTATATATGTCATTTCTATAAATACTATTATGCCATGTGCTTTTTTAGAATTGCTTGATCTATTCCCAGCTTCCTTTGTTCCCGTTCGTTTACTTCGTTAGTTAAGTGGTATCCATCTATTTTTTTTTTATTTGACAACTTCATTATGTTAGAGTTTCTTTATTCAAGTAGCTTTCCACGGGCCCCCCTAGTATGAAAATAAAAAAAAGAGCGCATATTTCCTGTGTGTGAAACAATGTAAGATGGTTCGTTGTTTGCGCGAAGAATTCTTTCAAGTGATCGACGCCATTAAAGAACGCTTCTGCTCTGTAGTTCTTCGTTTGCCGCCAATGTTCTGAAGCCCAATTCACGAGCGGACTAAAATGGCGTCATTGTGTTCGGCGCTATCCACTGTCTGATCAGGAAATAGGTGCGTCGTTTCTCTAGGATAAACGACGTCTAGCCTCTGAGTACAAGCAAAGTGTTGTCAGTGTGCAGTAGTAAGAAGTACCTAATTATGCCTTTCGAGATGTCTGATACAAGGATACGCCGGGCCTACTACAGGTCGTCTGCCGGTCGCCAATTTAATTAATGTGTTTTAAAAGAGCTATATAATGCAGAAAATGCTCGAAAATTGTGTTAAACATAGAGTAACAACGAGAGAGAGAGAGAGAGAGAGGGGGGGGGGTTAAGAAGAAGAACTTGAAGAGGAAGAAGTAGCGAAATGGGGAAAGGAAGGAGGAGTGGAAAGAGGTGTGAGAGAGGAAAGGGAGAGGAAAGGGGAGAGTAAAAGGGAAAGAGAAAGTCACTGGATTGGGAGAGAGAAAGAGAAAAGGAAGAGAGAAAGGGATGTATGAAGGGGGCGGGATAGAGGAAAGAAGAGTAAGATAAACTGGAATGGGGAGAAAAACGAAAGAGGGGAGAGAAAGTGAGATGAAAGGGAAGATGAAGTAGGAGAGAGTGGAAGGTGAAGAGGAAGGAAAAGAGAAAGTCAGAAAAGAGATAATGCAGATAGATAATGAGATTGGTTGGTTGTTTTTGTTTTACGGCATATCAACCCTTTTCGGATTATTTAATGCCGAATCCAAAGATTTTGAAGAAAAAAAATTTTTAATAGAATATATTTGTTGTTTTCACGTCGGTTTCTATTTAACCCATAGTTGGCGACCCTAACAGGTACTACCACACCGGGTCAGAGTGGACCTGGGAGCATTGGTAATTAAAGGGTGGCTCCACACTCCCCAAAGTCCACAAGCTGGGGCCTCACCACTGGATATAGTTTAAGGTCATATCCAGGACCCCCATTGAGGGACTTTTACCCTCTGCAGGTGGGCAGTCGGCGTATTCTAATGCCCCACCGACAGGACCAGTTAAACATAAAGTAAAAACTTTATGTACACACATAATAATAATAATGATTGCAACGTCTTGTCAGACGAGTGCCACTCCCTCAGACATTTAAAATCCATGAGCCCAAATGCCTGAGGGAGTATCTATACAAAGATGAAGTTACAGAGTCTTAGCTTTGTACGACAGCTAAGTTTCTCTCTCGGTTCAAAATGTTGAGATCCAGCAACAAGCAAGAGCAAGATAGCCAGCAACAAATTAAACTGCAGACCAGCTTAATACGGGTACTGGTCTCCCGCTTTATGGTTTTTTAAATCAGAGATTTTCTTCTCCTAGAAAGGTTGCCTTCACTATGGCTTACGGGAGCCCTCTCCACCCAAATACACATATACACACACACACAAATATACACGGTGCTAGTTGGCCGTTGACCCAGAAAAAGAGTTCATTCGCCCTTTGGAAGGTCTTGTTTTTAATCCTTCAGGGAGACTAGCCGCCCTCCTCACCAAACAAGTCTGGTGGGGGAACCAGTTTAGTCGCCGGTGACCCGACCATGAGGCAGGTAGTACTGGGTTACATGGTACCAGTAGCATATGACATGACCTGACACTACACATACATACATACATACATATATATCTATACTCCTATAAATCTGGTTTTCTTTTGTGTGTATCGATATTCATATTAAAACCCCTCTTTTCTATTTATTTAAAAAGAAAATACAATTTTCTGATATCTTGGTTGTGGAATTGCATTATATATGGGTCGTAGAATTGCATTCACTAACAAACGATCTAGCTAATTTGCATATTCTTTTAAACATTCATTTTAATTAATTACCTATTAGTTGCTTCGTTTTTTAATGGGATAATAATCTTTAGTTAACTATTACCTGTAATTATATTCATGCAGGTATTCTACATGATTTATACTTGCATAATATTTGCGAAAAAAGTTTATAGTAAACACAAAATTGTTTCCATATATATTTATGTCTGGGTATATATTTTTGATAAACAAATCTATTTATCTATCTATTATTTTTCTATCTATCTATCAATCTCTCTCTCTCTCTCTCTCTCTATATATATATATATATATATATATATATATATATATATATATATATATAAGTGAACGTGTCTGTGTATCTGTGTGTCTGTGTACATTTCCCTACGCAATAACTCTGTACATTTTTAATCTACAGACTCGAAATTTTATATACAAGTTACTAAGATTTGGGAAAATCGATGTGATCCGTTTTTGGTCAGAGATTTGGCGATTAAGGGGTCAAAGTTCAACGATTTGACTTTTGAGAACTCTACCAAATTCCTCCGACAATTTTGGGTCTACGCACTTGAAATTTTAGATATAGATTCCTTGGACATGGATCTAACTTAATAAATTGATTTGAGCCTAAAACAATAAATTTTAGGGGTCATAATAGGGGTCAAATTTTTTTTAAAAATTGACCTCTGCGATCTCTACGAAATTATTCAGACAATTTCTAATCTAAACATTTGAAATTTTACATAAAAGGGTATTCAGAGATAGTGCAAGCTTTTTAATCGGTTTCGATCTTAAATTTGAGCTACAAATATATATATGTATGTATGTTTGCATGTCTGCCTAAAACTTTCGACAGAGGCGACAGATTTTCACAAGATCAGTATCGTTTTGAAGCTCGACATTTCAGACAACAAATATCGAAAAATTGGCTAAAAACATCAATTTCTTCACGCTCAACTGGGCACTTTTCTACAGGAAGGGGGTCGCTTTTTTTCACGGATATTTTCGAAAGTCATCCTCTCTTTTTGATTGCCTAGCCTTAATTTAAACCTACGTCGCTTCCGGTTTGGTGGTGGTCGCAACAGCAAAGACGTCACGTTTGTTCCCGTTCTTTTCCTCCTTCGCGGTACAGGTTCGAGCCTGCCTTCCTACTACCACTTTTTTATTTTTGCTCAACACACACCTCCAAACACACGGGCAACGCCAGGCACTCATGCTAGTTTATATATATATATATATATATATATATATATATATATATATATATATATATATATATATATATATATATATATATATATACAATTATAGCAATAGAAAATATAAAATAGAAATAGTAAATAACGAAGAAAACATTGGCGATCTGACCAACAAAGAAAATTACACTCTCGAAATCAGAGGTATGTTTTTGACTGTTTGTGAGATGTAAAGATTGTGTTTGAATATGTTTTTCTCTGTAGAATCGTCTGAATAGTTTGCTACATAAATAAATGCAGTGAAAACATATTTTTACTGTTTGTTGAAGATTGCGAACAAAACAGATCTGTAACATATACTCTTATGAGAAAATGAAAGAACACGTGTTTTCAAAAATTGTGAATTGGGCTCTTATATATACATATATATATATATATATATATATATATATATATATATATATATATATATATATATACAGGGTGTCCACAAAGTCTGGCTACATTATGTAGCCAGACTTTGTGGACACCCTGTAGATTATATAGCCAGACTTTGTGGACACCATGTAGATTATGCAGCCAGACTTAGTGGGCACCGTGTAGACGATTGTTAGTCGACGATTGTTAGGTAAAATGAGAAAAGGACGTAAGTACAAAATATTAACAACGCTTCGAAAAGAACTATTCACAAATTGAAAAAGAGGCGCTAAGCATTATATTCGCTGTAAAGAAATTTCATTGTTTCCTGCACGGTAGGCAATTTCTGTTACAAACAGACCACAACCCATTATTTACGATTTTCTGATCGAAAAGGGGACTACCACAACATACGGCGAATAGACTCCAAAGATGGGGTACCATACTTCTGAATTACAGTTTTCAAATGGAGTATGTACCATCTAAAAAAAAATTGGTCATGCAGACGGGTTATCGAGGTTAATATCTAAGCAGACAGAACCATTGGAGGATATGGTAATAGCAGCCATTCAAGCGGAAGTTGAAGTAAAAAAATACGTTATGTGACACAATAAGAGAACTTCCAGTAACGCTTGATGAGATTAAGAGTAAGGCAGAGGTGGACGAATTTATTATACGCACGAAAGAAAGAATCAACAATAACGAACTGGATGAAGAAATTTATTCAATTTGCAATAACGTCCTGTTATATAGCGAGAGGGTCGTAATTCCTGCGACATTACAGAAAAGAATGCTCAAGGAATTCCATGTAGAACATCCATTTATATCAAGAATGAAACGCCTTATGCTCTCTTTCGTTTATTGGCCAAACATGGATAAGGATATAGAAGAATAAATCAGGGAGTGTAGAGGGCGCGCATTCGCTATGAAAGCTCATCCGACTCAATTCGGATCGTGGGCAAAACCGGACCGACGTTGGTCTAGGATTCATTTAGATTTTACAGGACCGCTAGATGGGTTCTACTATCTCATTGTTGTAGACAGCCTATCTAAATGGCCGGAAGTATTAAAATGTAAGAATCCCACATCCGAGGTAACTATCAACTTCCTGCATAAACTATTCGCTAGGTTTGGAGTAGTAGACTGCATTGTTACAGACAATGTAACGCAATTTACATCTACCGAATTTAAACATTTTTGCGAGGATCATCTAATCAAGCATATAACCATTCCACCATACCACTCAAGAAGTAATGGACAAGCAGAGAAATTCGTTGACACATTCAAGAGAACTCTGAAAAAAGCGACGGATAAGTCAACCCAACAGTTTTTAAAAGTCTACAGAGTCACTTCGAATGCGAACATCGAAATATCGAAGACACCTGCTGAGGTTATGTTCGAACGCAAGGTTAGATCGATTTTTCACAAGTTGTTACCAATCCAGGATAGGCCAAACCTAAAAAAAGCGATAACAAAAAAAAAAAACGGTATAAAGTTGGCGAAAGAGTCTTCTACAAGATTCACAAAAATAAAAAGACTTTCTGGGAGTCCGGCATTGTTAAGAAACAAATAGGCAACATGGACTACATGATTAAGGGATCAGACTTCGTGCACAAACGTCACACTAACCAAATTCGGAAAAAAATACTCGAACAGTGATGTCACCAGATCGCCCGAGGAGGACATCATGGACACAGTGTTTGATACTTTTCAGGTGCCCATATCAGAGACAGCTCCGGAGAACAGAAGATCAAACAGAAAACGGAAATCAACAGAATTGATTAGGGTGAACCCAAAACAAAAACGTTATTAATCCCAGACGGGATATTTTCAAAGGGGGGGTGTTATACCGTCCTTCTTTGAACAGAGGAATTTACACCGATTAGCACTATAAATAGCGCTAGTAATTCCAACACCGGTGAGAGAGATGCGACTGCACTTCAACTGCTAGCCGAGTGCCCAGCAGATATACACGCTTTCCTATCTTTGTACCTTATTGTTAATACACTTGTTCCTTAATCGAACCTCGACTTGATTGTTTTTATTTTCACTGTTGTTCCACGACACAACAGTTAGCGTTCTAAAAATCTACAATGTCTCTGAAATGAAAAATCATTTTACGTTCAATTAATATTGCTCAAGCGTTTCTCAACTAGAAGCATCTAGAGATCCGACTTGTTGAAGGAAACATAGTTGACAAAGTGGAGCAACATCTTATTGAGAAGAAAACTAATAAGTGGCGGTAAATTCTAGCTAGATTGCTGGTTTCCAGCCAAGCAGAATCTAGCACAACGGGGTCACCGGGAAGGCATCTATAATGATGAAAGAGATCAAGAAAACCAAGGGATTTTTTTTAGAATTGGTAAATTTATTGGGCAAGTATGACCCTGTGCTTCATGAAAATTTGGTGACAGTTAACCTGGGAAAGAAAATCGCTACTTCTTATCTGCCACGAGAAATTCAAAGCAGGTAAGAAAGAAAATCATCGATCACATCAAGGAAAGCAAATATTTTTCCATAATTTTTGATAGCACATCTGCTGTATCTCAAAAGGGCCAGTTTTTCTACCTAGCAAAAAAGGGCGAGTTTTCCGGGTACGAGTTTTCCAGGTATAGGTTTTCCGGGTACAAGTTTTCTGTGGACGAGTTTTCCGGGTACGAGTTTTCCAGGTACGGGTTTTCCGGGTACAAGTTTTCTGTGGACGAGTTTTCCGGGTACAAGTTTTCCAGGTACGGGTTTTCCGGGTACAAGTTTTCTGTGGACGAGTTTTCCGGGTACAAGTTTTCCAGGTACGGGTTTTCCGGGTACAAGTTTTCCAGGTACGGGTTTTCCAGGTACGGGTTTTCCGGGTACAAGTTTTCCAGGTACGGGTTTTCAAGGTACGGGTTTTCCGGGTACGAGTTTTTTGGGGACGAGTTTTCCTAAATTCATTAAAACCGAAATCAAAATTCTTGGTAAAATTATTAATGAGAAAATAAGTGACTTGAGTGCCATCAGCTATAATCGAAACCAAAACTAAAACTTATGAAGAATTCTTGGTAAAATTATTTATTACAAGAAATGGAATCCATAGTAATTAAACAACAGTCACTCGGATGTAATTGTGACACAAAATAAATAACATACACGCTATCGTATTAATATATATTATTGTTAAAAGTCATAAAAAACACGCTTCTTTCCCACTACTAACCCTAAGTACTGGTGGGAAAACGAAAAATATAGCAATTACATGTGATTTTATGATTTTCCTGATTCGCCTTAAAATTTGTGGTAAAATTACTTAACTTCTTAAAAAGTTATAATGTATCGAAATGGGATTTTTTTTTTTTTTTACATAGGTATCACCTCATTATCAAGGCCCAGATGCCACTCAAGGATAAGGGTTAAAGAGTGTACAGTAGAAATTGGACAATATAGTAATCATTAGTAATGAAAATTTGGTAAATTTGATAACTTATATGGAACGGCTCATCAAGAACTTATTTACTTTAGACTTGAACACAACCATATTGTAGTCAGCCGGAAAGCAGGAAAACGGAAGACAATTCCACAGACGTGCAGTTCTAAGAAAGAAGCTTTGTTCATGGAATCTACGTTTAGGTTTAGGCACAGATAAAGAGTGGGGGGAATTATTGATAGTGTTTACAGCTAGACGAGTGTTTCTTGTGAAAGTTTGGCGAGGGGGGACCATAGATTGAAGCTCAGTCGAACACTTTCCATGAAAATAACGATACATCAGAGACAAACTCGCAACATCTCTTCTGTGAGATAGAGGTTGCAAGGAGGAGAAAAGGACATCTCCTACGAGGCTACGAAGTCTATTTTGAACTCTATCAAGGCAGGACAAGTCCTTTCTAGCAGCTCCTGCCCAGATGTGGCAACAGTATTCCATCCTTGGACGTACCTGGCTCTTATATAGATAGAGAATAGCATCAGGAGTGAGATATTTACCGGATCGATAGAAAGATCCCACCATTTTTCCAGCGGCCTTGGCAACAGATTTGATGTATGTGTTCCATTTAAGATCAGGAGTAATGGTCAAGCCCAGAAGCTTGTCAAAACTTGAGGCCTCCTGAAGACGGGAGCCATTCATTTCAATTGATGCCAAATGTGGATTAGAATGTTGATGATGTAAAGAGAGAAGTTTGGTTTTAGATGCATTAAAAGTAACCAGCCACTCCTTTCCCCATTGTACTACGTGCTCAAGATCAGAGGAGAGAGAATTGAAGAGAACTTGGTCGTTTACTGTCTTAGATGTGCTACCATAAATGGTAGTGTCGTCAGCATAAATGTCTACAAATGATGTAAGGATGTGATTTGAAAGATCATTAATGTAGATCAGGAAAAGAGTTGGGCCCAGGATGGACCCCTGAGGGACACCGGCATTAATACTGTGAGCTTCTGATTTTTGCCCCTCAACTACTACTCTTATGAACCTATCAGAAAGAAATGATTTAATAATTGAGAAGACTTTTCCAGCTATACCATAGCTAGCGATCTTATGAAGTAAACCTTTATGCCATACCCTATCAAAGGCTTTAGATATGTCAAGAGCAATTGCCCTAGAAAGATTGCCACCGTCGAGAGATTTGCTAATCCTATGTGATATAACTGTAAGCACATCTGCTGTAGATCTAGCAGAACGGAAACCATATTGAGTGTCACTAAGAAGGTTATTTTTGTTGAGATGGTTGATTACTTCTGTATTTAACACAGATTCTAGCAACTTACTCATGACGCACAGGAGACTTATTGGCCTGTACTGAGAGGGGGATGAGCGATCACCTGAATTCTTAAATACAGGGCATACTGATGAGATTTTCCAGGGAGATGGGGAACTATTCTCCTTAAGACAACGTTTAAACAGTTTTGTAAGTATGGGCGCTAGTTCAGGTTGAAGTTTTTTGAGTACTATGATTGGAATGCCGTCAGGGCCAGTTGCTTTACTGGAATCAAGGTTTTTGATAAGCTTGGCAACATCACGTACAGATATACGTATATCACATAGCGTGTTTTCTGATACAGGAGGAAATATTGGGGGTTGGCGGCCTTGGTCGCAAAGGGTAGAATTAGCTGCAAAGTTCTTGACAAAGAGTTTGGCTTTGTCTGATGCTGACGAGATTACCTCAGGTCCATTGATAATAGTTGGGATGGAGCACACGCTTCTGTTCAGGATTCTGTTTGCTATTTGCCAAAACTGGTGGGAACCAAGCCGCTGCTCAGCTACTTTGGACTTAACAGATTGAGCATACAACTCTCTTGCGTTCCTTATTACTTTCTTACAATGGTTGCTGGCAGTCCTGAAAACGCCTTTAGTTTCCATACATCTATTACGTTTGAAGCAGTGGAAAAAGTGATTTCTGTGCGCAATGGCAGCAGCACATTCTGGAGAGAACCATGGCTGGCTGTTAGGTTTTTGCTGAAACTTTTTAGAGGGTATGAAATGGTCAATACCTACAATTAACCATTCAGTCAGGTCTAATACTATAGAGGACACATCCTTTTTAAACATGGAATGCAGAGGTAGATCAGATATAAATGTACGGAAGCTATCCCAGTCAGCCTTAGTGTATCGATATATTGTACGATGGAAAGGTACGTCTGGGGACTTATTACATTTCATTTTTATCTTAATTGATACAACAGAATGGTCGGAAGATCCAAGAGGCGACAGAACAGAAACTGAACATATTTCAGGGCAAGTTGTGAGAAAAAGGTCTAGTAGGCTCGCATACTGGCCGTCATTGTCGGGCACACGGGTGGGTTCCTGAACAATCTGAGTGAGGTCATAGGCAATGGAGAAATCATGACAGAACCTCCCCTCATCATCGGTCTTGTTTGAGTGGGTCAACCATTCGACGTTGTGAACATTGAAGTCTCCACATACGTGAATGTTAGCTGAAGGATAAGCAGATAGGACTTGGTCAATTTTCTCAGATATGCTTTGAAAGATAGTAACTCCGCTGTTGTGGGGGCGATAGAGAGTAAATATAAATGCAGTAGTGTGAGCTAAAGCAACCCGGAAGCACATATAGGGTAAGTTAGGATCTTCCCTGGAGATGTCCCTCCCACATGGAAAGCTATCTTTAATATAGGCACATATTCCATGCCCATGGCGATCTTGGGGGTCAGATTTAGAAGTTAAGTTAGAGTATCCTGTAATTGCAAACTCTTCTAGGGAAATAGCCTGTCCAATGCCAGTTTCACTTAAAAATAAAAGGTCTGGTTTAGCCTCCTGTAATTGGGTTTCAACCTCTGGAAGGTTAGAACGTAGACCCCTGATGTTGGAGAAGGAGACATGGGATCAGTTTGTTAAAGAGCATCTCTCCCCCCCTCTCTGGCTTTCTTACTCTTTCTATTTTCTCTCTGTGTGTCTCTATTAGAGAATAGAGAAAGAGAGAGGGAGAGGGAGAGAGAGAGAGAGGTGAATAACGTGGACAGTGGACACGTTTGCAAAAGAAGGGTCAGCTGACCAGATGACGTGGTATCATGTGATGAGGTTAGCTGATTCTTTCTTGGCAGTTGGGTTTCGGGTGTTGAATAAGACAGACGGCTTTTCAGCTGTCCCCCCCCTGGGCTGGGGAGGACGCTGACGTGTATCATCAAACAAGCAAGGTTCACCTCCATTCTGTGTCGACCTTTGGAAGGTGAATAAAAACTATAAAACCATTTCATCGTCTTGGAGTGAATTCTTCATCCAACAGGCCAGCTCCCCTCCAAGAGACAATGAAAACCAGAGGAACAACCGACGGCACATGAATAAAGGTATGTTAAGAAATGCATGCACACAAACACACACCCACGATGACATCAAAAATAAAACCATTAGAAACTAGACGATCACGTACACGAATCTCCTTGACAAAATCTCCTTTATGACTCCCCCGAATATATAACAAGTTTACATTATATTTATATGCACAATTGAACCCCCATTCTAAATTCGAAAATAACGTTTCAGTGTGCTCACAGATAATCGCCTAAAAAAGTAGAATCTCATATGTTTTTGGTATTTAAAATGTAAATGAAGGTTTTTTTAAAGTTAACAAACGAACGCCAGCCCCTAAAAACTGTATGAGTGATTAACACATTTGTGTATAAACTATTTATAATGTTGAAGGCAATAATTATTTTACGTAATGAAAATAGTTAATCGTTGACTTCTTTTGTTTGTTTGGAAAACGCCGTTGCTTAGTAACCCTAACCCTAACCCTAAAACGCCGTTGCTTTGTAGTGCAGTCTATTTTCAGACCGGCCCTGTTGACAGATTGGGAGTCGGGTCAAGACTGGAGACAAATAAGCGAGCCACGGTGACGCGGACAAATCCCACCACTAGACGGACAAAAGGTGATGCCACAGGGATTAGAGCTAGTTGCACTTTTCTTCCAAGCCTGTGCATCTGTCCCGTCCCTGTTCGGCTTACATATATATCTATATATCTATAAAAGTGAACATACCTGTGCGTCTGTTTACATTTCCATACGCAATAACTCTGTCAATTTTTAGTCTACAGACTCGAAATTTGATATACAGGTTACTAAGATTTGGGAAAATCGATGTAGTCGGTTTTCGGCCAAGAATTTGGCTGTTAAGGGGTAAAGGTTCAACGACTTAACCTTTGAGAACTCTACCAAACTCCTCCGCGAATTTTGGGTCTACGCACTTGAAATTTTAGATATATGTTCCTTGGACATGGATCTGACTTAATAACTTGATTTGAGTCCAAAACAATAATTTTAAGGGGTCATAATAGGGGTCAAACTTTAAAAAAATTGACCGCTTTTTTTTTTGCTCAGCATACACCTCCAGACACCCGGGCAACGCCGGGTTGCAATGCTAGTATATACATATATATATAACTACTTCACTTCCCCTTACACAAAATTTTCAATAAAAATACCCTAAAATTATCCTACAGCTGCTTCGAAAATTTAGAGATGATAATTAAAGCACACAATAACAAAATATTAAATAAAAGCAACGAAAACAACAACAAAATAAACAATAAAAAGTGGACACCATGACAAAAATAAAACTAACACAAAAGACACATATGTAACTAGTAGAAATAATAATAATAATAATAATAATAATAATAATAATAATAATAACAATAATAACAATAATAATAATAATAATAATAATAATAATAATAATAATAATAATAATACACCAACTCCGGACAACAACAACCATACTAGAAATAAAAACACTAATAACGAACAAAATAAATGCAACTGTAGATACCGCACACTTTGCCCACTTCAAAATAAATGTCTAACCAAAAGCATAGTTTACCAGGCCACAATATTTGGGAAAAATCCCCGAATAACAAGAAATATTACATAGGTGTTACTTCCTTAGATTTCAAAACACGATATTATGGCCAAAAAGGTACATTCAATAATAAAAAACACCGTATGAAAACAACGCTAGCAAACAAATACTGGGAACTTAAGGAAAGCAGATGTTCTCCGGTAGTCGAATGGAAAATGGTAAGACAAGCAAACACATGTAGAGACCTACACGATCTATGTAGATTATGCCTTCATGAAACATTAGCTATCCCATACTTTAAAGAACCCCAACATCTATTAAACTGTAGGAGAGAAATAGCGAACAACTGTGTTCACAGGATAAATTTTGCTCTAGGATAGAGATACAAAATAATTTTAAAACTGACAAAACAATAGAAAATAAACAAATAATAAATAAAATAAAATAAAATAAATAAATAAACATGCATATACATAAACTATCACACATAACATAAAAATATAATAAAAAAAAGTAAATAAATAAAACTTAACCTAGATTTTAAACAGGTCAAGACACTAGATATCTACGCTAAATAACACACACAGAGGAACTTTTTCTGCAAGTGCCTGCTCATTGGCTGATTAGAGAAGGGCGCGGTGGATACTAGAAAGCTGATTGGCTAACTAAAAACTCAATAGAAGGTGCGTATAAAAACGCGAGACAACCACAGAATTCTCGCATAACCCTGGAGAATATTAGGGCGGATGAAACGCGGAATATAAAGTGTAGCTTAATCGCCATATCTAATTTATAACTTACTATATATATATATATATATATATATATATATATATATATATATATATATATATATATATATATATATATATATATATACAAAGCTGAACGTCTGTGTGTGTCTGGTCACGAATAGGCTCCTATATTGTTGACTATTATAGAAAACTGATTACATATAATGATAGATGTATCGAGGCACAGGAATGGGAATGTTTGATCTGGCAGAACGGTGGTTCATTAACATTGTGGGGTCTGCGTACGCGCCTGGTCCACAAAGTATGGAAATAAAAAATTAAAAAATTAAAAACAAAAACGTTTACAAGTGTTTTTGATATAGATGTACATAAGAATACTTTGATAAGTATGTTTTAACTTAAATAGGGACAGTATAATAAAATTGTGGGGTCTGTGTTCGCGCCTAGCCTCCATAGAATGGAAATAGGCACAAACTTTAATAAAGACTTCTCATATCTATCTGCGTAAGTATATTTTCATAATTATGTTTCAGTTTGAAGGAATATGGTATAATAAAATTATGCGGCTGAGTTCCTTAGAATGGAAATATGTCACAAAGTTTAACAAGATTTTTTAATATAGATCCACAGAATATTGTGATAATTGTTTCAGTGTGAACAGGTATGGTATAATAAATTATGGGGTTTATCTATTTTGTTTTTACTTTCATCATATTTTGCTTTGGTTTTGATACCCCCAAATTCGAAGTTATCTCTTTACAACTCTTCCTTTTTATAACCTACAGAGTCCATTTTCTGTAGGCTGTTTTTCAACCCAGTCAACGACGGGTACTTTTGCTCGTATATATATATATATATATATATATATATATACACACACGATAGCTTCCTTCAGTTTTGTTAGACTATGAATGCCCACTGTAATGGAGCCTGCATGTGGAATTTGTGTGGCAAGAGTTGCGCCATTACCAACTACACCTCCCCTGAGTCGGCGTTCTTAAGTACCAGTGACAAGTGGAAGTTAAGGACGACTGGAAACAATGCCGAGATAAGCGGAAAGTACATACAGCGCCTAGAATTTCCAAAGTGTCACCCATCTGATACGTTGCTTAACTTTGGTTATCTCACGAGAACGGACGTGTCAACATGATTTTGCCGTTTCATATATATATATATATATATATATATATATATATATATATATATATATATATATATATATATATATATATATACCTTGTCTTGAAGTCTTGATTTTGCACACACAGTGTATATATATATATATAATTTTTTACTATAATAATTATTAAATAACTATGGACACTAGTGTTTCATCATTTCGGCAATCATCAGTGCAGGGTGTCACGGTTAACACCAGTCGATAGATTCGGACACAGCAACAGAAGCTATCTCTGGCTTCATTAGCAAGGATCTAATCCATTCGAATACCGTTAACTGCGAGAAATACGGTTGAAATTTAAATATTTATGTTTTTAGTACTCCTGTAATATTTGACCCAGATTCTCCGGAATTCCCGTCAAGAACAGATCGGACTAGACCGGCAATCATCGGTTTAAGCCGAACGTTGTAACAGATGCAGACCAATTTTTAAACAAATAAACCGGGGGAAAATACAAATCCAAATAATCAAAAATAACAAAAACCCACATTTAAAGGACTGGAAATATATTTTTTTTTTTTTTTTTTTATCATATTTATCAACAAAAAGTGTTTTTTTTTCTTTCTTTTCTTCAATAAAAGATAGAAGTTTTACTTTTTTAACCGTAAATTGTTTGGTGTAAGTACAAGTTTGTTTGTTTTTTCAAAACTTTTTGTTCAGTCAATTTTTTTTTGGGGGGGGAGAGGTTTGCACAGAAATATTATATGTATATTCTTTTAAAGAAAATACGTAAAAATATGTTTATGAAAAGCGTAAATTGTTAGATGAAAGTACAGGAATATATTTTGTTTTTTTCTCAAGAAAACTTTCTTTTTTTTTTACGGCTGTTCATTGCTGGTGGAAGAACTTTTTCCAGACTAGGATATTTCCTTAGAAATCTTTTACTTCGGTTGACTATTGAACGGCCATCGACGGCAAAAGGGGAGGGAGCTCGGGGTAGAAAAAATGAAAGGAAGTAATTTTCTGAAATGTGATTTGTGATGGAGATAAAAGGATCGTTTCCAAATTTTTTGTCTCCACATAAATTCAAGTAAATATGTACCCAGAAGCTCCCGGCTGGTCCCGCATTCTTGCTTGTTTCGCTATTTAGTTTCCTTCCCACATCATCTCGACGTGGTTTGTTGTTGCCTTCCTTGCGGGGTCTATAAAATGCACACTTATGATTCACTGTCAGGTGGTTGGTGGAATCCTTCTCCTCCTATTTTGTTATATGCCCTTCCAATCGGATATACAACTGTAATCCACGGCAGAATATAGTTTTTTACTATTGGAAAGAGGGTTTCGGCATTGCGATTTGATACGGTCACAAAAAAAAAATAAATAAAAAATAAAAAACTCCCTTTCGGTGATGTAAATAAAAAAGTAAAAAAATATTTGAACAACGATCGGCTGAAACTGATAATTGCCGGTCTCGCTCGATCCATGCTTGACGGAAATACCCGAGAATCTGGGTCAAATTATGCAAGAGTACCATTTTTTAAAAATATTTTTTAACGTCTGTCAGAGTGATCTAATCATTATATGATGATCTGTGTTTAAGAGCTAAATCGACCGACTTTTTATTTCAACTGAAAGTGCTCAACGATAAGAACCTTAAAGGGACTGACATAATTATTTACTACAATAATTATTAAATACCTATAGACACTAGTGTTTCATCCTTTCGGGAATCAGCAGTGCAGGGTTGCACGATTAACACCAGTTGATAGATTCGAACACGGCAACGATTCGGCTACCGTTAACCGGGAGAAATACCGTTGAAATTTAAACATCTACCTTTTTAATCTTTTTAACGTCTGTCAGATTTTAAGCTGACTTCGTAGATGTGAGGTGGCATGATGTGGCCCTCATTTGTTATTCGTGAAAATCCAGCGATGCATTTTGAGGGTGTTGGCAATAGTGCTATTGTCATAACTTGAATCCGTAGAGAATATAAGTTGCAATGTGTCACTTTCGGACATGAGAGAAGACTATTATTGTTCTTGGGGTTTGTACACAACTGACCAACTCGAAAAACGAAAACCGGGTTTCATCAAATAAAATCATGTCTTTTCTGTGGCGACAATTTTATCATTCCACCCTGTATTCATATCAGCATAACGGATTTTACTATTTTAAAATCAAGTTTATCGATTCGATCCTATTATTATGCGACTGCATCGACAGTACTGTTTCGTTATATCAGAACTCATTTGTGCAGCTTAACTATCACATATTCCCCAGCTGTGCATCAAACTTAAAATCATTGAGGTGACAGTTGGCAGCTATACCCACAGGACTACGAATTGGTCTCCACACACGTCTCTCATTTGTTATATATATATATATATATATATATATATATATATATATATATATATATATATATACACACACACACACAGAAGGTGTCCAAAAAGAAGCTGACAGTTTTGCTAAGATGAGATATAGGAATATTTTCGCTTGTCTTCCTTTCCTTATAGGGGAAATGGTTTTCATTATGTTTCATTGTTAAAGTGTTTTCTTTTCATTAAATCTGAAAAAAGGCTGTTCCTGTGAAAATTTTCAGACGACATAATGCTTGAATTTGTCCGAACAGTCTTGAAACAATTGTAACTAACGATGAAATACACCTTTTGTTGCCATAAATCCATCCCTCGGTGTCTGGAGTTTTTGTTAAAACAATTATATATATATATATATATATATATATATATATATATATATATATATATATATATATATCTGTGGAAATATATTTATTTCCTTATAATATATATATATCAATCCTTATTTAATTACCTCAATGTAATTACAGAGCAATATAATAGATTGAATGACAAAAGTCTATATTCAAAAGTTCATGTTGCCCATCTTACAATTCATTCCTTTAATTGTTGGCTTTTACACTTCTTGACAGTATCTGTTTCGTAGCACAAAGTCAATCACTGAATTATTATATCAATCAGTGAATCTATTTTGCCCTTCAGAAGAAATAGCAACAATCAATCCATCGAAAGGAAATAAAGTTCATTTTGACATGATGAAAAAATCCGAAAATTGGAAGAGAAGTTGTAAATACCTGTAAATATGTTTATATTACGCCACAATGGAAATGTAAGGTTAAGAGGGGATATCTTTAATATTTCTAATAAAAAATATATATACCTTTTATTCACCCGCTTTTAAAGCCTGTAAGTATCTTAGTCCATACATTCATTGGCAGATATATATATATATATATATATATATATATATATATATATATATATATATATATATATATATACTAGCAATCGGTGCCCGGCGTTGTCCAGGTGTTTTGAAGTGTATGCTGAGGAAAAAAAACGGTCAATTTTTTTAAACTTTGACCCCTATTATGACCTCTTAACATTTATTGTTTGGGGATCAAGTAAAGTTAATAAGTTAGATCCATGTCCAAGGAATCTATATATAAAATATCACGTGTTTAGACCCTAAATTGTAGGAGGAGTTTGGTAGAGTTCTCAAAGGTCAAATTGTTGAATATTGACCACTTAATCGCCAAATTTCTGTCGAAAACCTATCACATCGATTTTCCCAAATCTCAGT
>NC_136510.1:22287615-22297615 GCF_053919585.1 Euprymna scolopes | reverse complement strand
CCGGGCATCTTTCTGCCGAACTCGAGCATGTTTCTGTCACTCGGGCATCTTTCTGTCGAACTCTATAATCTCTATCGAATTTCAAACGGAACACTTTATTTTAATCCGCCATGATCAGGTAGAAATCCTAAGAAAATCGCAATTGTATTTTAGTATCGCCTGCATTGAGGATTGAACCTTCAGCCTTCTCTTCATGAGTAGTTGATAAGCTCTGTACTAAAAACAACTCGAACTATGAAACACGCCATTGTCGATCGGTTTTTCAAGTTGTGACTCGTTCTAAAATTGCAACAGAATATTCAACCTCTAGAAGTGTGTACATTACAAATAAATATAAGTAAGTGCTTTATCCCCTACGCCAAATTCAGAGACATATTGGGGATATAAGGACTATCGCAATTTTACAAGTTTATTGAGGAATAACTGTGAATAAGTATATGTTGGCATAAAGGGACGATTCTGCGTCTCGGGTTCGAATCTTGTAGGATCTATAACACTACTTCTATTATGGATATGTATACACAGACATGACACACAAGAATAGATACTAAGATTAATTTTTTTTCTATGATTAATATGTGCTTATTTATATTTACAAATAAGAATATTGCTGAAATTACTAATAGTATCTCATTAAAATTGCGTCTAACAACATGAAGCATGCCACGAACTAAAGGCGCGTCAGACCCATCAGCATTTCTGCGAGGACGAATCGTGGATCAACTGAAAGGTTGTCTTAGTCGACGCAAAATAGCAGGAAATCTTTCAATACCCCTTTCTACTGTTTATAGAGTGATTGCACAATTAACAAGAGAGGACAAAGAGCGCAAAACCCTCATCCAGGTCTCCCTGAATCCTCTGAAAGAACATTGTGTCATGTGAAATAAAATTTTGGAGAGGATCTTCGGTACAAAGCCTCTGACATTGCAACACAAGCTGGTGTCAGTCCCAGAACAGCTGCCAGGTATCTTCACAAGTTGGGCTACTATGGTAAAGTTGCAAGAAGGAAATCTCTTCTTTGTCCTGCCAATATCAAGCGCAGAAAAGATTGGGCTCGTGATGTAGTAGAAGACCTATGGTCCTTTGGACCAATGTAATTTTATTTGATGAGTCACGATTTGCATTATTTCTCAACAGTGGAAGAGGATAGGCACGGAGGCTAACTCAGCAAGAGTTTTACTTTAAAAAAAAACTGCAGCAAATGCTGAAACATGGGGGTTTCTACATTATGGTATGGGGTGCAATTTGGAATGATGGTTGCTCAGACCTGCTGGAGTGCACGGAAGCATCAGTTTTGCTAAATATGTTATAATATTATATGAAGGATTCTTACCAACATTCTCAAGTCGTAAAATGAACCAAGTTAACTTCCTATTTATGGAAGAGAGAGCTCCTTATCACACTGCTAGGATAACACAACACTGAGCCAAAATGGGATTAATAAAATTCCATGGAAAAGTCAGTCCTCGAATATGGACCCAATTAAAAGCCTTTACGCATATTAGACCGGAATCTTCGCAAAAAGAAAAAGAAGCCATCTTCTAAGGCTGAACTTTTAGAATTATTGCGTCAGACATGGCAAGAAATTCCTCAAGATGATATTCGTCAACTGATCAATGTCATACCTAGAAGGGTCCTAGCATTAAAAACAGCAAAGAGAATGTCAATCAATTATTAGTTATTAAATTTGTGACCATTTATTTTTTATTTTGTTCTATAAATTATATGTTTATTGAAATAAATTGTTTATATGGGTGTCTATTCTTTTCTGGCGTGTTTGTATGCATTCACGAATTAAAGTAAAAACAATTAGGTTTTATAAAATAATTAGAATTACGAAATAGATTATAATAGGCATTTTTTCCTGAAATGAATGAAAGTTGCTATTATACGAAGATGGTGGACCTTTTTTTTTTTCAAACGAACTTTTTTATGGACAGTCTTTATAAGAAAAGAAAAATCGAGAACGATTAACCGAAATAAGCAGTTGTAGTAGTAATAATAGTAGTAGCAGTAGTAGTGGTGACGATTACTACTATTATTATTACTACTACTACTACTACTACTACTACTACTAATAATAATAATAATAATAATAATAATAATAATGATCGTTACAGCACGTGTGTTCCCATTTTTGCGAAACACTAAATTTCTTTATGGCCGGCTTCTGCACTTCTTTTAATAATTAAATAAATAGTTGTATTGTGTGTGAACACAGTTAGAGACTCTCGCTTAAGTGCATTCGTACCAGTAGGATATGCTGGAACGATATGACGGTGTCAATCCTTTCAGGTTGCGCTCGTTTTTACGGTCCTATAAAAATCCTTGCACTTATTTTTTTTTTTTATAGGAGTCACCACTTATCAAGGCCCGGAGGCCACTCGAGGATAAGGGTTAATGAGTGTACAGTAGTCAGCGGGACAATATCGTAGAAATCGTTAGTAGTGGAAATTTGGTAAATCGGATTACTCAATTAAAATGGCGGCATTTCTTATATTATTGTTTCATTTATATTTCATTTTTATTTGATTGTTTTATTAAATTGTAAAATGGCGGTATTCCTTATATCCGATTTATATTTCTGAATTGAATGTTTTAGCCGTATAATGCAGCCACTGTTGCGCCTTACGCACCGAGAATAGCATATTTTCATTCCGTTAGCTATAACCAAGTAGAAATATTGACCCTACAAGACCTGAGCTACTGAACCTAATTTGCCCCTGTGTGTGGCCTTCTGGGCAACATTGTGAAAAAAAATTTAAACGTGTTAGTAATTTTTTGCCGCCAGTATTCAGCCTTTCTGTGTCAGTCTGCCCAACATGTGGAGCACTACTTGATGCACAGACCCACTTGCATCATCAGAATTATCATCACTTTCTCCTTCATCGATATATTCAGCATCACTAACGTTACTCGATTCAGAAACATACTCATGATCAAATTCGCCTTCGTCTGAATCAGAATTTGTCACTTTATTCAACACTTGTTGCACCGTGAAACTCTTTGGTCTCTCTTTTTTACCCGTCGAATAGCTTGGTTCGTCACTAGCTCGCTTCATGGCTACTTTAGTCTAAACAATAACTCGCAACTCCGCCAAAACAAAGTAAGCCATTTGTAAAACGTCAGGCTTGCGCTAAATCGAGGCTAAGCAGTGATTCGGAACTCCCTGACAACACAAAAAAACGTGGTCGGAAAAATACCGATATATCGGTAACTCGGTCTGTTGGAATTAAGTGTTTCATCATTGTAGTTTAGTGTCGCCTACATTGAAGATTGAACCTTTAACCTTCAAGTTCAGTAACGAAAACAACCCGAAACATGTAACACACCATTGTTGATCGGCTTTTTAAGTTATGCCTCGTTCTAAAATTACAACTGAACATTCAAACTCCAGAAATGTGTAATCTACAACTGAATGTACCAAGTAGTTTATCCACTGCGCCAATTCAGAAACATAAGTCGGATATAAGGAATACCGCCATTTTACAAGTTTATTGCGGAATAACTGTGATGAAGTATATGCCGGCGCAGACTGGCGATTTGGCGTCTCGGATTCGAATCTTATAGGATCTATAATGCCACTTCTATTATGGATGTTTATAGATTCACGAATTAAAATAAAATCTCTTAGGTTTTATAAAATAAGTAGAGGAGCCGCCTAACGTTGCACGCTTAAATATATTTTAATTCATGCAGATTTCGTATTTATTATTAAAGAAGTCAATTATATAGCGATTATTTCATATTATATTGGACTCAATATATAGTTGTGGTTTGAAAAGTTTAAAAAACATAATACTTGGGTGCCATTAACTAGAATCGAAACCGAAATCAAAATTTATAAGATTCAAGCAAGCAAGCAATGACGCATGGACGGTGCACAGAGTTGTATAATTATTAAGACTAACGGAACCTGTGGAAATTCCAGGGCAGCATCTTTTGTATGTAATATATTACTGCTGAACATTCTTTGAATGTTAAGCGTGAATGGAGACCTCACAATATTATTGTAGCCCTTTTGTTAAAACTGCAAAAGTATTTATCTAAGTAATCTGGTTAATGTAGTGTCAGAATATATCTGGTTATTACGGTTTAGCTCTAATATCCTTATGGGAGCTTGTGACATATTTCCATTGTATGAACGTCCGGCGTGAATAGAAATCCTACGATATCATTATAGCATCTTTAGATCGGACAGATATTACACGTGGATCCTAGTCAGAAGACCGAGAAAGTATATTTCAGTTTCACGTATGGCCGAAAAGCGACATCGTTTATTTTTATTTTTTATTTACATTGCATCCTCCGTAATCAGGAGATCCTATTTTATTAAAAAAGGAGGAAAGAAGGTGATACCATACAACAAACAATAAATAATTAAGTATCTATATACTAATTTAATATTATTTATGGACATTCTGTGGACGTTCAGCGTGACTGGAGATCCCGCAATATGACTGTACCTATTTACTATACCTCCCCACGGGACAGAGTTAGACACCAAGGTCGTTTTTTTTAACGTGGAGAAAAAGTACAAAAATAAAAATTGTCTCAGTCGTGAAGGATTTCTCCTCCACCGAAAGAGAACAAGAAATGGAAGTGCAGCATCTGAAGAACAGATACTACACTTTGAGATATTTATTTGCTCCCCCACTGAGCAAATTAGAAACAATGCCGATTTTTAAAGTGAGGATTGAAGGGGAAATGGGGACCAACTCCCCGAGGAGTAGGGGAGCCGGATAGTGACAATTGGTATGAAGGGTTGTCCCTACATTGACCAAGGTTGCCCCCACATATGGTCTTTGCTTGCAGTATCTGCCGGAACAGATGGTATTTATTTGCTCCCCCACCGAGCAAATTAGGCACAAGGCCGATTTTTAATGTGAGGAGTGAAGGGGAAATGGGGACCAACTCCCCGGGGAGTAGGGGAGCTGGATAGTGACAATTGGTATGAAGGGTTGCCCCTACATTGACCAAGGTCTTATACGTGGGGTCGCCCCCACATATGGTCTTTGCTTGCAGTATCTGCCGGAACAGATACTACACTTTGATCTTGTTTATATATTTTATTGTTTTTAAAAATTTTGAAAATACAATTAAGTAAAAAAACAAAAGATTCTTAAACAACAAAATTAGGCACAAGGCCTACAAGAGATTGGGGAGGGGAAGGGTTCAGGGTCTTTGTGACTAAAGTGATTAAAAGTAATAAATGTAGGCTTTGGAGTCTTACTCTTGACTGGCAACATTTACCAAAATACCTCATTCACTCTATGGATCTTAATCTAACTAATAAATCCCCAGCGTTTAAGAGTCAAAAACATATTTACAATTTATAAACAGTTGTCTGTGTGTTTGTGTATGCATTTTTTTTTTTTTTTAATTTTGTGTGTGTGTGTATGTTTGAAAATATAAAATTCAATTTCATTAGAAAATAAAAAGTTTTTGAATTAAGAGAAAGATTGTTCGTGGAGTGGGGAAAACTAATCAAAAGTGTTCATATCAAAAACAAAAAATAAATCCTATTGGGTTGTTAGTGAGGCCCCCCTGTACTAATCTAGGTGACTATACCCCCCCCCCCACTGTTTTCCGGGGAACCGAAAACAAGCAGGGCGATCCCTAATGGGGATTGGGGAAAATACATTAAGGGAAGTGGGAGAAAATAAAGCAACGGGTGGAGGGGGGTTGGAAGGTGACCTATGAGTAGGGGAGTGACCGGGGATGTTGAAAAAACAAGGATGTGGCACAAAGGGGATGGGCAGACTCAGAGGTTCTCTAGTACCAAAAAATAAAGTCAGGAACAGGATCTCATTTGTACCACCAGTCAAGAGTCTTCTTAAAATGACTTAGCTAGAACCTAAGCGGGATGGGTTCCATGCTTAAGGAGGGAACACGTATTGAAACTTGGCTCCTTGATGGATGCACAGACTAGTGCTGTGCACCCACCTCTTGTCAAATTCCACTCTAGGCAACCTCCTCCAATCGCATCTGATCTTTACTTTAAGCAAATGTTTAAAATAAACGATCAGATCCCGATCCGGAACAGATGTCCCTTCGCAAACCAACTTGAGACACGTGATCCAAATCACCATGCATGCTACTGCCAGGATCGCCAGGAAAACCATTCTTTCCTCCCTGGGGAACGGCGGCTCCATGTTCTACACAAAATAACCTTCGTCGAGATCAAGCGGACATTCGGCATCGATGCGAGCCATTACCTCTCCGACGTACTCCAATAAGGGCTGGATCCGGCTGCAACTAAAAAACGCATGCCCGATTGTTTCGGGCTCACATTCATCACAGCACGGACAGAAGCCCCGCGTATGTTCTTTATACCGGCAGAGTTCGTCGAGAAGGGGCAGCGCGTTTCGGACCAGTCGCCAGGTGAGGGAAAATTCTGAGTTGTTCAGAATCTCCCGTCCCAGCGCCCAATCCAATGAGAACAGACAACCTCAATCGACCATCCTAACCGCCTACAAAGTGGATCCTTCGCGATCCCCTCCACTAGCTCCCGATAAAGTTTTTTTCTTGGCTGATCGAGGACACTGGTCCCCGGCAAAGCTCTAAGAGCGGTCCGGCATTCGGAGAAGAACTTAGACTCCCCCCACGGTCTACGACGACCTTCTACCGAGGGGTTGGGTTTGAGATTGGGAAACGAGTTCTCAACCACAGGGACCCAAGGAGCGTCTTCTTCAAGTGAACGACCCAGGAAAGCCAATCTCTCGGCATTTCTATGACACAAGAGACTGAGCTGACCCAGGCCTCTCTCGCTCGGACTCTGGACACAGACCTCTCTGCAGACATAATGCTTACCATCGTTCCACAATAGTGAATCGAGATGCCCTTGCAAGCAGGTTAGTCATTCTGCAGGGAGTACAGACAATCGGTAAAGGATGAGCGGAAAGACGTATGTAGCACACGCCTCCGCCCGACCCTTCAAGGACAATTTCCTTCCAATCCAAGTCTTCACCGACGATTTGACCTTGCCATATACTTCCACCAATTCTTTTCCAGCTGAAGTCCCAGTCCAAACCAGACACCGAGAATACGGACCGGTCCATCGGTCCAGCTGAAAATACCTGGAAGCGAGTTTACCCCGGTCCAGGCCCCCAACCGCAGGCCGACAGACTTGCTGCGGTTGAAGATGGCCCCTGTGACTTCTTCGTATCGAGCGAGCACCTCGACCACCGCTTGAACGTCCGTGTGGCAAGACAGGAACACGGTGACGTCATCAGCAAATGTGGAAACCCTGGCTCGTGTGTCTCCAGGGAGAGCTATTCCGCACAGGACTGGTGTAGCTGCCTCGTCCCTTAACTTGCGAAGGAGGGGTTCCAACGTCAGGACGTACAACAGAGGCGACAGCGGACAACCCTGATGCACCGACCGAGAGACAGCGAATGACTCTGACAGCTTACCGTTGATCTGCACCGCTACTGTCGGCCTATCATACAGGACAAATCCGGCGGCCTCTACACATCTTGACCAAAAGGTTGTAGCCCTTTTGTTAAAATTGTAAATGTACTTATCTAAGTAATCTGGTTAATGTAGTGTCAGAATATATCTGGTTATTACGGTTTATCTCCAATATCCTTATAGGAGTCTGTGACTTATTTTCGTTTTATTGACGGCCGGAGCGAACGACAACCCCACGATATCATTATACCATCTTTAGACAGAACAGATACAATCCTTGGATCCTAGCTAGAAAACCAAGAAGGTATATTTCAATTTCACGTAAGGCCCAAAAGCGACATCAGGTTTTTTATTTTCATTTATTTTTGGTTCTTTGTGCCTTCAGTGATCGGGAGATCCTATTTATTAAAAAAGAAGAGTAACAGGTGATAACGTATTACTAAGATTAAAATAGTGTAATTTAATGACAGTAATCAGCTTCTACACGCCTTGTAAATAAATACGAGCTATCGATCACCAAACACGCAATGTAAAAAAAAATATATCCCGGAGGACATTATACTCCTTCCGATAATGGACTGCCCAGGTTGTATGAAATTCCCTCTTCTAATAATTATTTTCATATAACAATCATTCACCACCAAAAAACTATTTTCAATATTTGTGCTGAAAAGCAAAATAAGTGCCTTGTCACAGCTGAACATTTTGCTAACCGCATTTCATTTCCTCTGATGATATGAGCCATTATTGAAAATCCATGGATTTAGGAAATTAATATAACCCTTTCTATATATTCCTTTCGTCAAACAATAAATTCTTAAATCGAATATATGTGTCTATATTTTGATTTTCAGAATTTAAATTTAACAATTAAATTTATATATTGCTTTATTCTTAAATATTGAGTTTTCCTTTTTGGCTAGGATAACCCTGAAAGTGTTACCTCTAGTAATATCTATCAGGATTTTCATCGGATTTTAATCTGTGTCTTATCTCGCTTATAATAATAATGATAATAATAATAATAATATATATATATATATATATATATATATATATATATATATATATAGTAAGTTATAAAATGTATATGGCGATTAAGCTACACTAAATATTCCGCGTTTCATCCACTCTAGGACACTTCAGGCTTATGCGCATAAGCCTGAAGAGTCCTAGAGTGGATGAAACGCGGAATATTCAGTGTAGCTTAATCGCCATATACGTTTTATAACTTATTAACTAGCTCTACCTACGTATTGAGCACTTTTGAAGTAAATACTTAAAGCAACGTTTCGGCCAACTAAGTCCTCTGGCCTTCGTCAGGTGGTAACCGCGACGGATAGGAACTTCGAATCTCCTAACTGCATTCTCAGCCATCACTGCCATCCGTAGTTGTTGTCGTCTCACCACATTTTTGGCCAAGTAACCCTCTGGCACGCTTCGGGTGGGATTGAAACCGCTATCTTCAGACAATGCTCATCTGGGACTGTAGAGATTCAACGTCTCTATCAACTGCGCTACGGGCCCCGTTAATATATATAATGCTCATCTCAGAAATGAATTCCAATTAAGGAATAATATATATACCAATCGGTACGGACCCGACTATGGAAGATCAGATAATAAATACTTAAAGTTTATGCATAAATCTATACTTTCGTATATTCATTTTATGTGAGTAAATTAAGTAGTTATATATATATATATATATATATATATATATATATATATATATATATATATATATATATATATATAATTTTAAAAAATGATGTCACTTTTGGGCCGTACGTGAAAGTAAAATATACCTTCTTGGTCTTCTGGCAAGGATCGGATCGAATAATATATGATCTGAAACCGTGACACACGTGCGTACGTTAAACGTACTGCGGTATTAATATATAGATTAGAATGTTGAATAAATTACAGCAGGTATTTTTTGTATTTCTTCTTTAATGAGTAGCAGCAGTAGTAGTAGTAGTAGTAGTAGTAGTAGTAGTAGTGGTGGTGGTGGTGGTGGTGTCGGTTATTACTATTACTACTAAAAGTAATGGCCAGTACAATAATTTTATAATTATTAAGATAACCACCCGCCCGCACACAGGCACACTCTTGTAAAACAAGGACCAGGATGCAACATTGCGACAAGGAGACAGAGGTTGGAGCTTGGCCGATAGTGTGGGACCTATTAGATTGTAGACTCTTGTTTGGACACTTATCTTAGGGAGAATAACTATTTTAGATGGAGCATCACAGAAATTGCAACAATACTTCATACATGGGGGAATTGTGACTCTTTAAACATATGAATGGGATAATTATTGTTGGCATTCGTTTCCTCGATGCCTTTCTAGTTAGAATTCTTTTTGGAAAAATATCGGGTATTCATGGGGGAGACAACGTGAAGGTTGCCAACATCCCTACGTGAAAGTTATTCTGTATGGACGAACTGGATTCGAACTTGGCATATCCAGGTTGTCAGCCCCAGCCGATAAACAATGTCACCTCTCGGATGATGATGATGATGATGATGATGATGATGATGATGATGATGATGATGATGTCACAGCGGTATTGACGTCCTGCC
>NC_136510.1:22032615-22282615 GCF_053919585.1 Euprymna scolopes | reverse complement strand
CGGGGTAAAAAAGTTAACGTTTTGGGCCAATTTATCAACCGAAGTATGGGGTCTTCGATATGATACGAGTTTGTGAATTTTCGTCGCGTCTGTCGAAAGTTTTTAGCAGACACACAAACATACATACATACATATATTTTCGCTTTTATATATATAGACTAGCGAGGGGTACCCGGCGTTGCCCGGGTGTTTTTCGGGTATGTGAATAAAACCCGAAAATGTGGGGAAAAAAACAGATGCCCGTGAAAAAAAAAACGAAGCCTTCACGACGCGCAGTTGGAAAATAGTAAAGTGTTAAAAAAAAACAGGTGCGCGTTTTTGATTGACGTGACGGCGATAGGTATTCAGCAGTTAGCATTTTGTGCGGGACAGTTTTGAATGAGGTGAATAAATCGGTTTGTTTGTTTTTAAAAACCCACTCCCTGTTTATTGGGAGGAGCGAAATGAAAGCTACAGTCTGATATGACGAAGTCGACATTGAACAAACGTTACTTAGCTCTCTTGAGACAACTGGTTTTCGGCCTGTAATTACAGTCGAGTTTCGCTTTTTTTATACCGAAAACCGAATGTAACGCATGCCGATGCGGGAAATATATATATAAAGCTGAATGTGTGTGTGTGTGTGTGTGTGTGTGTTTGTGAGTGTGTGTGTGTGTGTGGTCACGAATAGGCTCCTATATGGTTGACTATTTTAAATAACTGATTACATATAATGATTTATTACACTTATTGATTTCTTTTGGTCAAGATCAAAGTGTAGTATCTGTTCTTCAGATGCTGCACTTCCATTTCTTGTTCTCTTTCGGTGGAGGAGAAATCCTTCACGACTGAGACAATTTTTATTTTTGTACCTTTTCTCCACGTTAAAAAACGACCCTGGTGTCTAACTCTGTCCCGTGGGGAGGCATAGTAAATAGGTACATATAATGATAGAAGTTGTATCGAGACACAGGAATGGGTATGTTTCATCTGGCAGAACAGTGGTTCATTAAAATTGTGGGGTCTGCGATCGCGTCTGGTATGGAAATAAAAAATTTAAAAATTAAAAAAAAAATGTTTACAAGTGTTTTTGATATAGATGTACATAAGAATACTTTGATAAGTATGTTTTAACTTAAATAGGGACGGTATAATAAAATTGTGGGGTCTGCGTTCGCACCTGGCCTCCATAGAATGGAAATAGGCACAAACTTTAATAAAAAGAACTTTTCATATCTTTCTGCGTAAGTATACTTTGATAATTATGTTTCAGTTTGAAGAAATATGGTATAATAAAATTATGGGTTGTTTGTTTGCGCCTGACCTCCATAGAATGGAAATATGTCACAAAGTTTAACAAGTTTTTTTTTAATATATATCCACAGAATATTGTGATAAGTGTTTCAGTGTGAACAGGTATGGCATAATAAATTATGGGGTTTATCTATTTTATTTTTACTTTCATCATATTTTGCTTTGGTTTTGATACCCCTAAATTCGAAGCTACCTCATTACAATGTAGTCTCTCGCATATCAATGACTAATTATATTAAGAAATTCGTTTTAATTATCTTTTCTGTATAGAAATAGCAGGCTTTTAAAATCAATGTCAGAGGGAGAATTTAAACTCTACGCAGTTATGCAGAATGTAGAAAATATGCATAAATTGAATTCCGCGTAATACTAAAATAAAACTAATCATCTAGCAAGAAATCTTAAAAAATGAATGAGTTATTAAGAACACTGTTTTTAAAGGAATATGCAAATTAGTTAACTTTAAGTCGCTCGCATATCATTGACTGTGTGTATTAAGAAAATCGTTGTCATGATTTTAAATAGAAAAAGTAGGCCATAAATACTAATGTAGGTGCGATTTAACTTCATACGTATATAGATTTCTCGATGGAGAGAGCAGTTGGTTAAATACGTAAACCAAATTGACTAAAAATCTTTTACTTCATACGTATATAGATTTCTCGATGGTGGGAGCAGTTGGTTAAATACGTAAACCAAGTGACGGGAAAAAATTCAACTCCATACGTGTATAGATTTCTTGATGGAGAGAGTTTTAAATACGTAAACAGAGTTACACCACTCACCACTTTACCCCACAGACTCGTTTTATGGCTCTTAAAAATGCTTATCTTCTTGTCGCCAAGACGAAAGAACGTGTGGAATTTTATTTAGTTGCACCTTTTTTTGTCCAGAAGTTCGGCTCCAGTGAGGCTCTAATTAGGCTCCAATGAACTTAGTCCTCACCCATTCCTAGACTTGAGAATCCTGAAGACATTCACAGACAATTCTCTTTATCTGAATTCCTAGATTCGTGTTAGTCGAACGACCAAGATAATTCGAAAAATAAAAACAAAGATCCGGAATCTAAAGAGTCGAAAGTTTTAGAAACGAACTAATGGCTTAAAGATTAAATATACACACGTACACGCGCATGCGCACGCACACACAACGGGGGTGTTAGGAAAGAATAATTATCTCCCTCCTACACCGGCATGCACAAGGATCAGAAAGTATGATTTGAAGAGCCAGCTCTCTAGAAGAACTCTCTAGCCAGCAAAACATAAATGACTAAATAAATGATTAAATAAATAACCAAATAACTAACTAACTAACTAACTAATAATAATAATAATAATAATAATAATAATAATAATAATAATAATAATAATAATAATAAAGAAGGCATGAACAGTCCCTCCGGTATTCCCCGGCATTACAATATCTCGCAAGTTTTAGCTAGTGAGTTATCTCCCTTTAACTTTTTATTTTTTTTAGTTTGTTTTCAAAATGGCAGACAACTTTTCTTCGGTAATTCATAAAGTTTGATTTTCTTATCTATAAATAAAACTACTTAATTTACGTGATATTTGGAATATGATATTTTCATTTTTTTTTTTTTCACAGGTACGTACATCGTATAAATTGTTCTTTACTTTTGTTTTTTTGTTTTTTTTTAAAGATGAAAAAAGGTTTTTAACGAATCGGATTTTGTCCACAACTCCCCATATATTTATATGGGAAATTGTGAACAAAATCCGATTTTTTTTTTTTAATTTTTATTTCATCTTATAAAGGTTAATATTCGTTCCCACAATTATTCAAAAAATGTTTTTAATTGAAAGTCTATTTACTTCAACATTATGTTTTTCCGGATATATAATACGTATATATATATATATATGTATCTTCGGGTATATAATACATATATTTTTCTATTGCTTCATAGCATTTGCGTGGAATTAAATTAGGGACCAAGTTCATAAGAGGCATAGTGAAGAGTTGTGCCGTAAGACGTTTATTCACATTTCATTTAAATTTCTACATATTTAAGACAACCAAACAAACAGAGAAACGGTAGGAAATCTGAGAATATATCATAAAAGAGGCCGCCTTTACAAATATTTATTAACATTTGATTTGACAACGAGATGGGAAGTAGAGCCGTTGTATTTTGTTTCACAGATGAAAAGTTCTAAAAGATAAATTTTTTTCATGGAAGATCCATTCGGACTTAAGTACATTGAAGCAAAAGGAAAGATTTTGCAGTGGTCATAGGTGAATGTTTTACTAGAAGAGAGGTGGGGATTAGAGTTCAGTCGAGTACTTACAATGAAAATATGGATAGAGGCGGGTTGATAATTTGTATTATTCAAACTACTAGTTTCATCGCGATGGTTATTTTCACAACGTTTTCGCAGATGTAACCTCCGGCCTTCTTCATGCGCATCTTCTTTCTCACATTGTGGCAACGATACTTCACACATGGACGAATGGTGGCCTTGTAGAGGTACAGGATACTCTCAGGTGTGAGTAGTCTTCTAGCACGATAGAGGTCACTCACTTTCTGTGCAGCAGCCTTCGCAATATCCTCAATATATTTGTTCCAGTTCATATTGCTCGTGAATGTTAAGCCGAAGAGTTTGATGGAAGATTTCTGTGGTAGGGTGTTATTTGTCATGGATATCGGTGGTGGGCGGAAGAAGAAGAAGAAGAAGAAGAAGAAGAAGAAGAAGAAGAAGAAGAAGAAGATAGCCCTTGAGCCCCCTGGAGGGGCATAGGCCATCTGCAACTTTTTGTAGGCGTTTTTGTAGTGAGGAGTTCTTTTTACAGGGTGAGGGTGCTAGCCCCACGCACAACCTTCCCAGAGGTTACATACAGCGCCTAGCCTTCCCAAATGGTCACCCATCTGGTACTGGTCATGGTCAAAGTTGCTTAACTTCGGTGATCTTGCGAGAACCGGTGTGTCAACGTGATTGTGCCGTACATGTGGTTAGCGGGGCTTCTTGTAATTGTTAAAGGAAAGCAGTTTAGTCTTATTAGACTTCGTGGCTTAGTGGGGGATGCCCTTTTCTCTACCCTGCAATCTCTTTCCCACAGAAGAGACGTTGCGAGTCTATCCTTTTTTTATCGTTATTTCCATGGCAGGTGCTCGTCTGAACTCCAATCTCTGGTCCCCCCTCGTCAATCTTTCACGAAAAACCCCGTCTAGCTGAATCCATTGTGAAAAATTTCCCCCACTCTTTATCTGTGCCTAAATCAAAACGTGGATTCCATGAACAAAGCTTCTTTCTTAGAACTGCACGCCTGTGGAACTCTGTTCCGTCTGCCTGCTTCCCACCTGACTACAACTTGGATGTCTTCAAGCCCAACGTTAACAAATTCCTAAGGAACCGCCCCCTTAAGTAATCACTTCATCAAATCTCCACACTAACATACTGTACTTGGAATTAACCCTTATCCCTGAGTGGCTTCCGGGCCTTGATAAGTGGTGACCACCGTGTAAAAAAAAAATGTTATAATTCATTTGCGGCCCCATTCGACTATAGTCTAGCGGTCATATTCTAACGATTCTGCCATTGTCTTAGATTTGTGTATATCCGTTCTTCCTTCGTGCATATTATAGAACGTTGTATCATCAGCAAATACCTAAATCTGTGCAGCAACAGATAAAACAGTTTTATTGTGACAATCTACTGGAATCATAGATTTTTTTAAATTCGCATCAGTAATGTGAAAAAAAAAGTGGTAGTAGGTAGGCAGGCTCGAACCCGTGACGCGAAGGCGGAAAAAGAAAGTGAATAAAAAATCTGACGTCTTAGCCGATGTTTCAATGACGCGACCGAAAGTCAAAAGCGTTGAAATTAATCGAAGTCAATCTAACAGTGACGATGATTGGCTAAAATATCGGCGAAAATTTTGACCCCTCCTTGTACAAAACGGCCGAGTTTAGGGTGAAGGAATTAATGTTTTTGGCCAATTTTTCGATATTTGTCGTCCGAGACGTCGAGCTCCAAAATGATACCGATCTTGTCAGGATCCATCACCTCTGTCAAAAGTTTTTGCGGGACATACATACAAATACATACGTAAATACATACATACATACATACATACATACATACATAATACATACATACATACATACATATATACATACATACATTTAAATAGACAGGTGAGATTTATATTATAGACTAGCAGGGCTACCCGGCGTTGCTCGGGACCGTATAAACAATGAAAAAACAAAAGCAGATATTGAACATATGTTTGATTCTTAGGGGAGAGGAATCTTTCATCTCTATGTATTATTTGTTTTATCTACCCTAGGACTGATATTGTTCATGTTTTATCCCTAGCATAGGTAATTTACAGCATGTATATGAAATTGTTTTACCTTAGGGAGAAGAGAACAGGTAATATACAACATAATGTGTCTATATTACATCCCTGGCAACGCCTAGAAACCAGCTAGAACATGTATTTCAGTCAATCTTTATTATATCCTGGGCTATGCCGGGAAACCAGATAATCTCTTTTTAGTGACTTGACCACCAAAATACCTCCCTAAGTGTGTCCTTTCTTTTGAACTTATTAGATATAGGTATCTAGAAATGTGTGTGAAATTTGTTGAATGCATTGTTCACTATGATTTTCTTATTGTTCTACACAATATCAACTGTAGCGAAATAACACAGTAAACTTAGTGTAGTGTTAGAATAAAGAGCAAAGGAAAAAATTAGAATCATATTTTGTAATTGCAAATCTAAATTTGCTAGCATGTACCAGTATTTGCCAGGTTGTGGAAATTTGGAACTTATAACATATGTAGTGGCCTTTTCCTAGATACCTATTGCTAAAAATTATACTTTCATTTTGTTAGAAAAATCTCTCTTCAGATGCCCTGCATCATTCAAAATAAAAACAAATATTTTTATAATTGTTTCAGTATATTGCTACACAATGTGAAAGTTTTTAACGTTTGTAAAAAAAATCATGAATGTGCTTATATTGCAAAAAAGAAAATATCAGTGCACAGTATTGAAAGTGTTTGAGATTCAAAAGTCTGTAACATTTCTACTAACTTCATAAGATGTCATGTGAGAAACTGAATTGAATATCAAGACATTATCTGAAGCGTTTTTATTTTGGTGTAACATATGTGTTTACAGTGAACCTTAACTTTTAATAAACAGATTGGTATGCAATGACATAGGCTAAGAATCTTTAAAATATATATAAATTGGAAAAATGTGTGAACAAATGAAAAAAAAATGATCCGCTCCACTTGATGACATCAAGCACAGTAATATTTTAGTGAAGAAAATATGAAATTGATGTTCAGTGATTAGTTTGGATGAATGAGAAAATGTAATTGTTTGATGCATAAAAATAACTCAGTTGCTGTATTTGATATTAAGCAGCAAAATATAGTGATTTGAATATTTGGGAAAACATCAAACCAGATTATGTAAAAAGAAAAAAAAAAGATGAAATTAGAAAATATATATTTTATGTTTATGAGTTCTGCCAATCAAAATTTTGTGGCAGAAATTGGGTGATTACCATGCAATTTTATTTTGGTAAAATTCTTAAATTATTAGAATGTTTATTATAATTTCTAATTAGTGACTTGTTATAATCAAAATCCGCCCTAAAGAGTGTCCTTTCTTTTATTAGGTATCAGAGTAGGTATCAAGATTTCTACTTCTATACAAATGTGATATTTCAGATCTGTACATAAAAAATTTGTTGAATATATAGGTTGAGAATTGTTCTGTGTCGCTCTCTCTCACACACACACGCATTCTCACTTTTATAGATATAATAGATAGATTACTCTAGATATATTTCCATATGTCTGAATACCCTATATACAAATTTTCAAATCTGTAGATAAAAAAATTTGTTGAGTATATAGGTTGAAAATTGTTCTCTCTCTCTCTCTCACACACACATTCTCAATTTTAGAGATATAATAGATAGATTATGCTAGATATATTTCCATATGTCTGAATACCCTATATACAAATTTTCTAATCTGTAGATCAAATATTTGTTGAATATATAGGTTGAAAATTGTTCTTACTCTCTCTCTCTCTCTCTGGCTACCTCACACACACATTCTAACTTTTATAGATATAATAGATAGATTATGCTAGATATATTTCCATATGTGTGAATACCCTATATACAAATTTTCTAATTTGTAGATAAAAAATTTGTAGAGTGCATAGGTTGAGAATTGTTCTCTCTATCTCTCACACACACATTCTAACTTTTAAAGATATAATAGATTATGCTAGATATATTTCGATATTTCTGAATACCCTATATATAAAAATTTGTTGAATGTATAGGTTGAGAACTGTTCTCTCTCTCTCTCTCTCTCTCTCTCTCTCTCTCTCGCTCACACACACACACATTCTCACTTTTATAGATATAATAGAAAGATTATCCTAGATATATTTCTATTTGTATGAATACTCTATATACAAATTTTAAAATCTGTAGATAAAGAATTTGTTGAGTATATGGGTTGAGAATTGTTCTCTCTCTGTCTCTCTCTCTCTCTCTCTCTCTCTCTCACACACACACACACACATTCTCACTTTTATAGATATAATAGATTATGCTAGATATATTTCCATATGTCTGAATACCCTATATACAAATTTTCAAATCTGTAGATAAAAAATTTGTTGAGTATATAGGTTGAGAATTGTTCTCTCTCTCTCTATCACACACATTCTCACTTTTATAGATATAATAGACAGATTATGCCAGATATATTGAAATATGTCTGAATGCCCAATATACAAATTTTGAAATCTGTAGATAAAAAATTTGTTGTATACATAGGTTGACAATTGTCCTCTCTCTCACACACACACACATTCTCACTTTTATACATATAATAGATAGATTATGCTAGATATATTTCTATATGTCTGAACACCCTATATACAAATGTTCAAATCTGTGGATAAAAAATTTGTTGAATGTATAGGTTGAGAATTTTTATCTCTCTCTTTTTCTCTCTCTCTCTCTCGCTATCTCACACACACGCATTCTCACTTTTATAGATAAAATAGATAGATTATGCTAGATATATTTCCATATGTCTGAATACCCTATATACAAAGTTTCAAATCTGTAGATAAAAAATTTGTTGAATATATAGGTTTAGAATTGTTCTCTCTCTCTCTCTCTCACACACACATTCTAACTTTTGTAGTTATAATAGATAGATTATGCTAGATATATTTCCATATGTCTGAATACCCTATATACAAATTTTCTAAACTGTAGGTAAAAAATTTGTTGAGTATGTAGGTTAAGAATTGTTCTCTCTCTCTCACACACACACACACACACACAAGTTCTCACTTTTATAGATATAATAGATAGATTATGCTAGATATATTTCTATATGTCTGCCTACCCTATATACAAATTTCCAAATCTGTGCCCAAAAATGTGTGGAATATATAGGTTGAGAATTGTTCTCTCTCTCTCTCTCTCTCACACATATTCTCACTTTTATAGGTTATATAGGTTGAGAATTTTTTGCTCTTTCCATCACTCACATTCACACTTTTATAGATATAATACATAGATTATGCCAGATATATTTACATATGTCTGAATACCCAATATACACATTTTCAAATCTGTAGATAAAAAATTAGTTGAATATATAGGTTGAGAATTGTTCTCTCTCTCTCTCTCTTTCTCTCTCTCTCACACACACATTCTCACTTTTATAGATATAATAGATAGATTATGCTAGATATATTTCCATACGTCTGAATACCCTATATCCAAATTTTCTAATATGTAGATAAAAAATTTGTTGAATATATAGGGTGAGAATTTTCCTTCCTCTCTCTCTCTCTCTCTCTTTCTCACACACACACAAGCTGAAAATTGTTCTCTCTCTCTCTCTGACTCTCTCTCTCTCTCTCACACACACACACATGGTCATTTTATAGATATAATAGATAGGTTATGCTAGATATATTTCTATATGTCTGAATACCCTATATACAAATTTTTAAATTTGTAGATAAAAAATTTGTTGAGTATATAGGTTGAGAATTGTTCTTTCTCTCTCTCTCTCACACACACATTCTCACTTTTATAGATATAATAGATTATGCTAGATATATTTCCAAATGTCTGAATACCCTATATACAAATTTTCAAATCTGTAAAGATAGAATTTGTTGAATATATAGGTTGAGAATTGTTCTCTCTCTCTCTCTTTCACACACATTCTCACTTTTATAGATATAATAGATAGATTATGCTAGATATATTTCCTTATGTCTGAATACCCTATATACAAATTATCAAATCTGTAGATACAAAATTTGTTGAGTATATAGGTTGAGAATTGTTCTCTCTCTCTCTCTCTCTCACTCACTCACTCACTCACTCACTCACACACACACACACACATTCTACCTTTTATAGATATAATAGATTATGCTAGATATATTTCCATATGTCTGAATACCCTGTATACAAATTTTCAGATCTGTACATAAAAATTAGTTGAATATATAGGTTGAGAATTGTTCTCTCTCTCTCTCTCTTCTCTCTCTCTCTTTCACACACATTCTCACTTTTCTAGATATAATAGATAGATTATGCTAGATATATTTCCATATGTCTGAATACCCTATATACAAATTTTCTAATCGGTAGATAAAAAATTTGTTGAATATATAGGGTGAGAATTGTACTTACTCTCTCTCTCTCTCTCTCTCTCTCTCTCTCACGCACACATTCTCACTTTTATGGATATAATAGATAGATTATGCTGGATATATTTCCATATGTCTGAATACCCTATATACAAATGGTCAAATCTGTAGATAACAAATTTATTGAATAGATAGGTTGAGAATTGTTCTCTCTCTCTCTCTCGCAACCTTACACACACAACCACACGCAAACATTCTGACTTTTATAGATATAATAGATCGATTATGCTAGATATATTTCCATATGTCTGAATACCCAATATACAAATTTTCAAATCTGTAGGTAAAAAATCTGTTGAATATATAGGTTGAGAATTGTTCTCTCTCTCTCACACACTCACATTCTCACTTTTATAGATATAATGTATAGATTATGCTAGATATATTTCTATATGTCTGAATACCCTATATACAAAGTTTAAAATCCGTAGATAAAAATACGTTGAGTATATAGGTTGAGAATTGTTCTCTCTCTCTTACGCACACACACACACACACACACACACACACATTTTCACTTTTATAGATATAATAGATAGATTATGCTAGATATATTTCCATATGTCTGAATACCCTATATACAAATTTTCAAATCTGTAGATAAAAAATGTATTGAATATATAGGTTGAGAATTGTTGTCTCTCTCTCTCTCTCTCTCTCTCTCTCTCTCTCTCTCTCTCTCTCTCTCTCTGGCTACCTCACACACACACACATTTTCACTTTTATAGATATAATAGATAGATTATGCTAGATATATTTCCATATGTCTGAATACCCTATATACAAACTTCCAAATCTGTAGATAAAAAATTTGTTGAGTATATAGGTTGAGAATTGTTCTCTCTCTCTCACACGAAACTGTGCGCTCGGCTTCTTCCCCCCCTTCCCACCCCAAATGCTTGGGAAACTGTGCACTGTTTTTGTTGGTTTTCAAGCTGCCTCTTCCCCCCCCCACACACACACACAGTTTAACAGTAGTAGGAGGTCAAGAGAAAGAGGGTGAGAGAGAGAGAAGAGTAAGTTGGTGAGAGAGAGAGAAAAGAGAAAGAGGGTGTTGGTTTTATATTTTTATTATCGTCTAATATTTTGAAAGCTGAATTTCTAATAAAATGTGCATCTATAGGAGATAATGCCTGGGAATGTGTTCCCCCCCCCCACAGTTTAACAGTGGTGTGACGTCAAGAGAAAGAGGGTGAGAGAGAGGGAAGAGTAAGTGGGTGAGAGAGAGAAAAAAAAGAAAGACGGTGTTGGTTTTGTGAAAAAAGTTGTTATTTACAATTGTTCGCATTCTTGGCCTTTTGGTCAAGATCAAAGTGTAGTATCTGTTCTTCAGATGCTGCACTTCTATTTCTTGTTCTCTTTCGGTGGAGGAGAAATCCTCCACGACTGAGACAATTTTTATTTTTGTACCTTTTCTCCACGTTAAAAAACGACCCTGGTGTCTAACTCTGTCCCGTGGGGAGGCATAGTAAATAGGTACAATTGTTCGCCATTAGTGGATGTTGACGTCACGTCACGTGACATGACTAAGCGTTTTTTTTTTTTAGTATGAATAACATTTTTTGTTTTAATTATAAAGTCTACACTTAATTTTATAGAAAATGATGTATATATAATAGAAAAAAAAAATTACTGGTTTTGTTGGATTCAAGTGGATCCCCCCCCTCCAGTTTAAGAGATAGCAGGTCACGTGGTAATATACAAAATGGCTAGCGTAAATATAAAGATCGGTTTTTTTATCGAAGAATATTTTGAAAGCTGAATTTTTTTTTATTCCTGTACATTTTTTCCTGATATTTTTCGTTAAAACTCTTGTATAAATACTATTTTTAACCAGTTAAATACGTTGGAGACATTGTCATGGAGTTTAATAATCTCTAGAACAAAGCAGAAGAGAAATTACAAAAGTATCGGTAAAACAAAGTGTTTGTTTACATTTGTTCGCCATTACTGGATGTTGACGTCACGTCACGTGACATGACTAAGCGTATTTATGACAGGTTTTTTGGGGGGCCCCCCTAGGAGAGAAATGATCAGTTCACCCCCTTTTAATGGTCCGTTTGGTGTGGAATTTCGATATTTGTCATGCGGGTGATCAAGGTTCAATATGATACATAATTTGTCAACTTTGGTTGTGTCTGTCAAAAGTTTGAGCTGACGTCACGTCACGTGACACGTATTGAATAACGTTAAAATGACAGGTTTTTTGGGGGGCCCCCCTAGGAGAAAAACGATCAGTTGACCCCTTTCTACTGGTCCGTTTGACGTGAAATTTCGATATTTGTCATCCGGGTGATCAAGGTGCAATATGATACCAAATTTGTCAACTCTGGTTCCGTCTTTCAAAAGTTTTAGCGTTACAAACAAACATACATACATACATACATACACACCGATTTTTGCCTTTTATATATATAGACTAGCAGGGCTACCCGGCGTTGCTCGGGACCGTATAAACAATGAAAAAACAAAAGCAGATATTGAACATATGTTTGATTCTTAGGGGAGAGGAATCTTTCATCTCTATGTATTATTTGTTTTATCTACCCTAGGACTGATATTGTTCATGTTTTATCCCTAGCATAGGTAATTTACAGCATGTATATGAAATTGTTTTACCTTAGGGAGAAGAGAACAGGTAATATACAACATAATGTGTCTATATTACATCCCTGGCAACGCCTAGAAACCAGCTAGAACATGTATTTCAGTCAATCTTTATTATATCCTGGGCTATGCCGGGAAACCAGATAATCTCTTTTTAGTGACTTGACCACCAAAATACCTCCCTAAGTGTGTCCTTTCTTTTGAACTTATTAGATATAGGTATCTAGAAATGTGTGTGAAATTTGTTGAATGCATTGTTCACTATGATTTTCTTATTGTTCTACACAATATCAACTGTAGCGAAATAACACAGTAAACTTAGTGTAGTGTTAGAATAAAGAGCAAAGGAAAAAATTAGAATCATATTTTGTAATTGCAAATCTAAATTTGCTAGCATGTACCAGTATTTGCCAGGTTGTGGAAATTTGGAACTTATAACATATGTAGTGGCCTTTTCCTAGATACCTATTGCTAAAAATTATACTTTCATTTTGTTAGAAAAATCTCTCTTCAGATGCCCTGCATCATTCAAAATAAAAACAAATATTTTTATAATTGTTTCAGTATATTGCTACACAATGTGAAAGTTTTTAACGTTTGTAAAAAAAATCATGAATGTGCTTATATTGCAAAAAAGAAAATATCAGTGCACAGTATTGAAAGTGTTTGAGATTCAAAAGTCTGTAACATTTCTACTAACTTCATAAGATGTCATGTGAGAAACTGAATTGAATATCAAGACATTATCTGAAGCGTTTTTATTTTGGTGTAACATATGTGTTTACAGTGAACCTTAACTTTTAATAAACAGATTGGTATGCAATGACATAGGCTAAGAATCTTTAAAATATATATAAATTGGAAAAATGTGTGAACAAATGAAAAAAAAATGATCCGCTCCACTTGATGACATCAAGCACAGTAATATTTTAGTGAAGAAAATATGAAATTGATGTTCAGTGATTAGTTTGGATGAATGAGAAAATGTAATTGTTTGATGCATAAAAATAACTCAGTTGCTGTATTTGATATTAAGCAGCAAAATATAGTGATTTGAATATTTGGGAAAACATCAAACCAGATTATGTAAAAAGAAAAAAAAAAGATGAAATTAGAAAATATATATTTTATGTTTATGAGTTCTGCCAATCAAAATTTTGTGGCAGAAATTGGGTGATTACCATGCAATTTTATTTTGGTAAAATTCTTAAATTATTAGAATGTTTATTATAATTTCTAATTAGTGACTTGTTATAATCAAAATCCGCCCTAAAGAGTGTCCTTTCTTTTATTAGGTATCAGAGTAGGTATCAAGATTTCTACTTCTATACAAATGTGATATTTCAGATCTGTACATAAAAAATTTGTTGAATATATAGGTTGAGAATTGTTCTGTGTCGCTCTCTCTCACACACACACGCATTCTCACTTTTATAGATATAATAGATAGATTACTCTAGATATATTTCCATATGTCTGAATACCCTATATACAAATTTTCAAATCTGTAGATAAAAAAATTTGTTGAGTATATAGGTTGAAAATTGTTCTCTCTCTCTCTCTCACACACACATTCTCAATTTTAGAGATATAATAGATAGATTATGCTAGATATATTTCCATATGTCTGAATACCCTATATACAAATTTTCTAATCTGTAGATCAAATATTTGTTGAATATATAGGTTGAAAATTGTTCTTACTCTCTCTCTCTCTCTCTCTCTGGCTACCTCACACACACATTCTAACTTTTATAGATATAATAGATAGATTATGCTAGATATATTTCCATATGTGTGAATACCCTATATACAAATTTTCTAATTTGTAGATAAAAAATTTGTAGAGTGCATAGGTTGAGAATTGTTCTCTCTATCTCTCACACACACATTCTAACTTTTAAAGATATAATAGATTATGCTAGATATATTTCGATATTTCTGAATACCCTATATATAAAAATTTGTTGAATGTATAGGTTGAGAACTGTTCTCTCTCTCTCTCTCTCTCTCTCTCTCTCTCTCTCTCGCTCACACACACACACATTCTCACTTTTATAGATATAATAGAAAGATTATCCTAGATATATTTCTATTTGTATGAATACTCTATATACAAATTTTAAAATCTGTAGATAAAGAATTTGTTGAGTATATGGGTTGAGAATTGTTCTCTCTCTCTCTCTCTCTCTCTCTCTCTCTCTCACACACACACACACACATTCTCACTTTTATAGATATAATAGATTATGCTAGATATATTTCCATATGTCTGAATACCCTATATACAAATTTTCAAATCTGTAGATAAAAAATTTGTTGAGTATATAGGTTGAGAATTGTTCTCTCTCTCTCTATCACACACATTCTCACTTTTATAGATATAATAGACAGATTATGCCAGATATATTGAAATATGTCTGAATGCCCAATATACAAATTTTGAAATCTGTAGATAAAAAATTTGTTGTATACATAGGTTGACAATTGTCCTCTCTCTCACACACACACACATTCTCACTTTTATACATATAATAGATAGATTATGCTAGATATATTTCTATATGTCTGAACACCCTATATACAAATGTTCAAATCTGTGGATAAAAAATTTGTTGAATGTATAGGTTGAGAATTTTTATCTCTCTCTTTTTCTCTCTCTCTCTCTCGCTATCTCACACACACGCATTCTCACTTTTATAGATAAAATAGATAGATTATGCTAGATATATTTCCATATGTCTGAATACCCTATATACAAAGTTTCAAATCTGTAGATAAAAAATTTGTTGAATATATAGGTTTAGAATTGTTCTCTCTCTCTCTCTCTCACACACACATTCTAACTTTTGTAGTTATAATAGATAGATTATGCTAGATATATTTCCATATGTCTGAATACCCTATATACAAATTTTCTAAACTGTAGGTAAAAAATTTGTTGAGTATGTAGGTTAAGAATTGTTCTCTCTCTCTCACACACACACACACACACACAAGTTCTCACTTTTATAGATATAATAGATAGATTATGCTAGATATATTTCTATATGTCTGCCTACCCTATATACAAATTTCCAAATCTGTGCCCAAAAATGTGTGGAATATATAGGTTGAGAATTGTTCTCTCTCTCTCTCTCTCTCACACATATTCTCACTTTTATAGGTTATATAGGTTGAGAATTTTTTGCTCTTTCCATCACTCACATTCACACTTTTATAGATATAATACATAGATTATGCCAGATATATTTACATATGTCTGAATACCCAATATACACATTTTCAAATCTGTAGATAAAAAATTAGTTGAATATATAGGTTGAGAATTGTTCTCTCTCTCTCTCTCTTTCTCTCTCTCTCACACACACATTCTCACTTTTATAGATATAATAGATAGATTATGCTAGATATATTTCCATACGTCTGAATACCCTATATCCAAATTTTCTAATATGTAGATAAAAAATTTGTTGAATATATAGGGTGAGAATTTTCCTTCCTCTCTCTCTCTCTCTCTCTTTCTCACACACACACAAGCTGAAAATTGTTCTCTCTCTCTCTCTGACTCTCTCTCTCTCTCTCTCACACACACACACATGGTCATTTTATAGATATAATAGATAGGTTATGCTAGATATATTTCTATATGTCTGAATACCCTATATACAAATTTTTAAATTTGTAGATAAAAAATTTGTTGAGTATATAGGTTGAGAATTGTTCTTTCTCTCTCTCTCTCACACACACATTCTCACTTTTATAGATATAATAGATTATGCTAGATATATTTCCAAATGTCTGAATACCCTATATACAAATTTTCAAATCTGTAAAGATAGAATTTGTTGAATATATAGGTTGAGAATTGTTCTCTCTCTCTCTCTTTCACACACATTCTCACTTTTATAGATATAATAGATAGATTATGCTAGATATATTTCCTTATGTCTGAATACCCTATATACAAATTATCAAATCTGTAGATACAAAATTTGTTGAGTATATAGGTTGAGAATTGTTCTCTCTCTCTCTCTCTCTCACTCACTCACTCACTCACTCACTCACACACACACACACACATTCTACCTTTTATAGATATAATAGATTATGCTAGATATATTTCCATATGTCTGAATACCCTGTATACAAATTTTCAGATCTGTACATAAAAATTAGTTGAATATATAGGTTGAGAATTGTTCTCTCTCTCTCTCTCTTCTCTCTCTCTCTTTCACACACATTCTCACTTTTCTAGATATAATAGATAGATTATGCTAGATATATTTCCATATGTCTGAATACCCTATATACAAATTTTCTAATCGGTAGATAAAAAATTTGTTGAATATATAGGGTGAGAATTGTACTTACTCTCTCTCTCTCTCTCTCTCTCTCACGCACACATTCTCACTTTTATGGATATAATAGATAGATTATGCTGGATATATTTCCATATGTCTGAATACCCTATATACAAATGGTCAAATCTGTAGATAACAAATTTATTGAATAGATAGGTTGAGAATTGTTCTCTCTCTCTCTCTCGCAACCTTACACACACAACCACACGCAAACATTCTGACTTTTATAGATATAATAGATCGATTATGCTAGATATATTTCCATATGTCTGAATACCCAATATACAAATTTTCAAATCTGTAGGTAAAAAATCTGTTGAATATATAGGTTGAGAATTGTTCTCTCTCTCTCACACACTCACATTCTCACTTTTATAGATATAATGTATAGATTATGCTAGATATATTTCTATATGTCTGAATACCCTATATACAAAGTTTAAAATCCGTAGATAAAAATACGTTGAGTATATAGGTTGAGAATTGTTCTCTCTCTCTTACGCACACACACACACACACACACACACACATTTTCACTTTTATAGATATAATAGATAGATTATGCTAGATATATTTCCATATGTCTGAATACCCTATATACAAATTTTCAAATCTGTAGATAAAAAATGTATTGAATATATAGGTTGAGAATTGTTGTCTCTCTCTCTCTCTCTCTCTCTCTCTCTCTCTCTCTCTCTCTGGCTACCTCACACACACACACATTTTCACTTTTATAGATATAATAGATAGATTATGCTAGATATATTTCCATATGTCTGAATACCCTATATACAAACTTCCAAATCTGTAGATAAAAAATTTGTTGAGTATATAGGTTGAGAATTGTTCTCTCTCTCTCACACGAAACTGTGCGCTCGGCTTCTTCCCCCCCTTCCCACCCCAAATGCTTGGGAAACTGTGCACTGTTTTTGTTGGTTTTCAAGCTGCCTCTTCCCCCCCCCCCACACACACACAGTTTAACAGTAGTAGGAGGTCAAGAGAAAGAGGGTGAGAGAGAGAGAAGAGTAAGTTGGTGAGAGAGAGAGAAAAGAGAAAGAGGGTGTTGGTTTTATATTTTTATTATCGTCTAATATTTTGAAAGCTGAATTTCTAATAAAATGTGCATCTATAGGAGATAATGCCTGGGAATGTGTTCCCCCCCCCCACAGTTTAACAGTGGTGTGACGTCAAGAGAAAGAGGGTGAGAGAGAGGGAAGAGTAAGTGGGTGAGAGAGAGAAAAAAAAGAAAGACGGTGTTGGTTTTGTGAAAAAAGTTGTTATTTACAATTGTTCGCATTCTTGGCCTTTTGGTCAAGATCAAAGTGTAGTATCTGTTCTTCAGATGCTGCACTTCTATTTCTTGTTCTCTTTCGGTGGAGGAGAAATCCTCCACGACTGAGACAATTTTTATTTTTGTACCTTTTCTCCACGTTAAAAAACGACCCTGGTGTCTAACTCTGTCCCGTGGGGAGGCATAGTAAATAGGTACAATTGTTCGCCATTAGTGGATGTTGACGTCACGTCACGTGACATGACTAAGCGTTTTTTTTTTTTAGTATGAATAACATTTTTTGTTTTAATTATAAAGTCTACACTTAATTTTATAGAAAATGATGTATATATAATAGAAAAAAAAAATTACTGGTTTTGTTGGATTCAAGTGGATCCCCCCCCTCCAGTTTAAGAGATAGCAGGTCACGTGGTAATATACAAAATGGCTAGCGTAAATATAAAGATCGGTTTTTTTATCGAAGAATATTTTGAAAGCTGAATTTTTTTTTATTCCTGTACATTTTTTCCTGATATTTTTCGTTAAAACTCTTGTATAAATACTATTTTTAACCAGTTAAATACGTTGGAGACATTGTCATGGAGTTTAATAATCTCTAGAACAAAGCAGAAGAGAAATTACAAAAGTATCGGTAAAACAAAGTGTTTGTTTACATTTGTTCGCCATTACTGGATGTTGACGTCACGTCACGTGACATGACTAAGCGTATTTATGACAGGTTTTTTGGGGGGCCCCCCTAGGAGAGAAATGATCAGTTCACCCCCTTTTAATGGTCCGTTTGGTGTGGAATTTCGATATTTGTCATGCGGGTGATCAAGGTTCAATATGATACATAATTTGTCAACTTTGGTTGTGTCTGTCAAAAGTTTGAGCTGACGTCACGTCACGTGACACGTATTGAATAACGTTAAAATGACAGGTTTTTTGGGGGGCCCCCCTAGGAGAAAAACGATCAGTTGACCCCTTTCTACTGGTCCGTTTGACGTGAAATTTCGATATTTGTCATCCGGGTGATCAAGGTGCAATATGATACCAAATTTGTCAACTCTGGTTCCGTCTTTCAAAAGTTTTAGCGTTACAAACAAACATACATACATACATACATACACACCGATTTTTGCCTTTTATATATATAGACTAGCAGGGCTACCCGGCGTTGCTCGGGTCCGTATAAACAATGAAAAAACAAAAGCAGATATTGAATATATGTTTTATTCTTAGGGGAGAGGAATCTTTCATCTCTATGTATTATTTGTTTTATCTACCCTAGGACTGGTATTGTTCATGTTTTATCCCTAGCGTAGGTAATTTACAGCATGTATATGAAATTGTTTTACCTTAGGGAGAAGAGAACAGGTAATATACAACATAATGTGTCTATATTACATCCCTGGCAACGCCTAGAAACCAGCTAGAACATGTATTTCAGTCAATCTTTATTACATCCTGGGCTATGCCGGGAAACCAGCTAATCTCTATTTAGTGACTTGACCACCAAAATACCTCCCTAAGTGTGTCCTTTCTTTTGAACTTATTAGATATAGGTATCTAGAAATTTGTGTGAAATTTTGTTGAATGCATTGTTCACTATGATTTTCTTATTGTTCTACACAATATTAACTGTAGCGAAATAAAACAGTAAACTTAGTGTAGTGTTAGAATAAAGAGCAAAGGAAAAAATTAGAATCATATTCTGTAATTGCAAATCTAAATTTGCTAGCGTGTACCAGTATTTGCCAGGTTGTGGAAATTTGGAATTTATAACATATGTAGTGGCCTTTTCCTAGATACCTATTTTTATAATTGTTTCAGTACATTGCTACAAAATGTGACATTTGTTGGCGTTTGTAAAAAAAATCATGAATGTGCTTATATTCCAAAAAAGAAAATATCAGTGCACAGTATTGAAAGTGTTTGAGATTCAAAAGTCTGTAACATTTCTACTAACTTCATAAGATGTCATGTGAGAAACTTAATTGAATATCAAGACATTATCTGAAGCGTTTTTATTTTGGTGTAACGTATGTGTTTACAGTGAACCTTAACTTTTAATAAACAGATTGGTATGCAATGACATAGGCTAGGAATCTTAGACAAAATATATATAAATTGGAAAAATGTGTGAACAAATGAAAAAAAAATGATCCGCTCTACTTGATGACATCAAGCACAGTAATATTTTAGTGAAGAAAATATGAAATTGATGTTCAGTGATTAGTTTGGATGAATGAGAAAATGTAATTGTTTGATGCATAAAAAATAAATCATTTGCTGTATTTGATATTAAGCAGCAAAAAAATAGTGATTTGAATATTTAGGAAAACATCAAATCAGATTATGTAAAAAAAAAGATGAAATTAGAAAATATATATTTTCTGTTTATGAGTTTTGCCAATCAAAATTTTGTGGCAGAAATTGGGTGATTACCATGCAATTTTATTTTGGTAAAATTCTTAATTAAATTATTTGAATGTTTATTATAATTTCTTATTAGTGACTTGTTATCATCAAAATCCGCCCCAAAGAGTGTCCTTTCTTTTATTAGGTATCAGAATAGGTATCCAGATTTCTACTTCTATACAAATATGATATTGTAGTACAGTAAATGTCAAATTGTTTTTCAAGTATTAGTTTGTAACGTTTGTACTGACTTCATCAGATGTCATGTAAGAAACTGAATTCTATGTAAGAAGACTTTATCTGAAGTGTTTTTATTTTGGTATATCATGTGTGATTACACTGTAGTAATTGCGCTGAAAGCATGTTAATTACAAATGACAAAAGTTAAATCAATTTCTGATTCAGCTACACAATATAAACTAAAGGAAATCAAATTTGCAAAATAAAAGCAATATGTAGTTATGGGTTAGTTTGGAGTTAGAATAAAAAGCCAACAAAACAGTTAGTTTGTATTGTGTAGATTGGTCATTTCTGATAGTATTGAGAGTCGTCAATGAAAATCTTAATTTCTGACAAAATACTGAATGTTTCTTGGATACCCATTCGTAAAAAGTACCTTTTTTGGAAAAAAAAAAAAAAACACTCCCCGGATCACCTTCACCACCTTAAAAAAAAAAACTTTATTCTTCAAAAAATGTGCACATTGTTAGTGTAAAAAACAGATTCGCACCACTTGATGAAATCAAGCATAGTAATATTTTAGTAAAGAAAATATGAAATTGATTTTCAATAATTAGTTTGAATGAATATCAGAAAATGTAATTGTTTGATGCATAAGAAAGAACTCATCTGCTGAATTTGATATTAAGCAGCAAAATATTTCAAAACATAAAAATGTGAAACATAACATGAATACTCTCCGTTGTCACTTGAAAACATTGACCTTGGTAGGAAGTTTATTAGATACTGAAATTGTGGTCTTGGTATGGTGTGCTTAATATTATTGTATGCAAAATTTAAAAACACAAAAGAGGGTACAATCAATATTGAAAAAGTAACATCTGTCACAGAAAATAGTAATTTATAAATATCAAAAGGAATATTATTCTGTACTTAAAATGTTAAACTTACTGTTAACAATAATTTAAAATGGTGATCAGGATGAGTCCAACAACTTAGTCCTTGAGCTTTCTTATTGGTCATAGTAAAAAGAAATTGTAGTCTTTCAAGTTTGTTGGTCGCATTGGGATTCTTGGAATGTATCAACAGATTCCTGCATATGAATCTTTGTTAATTCCACACAATACAAAATATATATACAAAACAAAGTAAAGCAAAGTATAGGGTTAGTTGTGTCCTCTAATTATCAACCAAGTATATGTATTGATAAAAAGATAAAAGCAATGGAAATGTTTATTACAATGTATCAATATTAAATTTTTATCATGAACAACAAATCGAAATAATGATAGATATTTTGTGCTTATACGAAACTGGAATCAAGGATTGTCACCTGTGATTTTATATATGTCAATAGTGCATGCCACTACAAATGATATTAGCCAAATTAAGTTTTGTTTATTTCACCCATTATAAAATATATACACAAAATGCAGTAAACAAAGTTTAGGTTTAGTTAATGATAAGTTTAGGTTCGAGAAATAAGCAAAGAAAAGAAAAAAAGATACATTTGTGTATAGTGTGTAAATTGTAAGTTTGTAAATATTTAAAACTATCCACACTGGTATGTGGAAATTCTAGATACCTATTGTTATAAAGTTCCAATTCATGTTTGATATATCACTCTACATGTTCCCTGTTGCACCCCAAAGATGTAAATGATTATCGAGAAAGTGAAATGAAACAGTATTTGAAATAAAATAGAAACAAATGCTGATGTTTACTATATAAAACACTGTGTTCAATGGAATTGAGCCTTATACAATATTGGTGGAATTAAAAAATCCATTTTTTTAATTCAATATAAGAAATGAGCAAAAATTTGATATTTAAAATATTTGGCATGAAGAAAAAGAAATATAAGATAAAAGGTGATAAAGCAGTAAGAATCATATGCTGAATTCAATTAAAAACAAATATGATTGTCAAAGAAATATCATGAAAATTTTGTAAGTGAAAAAAATTATTTTTTGATATATTTGGTTTCGAAGTATTAAGAAACATGTACAACTTCATTTTAAAGACAAAACGAAAACTGTACTAATGATAATGACAATGGTGAAAGGAAATTGGAAAAAAATGTATCAGAGGTAAAATGTTGGTCACATATACGTTTGTGTGGTATGCATGAAACACGTGTAGAAAATTATATTTTCTGATGCTGAAAGTAAGAAGAGAAACATTGTTAAAAAATGATCTAAAAGGCAATAGTAAAATCCTCATTTTTAGTGTGGGATATGTTGTTTGTTTCAATTGAGAAAGGAAACTTTAATTTATACAATTCGATGTTATAGATCACAAGTTTTATTACAATAAACATTGTGTTCTTTAATTATCAACCAAGTATATTTATTGATAAAAAGAGAATGTAATGGACATGTTTATTATAATTTATCAATATTAAATTGTTATCATGAAAAACCAATGGAAAGCGTGAATGTTATTTGGTGTTTTTAAAAAACAGCTACCAATGATTGTAACCAGTGATATTTGTGTATGCTAACAGTGCAAATGTGGTGGTGAAATGAATTTTTGTTTATTCTTCACAATATAAAATATATACACAAAACTAAAACATAATTTACGGATAGTTAATGATAAGTTTAGGTTAGAGAATTAAGCAAAATTATAGATACCTATTGTTATAAAGCACCAATTCATGTTTGGTATATCAATCTACATGTTCCTTGTAGCACCCCAGAGAGGTAAATGAGTGTCAACAAAATGAAATAAAACATAGTATTTGAAATAAAATGAAAAAGTGCTTGAAAAGTGAAATATGCTGATGTTTACTATCTAAAACATTGCGTTCAATGCAATTGAAACTTATACTATATTGGTGGACTAAGAATTAAAGAAATAAAATTTAAGAAATTAGCAAAAAATTGATATATAAAATATTTGGCATGAAGAAAAACAAATATAAGACAAAAGGGGAAAAAGCAGTAACAATCATGTGCTGAAGTTCATTGAAAATAAATCGTTTGTCAAAGAAATATAATGAAAATTCTCAGAGTGAAAAAAAAATGGGATTTTTACAAATCTGGTTTCCAAGTAATAGGAAACATGTACAGCTTCATTTTAACGACAAAATGTAAACTGTAGTAATGGTAATGAGAATGTTGAAGGAAATTGGCAAAAAATTGTTAGTCAAATGTTGATCAAATATTATAAGTTTGTGTGATATGCATGAAACGTTTAGAATATTATCTGCTCTCATGCTGAAAGCAAGTAGAGAAACATTGTGAAAAAATGATGTAAACCTAAGCTAAGCAAACGACCAGTGAATGGAAATGTTTATTATAATGTATCAAGATGAACATATGATCATGAAAAAGCAAATCGAAATAGTGATAGTTATTTGGTGCTTATACGAAACAGGTATCAAGTATTGTCACCAGTGATTTTATTGATGTTAACAGTGCATGTCACTAAAAATAATGATGGTAGCGAAATTAAGTTTTGTTAATTCTACCCAATATAAAATATATACGCAAAACAAAGTAAACAAAGTTACGGGTTAGTTAATGATAAGTTTAGGTTCGAGAAATAAGCAAAGGAAAAGAAAAAAAAGGTACATGTGTTTATATTGTGTAAAATGTTAGTCTGTAAATATTTCAAACTATCAACACTGGTATGTGTAAATCCTAGATACCTATTGTCATAAAGTACCACTTCTTGTTTGATATATCACTCTACATGTTCCCTGCAGCATCCCAGAGAGTTAAATGAGTGTCCACAAAATGAAATAAAACATAGTACTGGAAATAAAATAAAATAAGAATATGTCTGAAAAGAAATAAATGCTGTTTACTATATAAAAAGTTGTTTTCAAGTGTCAAATGGAATTGAATCTTATACAATGTTGGTGGATTATGAAATTGCATGAATGAAATAACATTGGAGAAATAAGAAAAAAGTTTATATATACAATATTTACAAATGTAAGATAAAAGGTGAAGAAGGGCCAAATCCGAGATCTATAAATCGTAAATTTTCAAAGTGAAAACAGATATTTTTTTTTTTTTTTTAGATCTGCTTTCCAAGTAATAGTAACCATGTACAGCTTCATTTTAAATGAAAACTGTACTAATGATAATGTTCATGGTGAAAGGAAATTGGAAAAAAATTAAAAATGTCAGAGGTAAAATGTTTGTGTGGTATGCATGAAACACGTGTAGAAAATGATCTCATGCTGAAAGTAAGAGAAACATAGCTAAAAAATTATGTAAACGCAATAGTAAAATCCTCATTTTTAGGAACATAGTGTGGGGTATGTTGTTTGTTTCAATTGAGAAAGGAAAGTTTAATTTTTAGAATTGGATGTTATAGATCACAAGTTTTATTACAATAAACATTGTGTTCTCTAATTATCAACCAAGTATATTTATTGATAAAAAAAGAAAAGTAATGGACATGTTTATTATAATTTATCAATATTAAATTGTTATCATGAAAAACCAATGGAAAGCGTGTTGGTTATTTCGTGTTCATAAGAAAAAACATCATGGGTTGTCACCAGTGATTTTATGTATGCTAACATTTCGCTGCAAATGTGGTAGCTAAATGTCTTTTTGGTTATTCTACACAAAATAAAATATATACACAAAACAAAGTAAAAGAAATGTCAGGGTTAGTTAATGATAAGCTTAGTACCAAGAAATAAGCACAGAATAAGGAAAAGAAAGATACATTTGTTGATATTGTGTCGATTGGTGAATTTGTTGGTTCATTTTGTTTTATGACATATCAACACTATATCATGCCCAATCTAGTGACATTTTTTTTTCCTAGAATATATTTGTTTATTTAATGTTGGTTTCTATTTAACTCATAATTGGGACCCTAACAGGTACTACTACTCCAGATCAGAGTGGACCTGGTAGCAATAGCAATTAAATGGTGGCTTCACACTTCACAAAGCCCCATGTTTGGATACAGTTTATGGTCATATCCAGGACCTGGTGAATTTGTAAATAATTGAAACGATCAACACTGGCGAGTTAGAATTCTACATACCTATTGTTATAAAGTACCAATTTATGTTTTACATATCACTCCACAACGTTGCTGCAGAATCCAGACAGTTGAAAGAGTCTCAAGAAACTGAAAAGCTATTTAGTACTCTTAAATAAAATAACATGCATAAAGAAATCCTAATATAAGACAATAGATGAAAAAGCAATAAAAATTTTGTGTGGAATCAAGTGAAAACAGTTTCTTTGTCAAAGAAATTGCATGAAGATTCTCAGAGACTTTTCCTTCCTCGTTCCCTTCCCTTTTGGTGGAAGGAAACTTTCACAGTGGCTCAGAAGGTGGGCTGAGCACACTTCCTACAAAGGTGGGATGGGTAAATTTCTTTTTCATTTGGTTGCCTGGAGGACAGGCTTAGGCCCCCCCCCCAAAAAAAAAAAACGTTGGAGCCAGGGAACTTCTCCTCCCAGAAGGGGGAGGGGGGCCCGGGAAGGCTTCTCTTCCCATATTTTTTGTTTTGTGTAAGGTTGATCTCTTTCCAAAGGGAGTAAGAGGATATCCCTCTCTTAGGAGGAGAGCGAAGGCTCCCTGGGCCTCCCATCCTCCTTCTGAGAGAAGTTCCCCGGCTTCCACATTCATTGCTCAGCCCGCCGTCCAGGCAATCAGAGTCTGATTGTCTGCCGTATATAAAAAGGCGATTTTAGCTTGTCAGGCGGTATGCTCTGCGTAGACCATTTTTCTTCCACCTGTTGACCTTCCCTCCCTGTCATACAATACGCTTAAACAGGATATTTTAATTTATGCAGATTCCATATAGACTTTTAGTTTCCCAGGGTGTATACCCTCCGTTGACCATTTATGTTTAAGAGTTTTCCTTGCCCCTTCTCTGCCCCAGAATGGGAAGGGAGCTCTTTCCCACTGTATGGGGGGGGCGGCTTTCTTTTATGGTTATGTGGGGAGCCTTACCTTTACCCCCCTTAAGGTGGTAGGTCTTTTTTGTAAAATTGTTAGTCAAATGTTGATCAAATATTATAAGTTTTTGTGATATGCATGAAACATGTGCAGAATATGATCTGCTCTCATGCTGAAAGCAAGTAGAGAAACATTGTGAAAAAATGATGTAAACCTAAGCTAAGCAAACGACCAGTCAATGGAAATGTTTATTATAATGTATCAACAATAACACATTATCATAGTTATTTGGTGCTTATACGAAACAGGTATCAGGGATTGTCACCAGTGATTTTATTTATGTTAACAGTGCATGTCACTACAAATAATGATGGTAGCGAAATTAAGTTTTGTTTATTCTACCTAATATAAAGTATATACACAAAACAAAGTAAACATCTGCTGAATTTGATATTAAGCAGCAAAATATTTCAAAACATAAAAATGTGAAACATAACATGAATACTCTCCATTGTCACTTGAAAACATTGGTCTTGGTAGGCAGTTTATTAGATGCTCAAATAGTGGTCTTGGTATGGTGTGCTTAATATTATTGTATGCAAAATTTAAAAACACAAAAGAGGGTACAATCAATATTGAAAAAGTAACATCTGTCACAGAAAATAGTAATTTATAAATATCAAAAGGAATATTATTCTGTACTTAAAATGTTAAACTTACTGTTAACAATAATTTAAAATGGTGATCAGGATGAGTCCAACAACTTAGTCCTTGAGCTTTCTTATTGGTCATAGTAAAAAGAAATTGTAGTCTTTCAAGTTTGTTGGTCGCATTGGGATTCTTGGAATGTATCAACAGATTCCTGCATATGAATCTTTGTTAATTTCACACAATACAAAATATATATACAAAACAAAGTAAAGCATAGTATAGGGTTAGTTGTGTCCTCTAATTATCAACCAACTATTGCTAAAAAGAGAAAAGCACTGGAAATGTTTCTTATAATGTATCAATATTGAATTGTTCTCATGAAACACAAATCGAAATAGTGATAGTTATTTGGCGCTTATAAGAAACAGGTATCAGGGATTTTGGTGTATCAGATGTTTTTACAGTGAACTTAACTTTCAAGAAACAAATTGGTATGCAATGACATAGGCTAAGAATCTTAGACAAAATATATTCAAATGAAAAAAAATGTTGAACACTTATAACTTTGTATGGACTCTCAAAAACATTTGTAAAAAATGTGTAAACAAATGTAAAAAAAAATGATCCGCTCTACTTGATGACATCAAGCACAGTAATATTTTAGTGAAGACAATATGAAATTGATGTTCAGTGATTAGTTTGGATGAATGAGAAAATGTAATTGTTTGATGCATAAAAATAACTCATTTGCTGTATTTAATATTAAGCAGCAAAATATAGTGATTTGAATATTTAGGAAAACATCAAACCAGATTATGTAAAAAAAAAAAGATGAAATTAGAAAATATATATTTTATGCTTATGAGTTTTGCCAAATAAAATTTTGTGGCAGAAATTGGGTGATTACCAAGTAATTTTATTTTGGTAAAATTCTTAAATTATTTCAATGTTTATTATAATTTCTAATTAGTGACTTGTTATCATCAAAATCCGCCCCAAAGAGTGTCCTTTCTTTTATTAGGTATCAGAATAGGTATTCCGATTTCTACTTCTATACAAATGTGATATTGTAGTACAGTAAATGTCAAATTGTTTTTCAAGTATTAGTTTGTAACGTTTGTACTGACTTCATCAGATGTCATGTAAGGAACTGAATTCTATTTAAGACTTTATCTGAAGTGTTTTTATTTTGGTAGATCATGTGTGATTACACTGTAGTAATTGCGCTGATAGCATGTTAACTACAAATGACAAAAGATAAATCAATTTCTGATTCAGCTACACAATATAAACTAAAGGAAATCAAATTTGCAAAATAAAAGAAAAATGTAGTTATGGGTTAGTTTGGAGTTAGAATAAAAAGCCAACAAAACAGTTAGTTTATATTGTGTAGACTGTTTAATTAACTTTGTTCATTTCTGATAGTATTGAGAGTGGTCAATGAAAATCTTAATTTCTGACAAAATACTGTAATTTTCTTGGATACCCATTCGTAAAAAGTACCTTTTTTGTGAAAAAAAAAAACACTCCCCAGATCACCTTCACCACCTAAAACACAAAAACAAAAATATCTTTATTCTTCAAATATTGTGGTTGACTGGAGGACGGGCTGAGCACTCCCAAAAAGGTAGGAGCCGGGGAACTTCTCCTCCCAGAAAGGGGGCCCGGGAAGGCTTCCCTGTCCCCATATTTTTTTTTTTTTTGTGTAAGGTTGATCTCTTTCGGAATGGAGTAAGCAGAACCGACAGGGGGGGGGGGGTCAATCAACCATACAAAAGGATATCTATCTCTTAGTTGAAAGAGGGAAGGTCTCCCTGTCCTCCCATACCCCTTCTGAGAGAAGTTTCCCCAGCTCTCAGTTTTGGGGTGGGGGGGGGGTAGGAGGGCTTAGCCCGCCCTCAAGGCAAATAGTCTGACTGTCTGCCTTATATAAAAAGGCGATTTTAGCTGGTCAGGTGGTATGACCTGCATTGACTATTTTTCCTCCACCTGTTGACCTTCCTTAATATTTATTTTTAATAATAAACACATTTTATTTTAATATTAATATTTATTTGTAATAATAAACACATTATATTATTTTAAATATTAATATTTATTTTTAATAATAAACACATATTATTTTAAATATTAATATTTATTTATAATAATAAACACATTTTATTCTACTTTAAATATTAATATTTATTTTTAATAATAAAAACAATTTTATTTGAATATTAATATGTATTTTTAATAATAAACTCATTTTTTATTTTAATAATTATTTTTAATACTAACTCATTTTATTATTGTAAATGTTAATATTTATTTTTAATAATTATTGTTATTTAATAATAATATCTTCTATTTTTTTACTGTTTATGTCTAACTTTTATCGACTTTTTCTTTTTTAATAGCATATTCTTTAAATGAATAGAAAAATATAGAAAAATAATTTCCCAAATTTTAGACCCCGGTTATTTGGCTGATAGTCGATAAAAATGATTAAAAGAGAGATTCATGAACATTAACGTTGTCATATAAAAAGAAAATGCTAATAAGAAGTGTTTTTAATCAATGTAACATATTTATTCAACTCTGTCATATATTTGTTTGATGACAACTTTTTCGAATCTGTGTACAGTAAAAACGATATACTTACATAGGATTTTGAAAGCATTTAAACTGTCGAAGAGTTTTATTATAAATAAAAGAGTTTAGTTTGTTGAACTTAATGGACTTTTTTGTTGTATCTATTAACTGTTTATTATTTTTATCAAACAAAAAGAGAATTTTTATATTGACATGTGATGGACTGTTTTTCTAACATCGAAATTTTAAAATTAGTTTTATTTAAAAAAAAAAAACTCGCCATTAGTGGACGGTCAAAAGACAAATATATAACAAATAAATGTTAGGAAAGGCAAGATAAGTTACTTTTCTATCCAACTGGATATATTTTTTGTGTTTTTATTCAATGTAACATATTTATTCAGCTCGAAAAACATACAGTGTTTACCGATGTATTCGAAAAATGCCACCAGTTGTTTACATAGCCATTTGCCGGAAGTGACGGTTTTTTTTTATATAAGTTTTATTCAAACAGGCTTTAAGTTCAAATTAATGGACTTTTTTTTATACTTCCAAAATAAACTATTACAGTCGTTTAAAACATAATAGAAGTATTATTTTTTATTTTTTAAAAACAATGTTTACAAAATGTCTAAGCGCGTTTCTTCCGGCCGGCTGCGAATAGCATAAATAAATAACTGTTGCCAGAATTTATCGCATTTTTATTTTTTAAAATATTTATTTCTTAAAACGAATAGAAAAATAATTTCCCATGAAAAAAAAAAAAAGAAAATGCTATTAAATATAATATAAATTACTGAGATAAAAATATAAAAAAATACGTACGTAACAACAAAAACACACCGAAGAAAGTGTGTGTGTGTGTGTGTGAGAGAGAGAGAGAGAGAGAGAGAGAGAGAGAGAGGGAGGGAGGGAAGAGGAAGCGGTGTATGTTGAATTTTGTTCCTTTTCGAAGCAACACAAAAAGTAAGTGTTTCCATAGTAACCAAACCGTGACGTCACGTCACGTGACATGACTAAGCGTTTTTAAACGAATAGAAAAATAGAAAGAGGGTGATAGAGAAAGTGAGAGAGAGAGAGAGTAAGTGTGAGAGAGAGAGACGGTGTTGGTTTTACTCCCCCCCCTTCCAGCTTAAGAGGTATGAGGTCACGTGGTAATATACAAAATGGCTAATTATTTTACATTACATAAATATTACGATATTTTTATAATCGTCTAATATTTTGAAAGGTGAATTTTTTTATTCCCGTACATTTTTTCCTGACATTTTTCGTTAAAACTCTTGTATAAATAATATTTTTAACCAGGTAATAACGATGGAAACATTGGCATAAAGTAAAAAAAAAGATATAACTGAGCCGAAGAGAAAAATGCAAAAGTATCGGAGAAAGATTTTTTTATTAACAATTGTTCGCCATTAGTGGACGTTGACGTCACGTCACGTGACATGACTAAGCTTTTTTTTTTTTTACGTATTAATTACATTGGATCATTCAAGAATTACGTAATAAAAAGCATTACAATGACAGTTTTTTTTGGGACCCCCTTGGAGATAACTGATACGTTTACCCCTTTCTCCTCGTCCGTTTGACGTGAAATTTCGATATTTGTCATCCGGGACACGGGGCTTCGATATGATACCAAATTTATCAAGTCTGGTTGTGTCTTTCAAAAGTTTTAGCGTTACATACAAACATACAAACTCACAGACATTTGGGATTTATATATATAGAAGATAAGGAATACAAGTTGTCAAGTTAATATCACTACGATCTTTCAAAAGCGGTTGACTTTTATATTTCAGGCAAACTTACACACATACGCCATAATATTCTTAATACAGTGTTACTGTCAATAGTGACCTATATGTCTTTCACCACAATAGGGGTTAAAATATAAAAAAAGAAGACTGCCTCACCTGCACTACTGAACCAATTCATTCTGGTGGTCTCCAGTGGATTGCAGTTATACTCACGTTAACAAGTTAGATTTGCGTACGATCATCTAAATTAAGCAACGGTGAGTCTGGCCAGTACTAAATGAATGATCAATTTAAAAAAAAAAAAACAGGTGCTGCATGTAAAAACAACTTCAAATTAAAATTACTCGCAAAATTATTCGTATACAAAGATATGAAGGTACCTCAACCGCGGGAAGATGTGACACAACGTGAGAAGGTGGGGATTAAAAGGCAGCGTAAAAAAAGGGTGTACACTTTGTCAAAAGGTGCCCGAGCAGCAGAGTCGGAATTCTCCGGCAAGGACGCCTCAGAAGGTTAGCAATAAACTAACCCTCAAATGATGAGAAGGTAATGCCTAGGAGGGTGGATTTCCTGGAACTGCGCAGAACCGTAACCCAGATCGGTAGATGCAAACTCAGATCGACTACTAAAAAATAATCCAGACTACGCCGGACTGAGCAAAAATCACTCCAGACAAGATGTGAAGCCGCTTGATGTAAGGAGCAAACAAGAACGAAAGGTAATTAGGGTAAAGGCAGGAGATACCTATTAATTTTAGTTCTTAAAATACCAAGGTTGTAGATAGGCGGAAAACAGTGAGCAGGGAGAGTTCCACAAACTTTTGAGTTCTTTGAAAGAAACTACTGGAATAAGAAGTTGTATTACAATGATGTATCAAAAAAATGAATTATTAAAGACCACTAGATCAATGAGTCAAACGAGCGGGAACAAATGAAGCAGGGGATATATCTCGCCGTTCTGAAGAACCCATGCTTTAATAGTATTTATAAAAATACTGAGACGACCAACACCACGTCTGTGACAGAGAACGAATAAGAAAAAGTGAGGCCAATCAAATAACAGATACCTTTTTGCACCATTTTTCTGCACCTTTTCTGCACCTTTTCTGCACCTTTTGTCTGCACCTTTTTTCTGTATCTTTTTTCTGCATCTTTTGTCTGCACCTTTTTCTGCACTTTTTTCTGCATCTTTTTTCTGCATCTTTTTTCTGCACCTTTTTCTGCACCTTTTGTCTGCATCTTTTTTCTGCACCTTTATTCCTCATCTTTTTTCTGCACCTTTTGTCTGCATATTTTTTCTGCATCTTTTTTCTGCATCTTTTTTCTGCACCTTTTGTCTGCACCTTTTTTCTGCATCTTTTTTTGCACCTTTATTCCTCATCTTTTGTCTGCACCTTTTTTCTGCACTTTTTTCTGCAGCTTTTTTGCAGCTTTTTTCTGCATCTTTTTTCTGCACCTTTTTTCTGCACCTTTTGTCTGCACCTTTATTCCTCATCTTTTGTCTGCACCTTTTTTCTGCACTTTTTTCTGCAGCTTTTTTTCTGCATTTTTTTTTCTGCATCTTTTTTCTGCATCTTTTTTCTGCATCTTTTTTCTGCATCTTTTTTCTGCACCTTTTTTCTGCACCTTTTTTTCTGTATGTTTTTTCTGCATCTTTTTTCTGCACCTTTTGTCTGCACCTTTATTCCTCATCTTTTGTCTGCACCTTTTTTCTGCACTTTTTTCTGCAGCTTTTTTTCTGCATTTTTTTTTCTGCATCTTTTTTCTGCATCTTTTTTCTGCATCTTTTTTCTGCACCTTTTTTCTGCACCTTTTTTTCTGTATGTTTTTTCTGCATCTTTTTTCTGCACCTTTTTTCTGCATCTTTTTTCTGCACCTTTATTCCTCATCTTTTGTCTGCACCTTTTTTCTGTACTTTTTTCTGCAGCTTTTTTCTGCATTTTTTTTTCTGCATCTTTTTTCTGCATCTTTTTTCTGCATCTTTTTTCTGCACCTTTTTTCTGCACCTTTTTTTCTGTATGTTTTTTCTGCATCTTTTTTCTGCACCTTTTTTCTGCATCTTTTTTCTGCATCTTTTTTCTGCACCTTTTTTCTGCACCTTTTTTCTGCATCTTTTTTCTGCATCTTTTTTCTGCACCTTTTTTTCTGTATGTTTTTTCTGCATCTTTTTTCTGCACCGTTTTTCTGCACCTTTTTTTCTGCACCTTTTTTCTGCACCTTTGTTCTGCACCTTTTTCTGCATCTTTTGTCTGCACCTTTTTTCTGTATCTTTTTTCTGCATCTTTTGTATGCACCTTTTTTTCTGCACGTTTTTTCTGCATCTTTTGTCTGTATCTTTTTCTGCACCTTTTGTCTGCACCGTTTGTCTGCACCTTTTTATGCACCTTTTGTCAGCAGAAAAAAGGTGCAGACAAAAGATGCAGACAAAAGGTGCAGAAAAAGATGCAGACAAAAGATGCAGAAAAAACGTGCAGAAAAAACGTGCAGAAAAAAGGTGCAACAACAACAACAGCAAGCATCCCTGTAGTCGGTCCCTTTCACAAAACCTCTTTTCTCTTTCACCTTTGCGTCAACAATTAAGCCGTCGTACATCTTGACTATTGGCTTCGTTTTCTTTTCTTTTTTTTCCTTTTTTTTTCTTTCCTTTTTTTTTTTGTTGTTGCTGGATTTTGGCCCACCCATTTTACAAGATAGACGTTTAATTCCGAACAACACGCTTGCTTGTGTTCTTCAGCCCTGTGTCGATTTCGTGTTGGAGCCGCAGCGAGTCTGCAGCAACAGCAGAAGTGCGAGGAGGGACGGACGAAGGGCGAAGTTCACGCCATGAATTGACGCCTAACCCATTTCGTTAACATTCCGCGTCATGCCCGCCATCACGTAGGATCTTTTCTCCCTTTGAAGGGCAAGGCTTTTTACTTTCTTTTTTAATCGTTGGTACTCGTGACCAGACCGACCAGACGCCACCAATATCAACAACACCAGAGTTGGGGAATTATCCACTGAAAAATGAGATAGCTACTAAGCTTACCCGAATCGGGCATAGGGGCGCAATCTTCGGGCGCCAAACGGAAGGAGGAAGACCCAATAAGGGTACAGTAGAACTTAACTACTGCGTAAATTTGAAGTTGCGCTGTCATGGGGGAGGGTGCTAATTCATAATCGAGTTTATAAACAAATAGAGCCTATTCTAAGAGTTACAAATATTTATTTTATTCATTTGCAAACAAATTATACTTATCAAGGTTAAACACAACTTAAGAGTGAAAGTTAACAAAATAGGTATATTGTCAGTTGAATTAGGATGAATATTCTGAGAGGATTGAAAATCTTATTTTGTCTTTTAGTTCTCATATTTCATAAGTGATGTTTCTGACAAAGGGGGAAGAATTGCTATTTTCTGGATTAGAATCTCTCCATCTATCACTTATTATTGGTTACTTTGTTGTGTTGCCTTAAATCGAACGGCACCAAATCAACCTATGTTGCGTAGGAGAGATGGATTTTTATATGTCCGATGTGAATCGTGGTGTGTTGAATGTGTATATGTGGCACTACTAAATGTTTGTTATTTCTTATCATAAACGAACCATATGTATGTCTGTATGTACGTTGAATAACGGACTGTTGTCCTTGTTCTAAATGTATATTTTATGGTCAGTTGTTCATCTCATCTAGAGGTGTTGTTGCGTGTGTCGTCATAATCACATACACATATACATAACGACATACCTGTTTCTACTGTTTGTTTCTTCTGGGACGTTCGGCCTTGGAGAGCTGGAATCTGTTACAAGGAACACTACGAGACACGACCCAAGACGATGTGATATTTTATATATATTTTTATTCACTCCCAAGCATTTCGTCACAGCAGAACTGGAGTGACTGACGACCTTTGGTTTGTCGTTTCTCTGTCTCCATTTTGAGACTGTCGCTCACTTTTAGGAACACTTGTTTAACCCATCCTGTCTCTTCGACGCCTCCAATCCAAGTCAACGATGCCTGAGCGAAGCGGAACACGTTACATGCGACACGTCACTTCACCTGTTCGGATACTTTCCGGTGCAAAATTGGCCGGTCACCAAGTTTGACATGTTTGACAACCTGTCACAATATGGTGATTCCAAACTACGTTATTCAATTATCACTAGATAGATAACCATATAGATAGGTAGATAAATATATAGATAGATAGATAGAGAGAGAGAGACAGACAGACAGACAGACAAATAAACAGATACATAGATAAATACACGGATAATTAGATAAACAAATAGATAGACAGATAACCAGATAATTTACTGCTCCTGCTCGGCCACTCTATAACATTATTAGTATTTTTGTTGTTTATAGCTTGTTACGTATAATGGTTTCATGCCTTGTTTGGAGCGATTTCTATATAAAAAATATAATTTAATGATTTTATGACAAATGTTTATTGATATTGAATTTGAAAATGACCATGTTGTACCCATCAGGGAAGTAGTCGGGTGACAACATGGTAATCTATTTCAACTAACTATATCGTTACAAATCAAATTACAAGCTTTAATTAAACGTTTATTTATTAAGTGCATCTCTTTAAATTTTTTTAAACATCACCAAAATTTTTGGAAACGTTAAACATAAACCAATATTTTTAATGGGTTAGGGTTAGGGTTAATATTTTTAATGGGTGTGCAATTTATAAGAAATCGTATTATTTGGATTTTTCATGTTACTGTTCTCCACTTGAGCGTTTTTTTTTTTTACAAGGTTTCGGCTGATGTAAACTCTGAAATGATCCGTGGCATAGTGGATAAAGTACTTGGTAAAATTCAGTTGTAGGTTATACTCTTTTGACGGTCGAAGGTTCAATCATCGGTGCGACTGACACTGAAAATACAATTGCGAATTACTTGGGACTTCTACGCAGTCATGGCTGACGAAACAAGAGCATGCTACTCACGTGGATTAAATAATAGGCTCCGTTCTAAATTCCGTGCAGCTTCCTGAGTTCGGCATGATACAATTGAAGAACGCCGTAGGTTACACCGATCCAAACGTTGTTAATATAATACCCAAGACAAGAACAGTGATTCGAATAAATCCAATAATCCGAATTATCAATCCTCATCTTAAAAAAATTTAGAAACATAATATCCACAGAAGTGAAATTGAATAAGAAAACAAGTTTATATCTTTAATGAATCCGCTTTAATTAAACGTTTGTTTTATTATCATTTATTTTTGAACTAGCAGACCGCTCGGCATTGCCCGGTCGTAAAATACGCTTAAATATGATATTTTGATTAATGCAATTTTCGTATTTATTATTATATTATATTGATAAAATTGTATAAAAACAAAAATGACTCGTGCGCCAACATCGAGAATCGAAACCAAAACGTTTAGCTTGCGATTTACTTTTTTCTTTGACGTTAATGCATGAGCTACGAAGGCATGTTTGATGTAAAGTTTAAAAAAAGAAAGAAAAACATGAACCAATAGCTATGTTGTCGTTCGATGTTCACTTGGCTAATTTCATTTCTTTAATTTTCAAACTTTTGTACCGATTTTTCCCGGCTAAAACCGAAATATAAAGTTTCGCATGGGTTCAAATAACCTGTATATTAAGTTTCATACTTGTAGACCAAAAACTGACAGAGGAGTTTGGTAGGCACATTTTTAAATATATATACCCATACATAAATATATATGAAAAAAGAGGTTTGTGTTTACTTTAAGTTTTTACGCAAATATTATGCAAGTATAAATCATGTAAAATATCTGTATGAATATAATTACACGTAATAGTTAACTAATGACGATCCCATAAGAAAACCGAAAAAAAACTAATAGGGAATTAATTAAAATTAATGTTTAAAAGAATATGCAAATTAGCTAGATCTTTTGCAGATTAATGCAATTGCACGACTCATATATAACAAAGTTGTATTTTCTTTTTAAATAAATAGAAAAAAGGGTTTTTAATATGAATATCAATAAAAAAAATTTTTTAGGAGTATAGATATAAAAAATATAACACGTGCACAATTTATTAGAGCACTACACAAAGGAAGGCTGCTAGGGGGCTCTCTTCTGTGTTGATTGAGTAAAATAAACCGACTGAACTCCAATCCTCTTGTAAAACATTTACAGCAAAACTCGTCTAGATAAAATCAGGGTTATATGAATAGATTATGACACAGAAAACAGCAATTATTCCACATTTGTCAGAAACATCATTCATGGAATGTTAGGATTAAAAGGACAAATTAAAAAAAAAGTGATAGTCACGAAGCTACCGTAAGTAAAACCAAGTTCCATTTTCTACTCTCCTCAATTGATCAGGGTATCGTTTGAAGAAGAGTTTCTTCTGAAGTTTAGTCGCTGCCACCGATCAGTCTTGAAAGACAAAAGATACCTCTCTGTAGAGGCAGCTGCGCGTGTAATTGTGTGGCAAGAGTTGCGCAATCAAAACCACACCCCTCCTAAATCGGCACTGCTTGAGTCCAGTGGCAAGGAGAAGTCCAGGACGACTGGAAACAATGCTGAGGTAAACATAGAGCACAGTGAGAAATGGTGTGTCAACGTGATTATCCGAGACGCAAAGTCACAGAGAGGCATGAGGCGGATCAATTGATTACATCATTTGTGGGCAATTCTTTTATAGGTTTTTAGCTGGTAAAAATAGCTGCTAATCAGTCAAAGCTAAAAAATGGAATTTGGCAAACTTAAGTTGACTAAACATGTTATTTATACACATGCGCAAATACATTTATTCAAAGTCGGTTTATTTTTTAAATATTTCTTATTCATCTAATGATAGCTCAAACGGTAACGACTAAACCTTGAGTGCCATATGTTTTGGTTTCGAATCTAGCTGATGGCATCTATGTCATATTATTTATTTCTTTTATTCTTGAAATTACTACTATATATTAGGTACAATATAATATATAATAATCGATAGAGAATTGACTCTATAATAATAATAAATACGGAACATGCATAAATTAAAATATCATATTTAAGCGTATTTTACAGCACACTAGCCGGTTAGTCTAATATACCTTTATGCTTTTCATGTCTGTATACACAGGGAGACTCCAAAAGTAATGCCTCCTATTTTTCATTCCGCCCGAATGGATCAGAGGGGATTGCAAATTGTATTAGTATGATGACTGAACATATGCTTTTGGTACCTGAGGACTTCCTCTCCTTGTTGCAGATATTGATGGTGTGAGACTCTAATAAAGCAACCCATGTCATGGATGTGCGCCAGAAGCAGAGATGCATCATTGAATTCCTGGCAAATGTGCATTGAGAATGTGGTGACAATGTAGAAAAATTAATTTTAGGGAACAAAAGGTCCTACGTTTTAATGGTACCACTCCTGTCTCCGTAGCTCTTCAACATTTTGAGTCAAAAAGTAGGAGGCTTTACTTTTGGAATGACTGTCGTATGATAAAACGCACTCCGGACTCCCATGCACCACCATCGTTCATCGGATGTAAAACTATATTGATTGAGAATGGTGGTGACTATGTAGAATTTTTTTTATTATTATTTATCTTTTGGGAGGATCCTTGTATAAATTGAATATATATATATATATATATATATATATATATATATATATATATATATGGGAGGTGTTCGATGAGTAACCTCATTTGAATATTACATCAAAACAAATCTGTTTTAATAATTAGTTCCATATTATTAATTGTTTTTTTTAAATAGAATTGTTTTCATTGTTTTATTTAGTAATATTATTTAAAGTTGATTTATTTTATTTATTTTTAATTTAATTCATATTTAATTTGATTTCAGTTATTTTTAGCCTAAACCAGTTGCCTTTAAAACACAAGTAAATTCATTTAAACTGTGAGAGTTATTTCCCCCTTTAAGCTATTTCCCGTTTAGTTTTCATAGACGGAATTTGAAGTATTTTATGTTTCCATAAATCAAACATGTGTTCCATTTCATGGAAAATCGTAACAGGTAAGTATATTCAGTGTATCTTAAATATTATGTGACAAATTTAGGAATACTAGTCTACGGAAAACTCGTCCACGGAAGATTCATTTATTTTTGCTAGGTAGGAAAATTGTGCCATTATTGAATTAATATTAATAGCAAACACATGTTAGGACCTATCTATATAAAAGCCAAGTACGTTCAAGGATGGAGTACTGCTGCCATATCTGGGCAGGAGCTGCTAAAAACAGCCTATCCTGCCTTGACAGAGTACATAATAGACTTCGTGGCTTAGTGGGGATGCCCTTTTCTCTACCCTGCAACCTCTCTCCCACAGAAGAGACGTTACGAGCCTATCCTTGTTTTATCGTTATTTCCATGGCAGGTGCTCGTCTGAACTCCAATCTCTGGTCCCCCCTCGCCAATAATTCACGAAAAACACCCGTCTAGCTGAATCCACTGTGAAAAATTTCCCCCACTCTTTATCTGTGCCTAAATCAAAATGTAGATTCTATGAACAAAGCTTCTTTCTTAGAAGTGCACTCCTGTAGAACTCTCTTCCGTTTGCCTGTTTCCAACCTGACTACAACTTGGATGTCTTCAAGTCCAACAAAAACAAGTTCCTGATGAACCATCCCCTTAAATAAGACACTTCATCAGATCTCCATTACTAGCCATTACTACGATATTATCCCATTGATTACTGTACATGCAATAACCCTTATCCCCGAGTGGCCTCCAAGCCTTGATAAGTGGTGACTTCCTGGTAAAACAAAAAGAAATGACCGTTCTTGAGGGTGATATTGTTAAAATAAATTGTTTTTAAAACAAGACCTTATTCAAGAAGCGTAATAAAATGCGTATTCAATCGATAATTATTAAATAATTGTCCAACTTTCCTACTTAACAAAAATGGGCGATTCTTCCCTGGACGAGTTCTTTGTGGATGAGTTTTCCATGGACGAATTTTTCGGGGACGAGTCTTCCAGGTATGTTACTAAACCCTCCGGCCGCCAATATTTTGCAATCTGGCGACGCCGGATATATGCAGCTGATTTATTAATGAACTTGCGAAACAAAATTGGGATGAAATTCAGAAACTGATATTAAGGAAACGCAAACCTTAAATCTAATTGTAAGGGAATGAAGATATGATTTACATTACTCAACGACCGTATCGTGATAAAACATAGGAGTGAAAGATACTTTGATCCCTGTGGAGTTAAGGTTTTGTAGTGGAATGCTGTGGTACTCACTTTACGGATAACAATGAACTCTCCCTCTTATTATGGAGACTGGGAGAATATGCAACAAAACAAATTTGGCAGTCGGACTGACGTATACCCACTCTCTTTATTTGCTGCATTTGCTTTTTCTTAGGTTACTTCCACTAAATACCAAGTTTTGTTTTTCTTCTGGACCCTTATCGGTTAAGAATATTCTATTTCTATTTTTGGAATCCTTTTTGAGATTAGACTTTTTCTTTTTGCGGACTGTTATCCTTAACTTCATAGATGTTGTTTTTTCACCAACGTTTCGGCCAACTATTCCTCTGGCCTTCTTCAGGTGATTAATCACGCCGGGATAGGAATGCTGAGTCTTGTAACTCATCCCCAGTAATCACTGCCTTCCATAGTTGTTGTCTCGCAACGTTTTGGTCAACTCATCCCCTGGACTGCTTGGGTAGGATTGAAACTTCTATCTTCAGACAATGGTCATCTGGAACCGTAGATTCAATGCATCTATCCACTGTGCCACAGGCATTGAAGGACGATCAAGGTTGGATTTTATGGTCTTATAAATGAAACTTTGTATGGTCTTATATTTTCGGGGACGTACCAAATGGTATTATTCTTTTGTTTGGGTCAAGATGAGGATAACAGTCCGAAAACAGAATGAATAAACAGTATCGTCATCCATAAATTAAGGCAACATTCCAGTTATCGGGAAATCATGTTTAAAATGTGTGCAATATAATATCACGGGACTGCTTCCCAGCTAAATACGACGCGATTGCATTGAAGTGCAATTTTAACAAATTATTATCGAGCCCAGTACTTAAGTGATAAAATTCCAAACACTTAACTCTTCATGCTGTTCATCGCCATCAGAAAATTATATTAATCTTTATCCTCGAGTGGCTCCGAAGCCTTTATATGCTGCGACACATTAATATAAAAAGAATATCAATAAAAGCTAAAATTAAGTAAGGATTCTAGACATAAGATTTTGTATCTGAATATTTGGATTTTAAACAAAGCGAAAGACATAAAATTGGTACAAATTGTTTTCTTCAGATAACTAATTGCCTTAAGACGAGTATTACTGTTGAAGATTAATAAGGTTTAGTGTGTATTAGCCACCATAATTACTCTACAGATTTTAACGAAAAATACTGGGCCAATCTGACTGAAATTTTGTGTGAAACCGTGTCATAATAATGTGCAGCGAGCTAAGTATTACTGTATCCGTTCGATGTGTAGTTGGGGATTAATAGTGTTTAATAGGGGTTAGTATTTCATATAAAAATGAGCAAAAATTGAACCATATTCAACCATCATTTTTGTGAAAGCACTAATTATACAGCCGATAACATAACGTTTTTTTAATACGCGTAAATATCTATACTAGCGTTATCTAGAACACGAAGGTATTATATTTACAATTCATTAGTTTATGCGTGATGGGGGCAACATTCCGTACAGCAAACAAGATATCACTCCGCTGGGTTAGTTCCTGTGGGATGTATCAATGAGAACGAGTACAATGTTTGTTCAGAGCGTTTAAGGAAGTGCGTGTTTACTTTGTAATCGTATTTCCTGCGGAAATACGTGAGCAGGTAATGAAGGACTGTGTCTCAAGAAAAATTGCAATCATGTCGCTCAAATCACTTGGAGATTATTATACGCGCAAATAGCAGGTTTACTCTCGTACTAGCTGACTCGTTTAGTCGATGCCCGAGAGTAAAATAAAACTAAAAAACTACCGAAAGAGAAAGGACTAGATTTAGTTAAATTAATTTTGAATAAAATTAATTCGTGAAATAGGATTTTTAAGTTAGTATTCGTACATGATGCTAATCCAAAAATAGTAAAGAAGAAAATAACACGTGGAGACGAAATGCACGCATAATGGAAACGCTTAAAATAGCACACACATATATATATATATATATATATATATATATATATATATATATATATATACATATATATATGCTATTTTGAATATATATATATATATATATATATATATATATATATATATATATATTCAATTTTAACCTCAAACAAAGCAAGTGCCATTTTGAAGTAGGGGGCTACTATCAGGGATAATTTGCGGGGGCATTATGGAGTGAGATGAGTAGAAAGATGTTTGTTCACATTACACTTGAACTTCTGCATATCAGTCCAGTTGGGAAAGCAGAATCCCGGAAGGGAGTTCCAAAGACTTACAGTTCTGGGGAAGACACTATTGAGTAAAAGGCTTTCTTACACCTAGGGATCTCTACTGTCGGGTTTTTCAGAGGTAGTCACGTCGAGGGGGTACAAGTGTTTGCAATTCGTCAGAGCATTCACCATTAAAGTATTTGTAGAGCAGGCAGAGGGATGCAGCATTTCGTCGATGGGATAGAGGCTGAAGCCTAGATGACAGTTCAGGACCTATCAGGTTGGAGACTCTTTTGAACCCTGTCCAGGAGCAAGAGACAAGCAGCAGATACACCAGCCCAAATGTGACAGCAGTACTCCATACATGGGCGAATGGTGGCCTTATAGAGGTACAGGATACTTTCATGCGTAAGTAATTTTCTGGCACGGTAAAGAGAGCTCGCCTTCTTTGCAGCAGCCTTTGCAATGCTCTCCATGTATATATTCCAGTTCATATTCCCCGTAAACGTTAGGCTGAGGAGTTTAAAGGAAGTACTTTCAGGCAGTGTGTTCTTGGCCATTGCTATTGGTGGTAGAAAAGGTTTTTTTTTGTAGTTATTGAAGGAAACAAGCTTAGTCATGGCAGCATTGAATGTGACCATCCATTTTTGTCCCCATTCCACTACGGATTGGTCATCCTCTAGTATTTCTGCCATTTTCTTAGATATGTGTTCATTTGTTCTCACCTCATGCCTGTTATAGAGGGTGGTGTCATCGGCAAATATACCCATCTCCGAAACAATTTTATCAGGGAGGTTATTTATGAATATCAGGAATGATAAAGGTCCAAGAATATACCCCTGGGGCACTCCCACATTTATATCATATTGTTTGGATGTACGGCCGTCGAAGACAACTTGGATTTTCTCTTACATAAGAAGGATTTAATTACATTATGAATTCTTCCAGTGATACCATATGATCTAATTTTCCTTAGAAGACCATCGTGCCATACCCTGTCAAAAGCCTTAGATAGATCAAGAGCTACCGCTCTACCCTCCCTGTTTTGTCCAGTGAACGGTATATACGTTCAGAGATATCTGCTGTTAAATGGGCTTGCCTGAATCCATATTGTTTGTCGGTCAGGTGTTTAGCAGCTGTTAGGTGTTGGACTAGGGCTTCATTAACTAAGGACTCAAATATTTTGGGGGAAAGTGGGAGGAGGCTAATGGGGCGATAATTTATTGGGTCAGTTCTTTCACCATAATTCTTGAAGACTGGTACCACAGACTATATATATATATATATATATATATATATATATATATATATATATATATATATATATATATAGTTTTATTTATAGTATTCCGAAATTTACGGGATTTATATAATTAATTGTTCAGTGGCCCAGAGGTAGAGGCTTAACAAATGGAGTAAAAGGTGGTTATATATATTATATGTGTGGGCACTTTTCTAGTAAGTGGATGTTGTAAGAGGGAAGTAAATTTCAACTCGATGCTTAAATCTTATCTAACACATTGAATACTGAAAACATACCACAATAAGATCAGGTCAGTTTTTCATCATATCCTTTTGTAGAAATTTTCATTGAAGAGCCTCGTGGTAAACTACATTTCTGCTTCTTTGATTTGGAGCCAGAATGTAGAGTTTTTCTGAACTTCCTGTCCGGCTGATGGAGACGTAGAACATACCGTGACTGAAGCAGTCTGATGTCAGGTCTACGCCAATGGTTTTAAACGTCTGACATTGTCTTTTATTTATGCTCATTGCAAAACACACATTCACAGGAAACATTTCTAGATAGTACAATTACAACAACACCCCAACATCCCCCGGCCGCTGCCGACATCAAATATAAAGAAAATGTTTTTTGGGAGGATTGGAGGGGTCAACGTGTGGGTGCTCATGTTAGGTTATATTATCATAGAAAAGTGATCCCCACTTTATTGAAACTAACATTTCTTCAAAAAGTCCCAGGGTCCAGGAGTTCATACCATGCAAAGGGTAAATTTGCGACGGGTTTGATTATCAGATTTGGTGTCAGAAGAAAAATAATCGGTTTGTATCAAAAAACGAAAATAAATGTCTTTTTTTTATCATAAAAATAATTATTTGTCCAATCAAAAGAAAGTGAAGAAAGGCCTTGCGTCATTTTTTGGCTCGTTTGGCTCTTTTTGGTGTTTTTTAGTAAATGCACGGGCGGCCATCTTGCTTGCAAAACTGTAGTGATTACGTTGGATACTAAATGTCTTCAAATATGAATAACTACTCGTTTGCACAAGAAATAAATGCAATATTCGTTCTCAGCGTCCCCCAAAACCTAGAAAAGTCGATAATTCAAAGGTGAATGCCGAGGGGTCGGTAAACTAAAAAAAATACCGATTTATGGTAATAATTATACCATAGCGATGTATTTATGTATCTATATAATTATAAAACTCAAATGACTTTGTAACGTGTATTGTAACCCAATATCCGATTTACGACTTCCGGTTGCGTATGCGTACATAAACATAAACCCATAACAGCGTAAACAAATAAACATAAATCGCTACTTTTGCAGAATTTGACCTGCGCACTAAAATATTAACGCTATTGATTAGAAATTATTATTTAAGATGGGAAGAGTGAGGATGTTTTGCAACTATTCTGTATTACAACTATACTGTCACACTTTTCTTACAAATAAATCATCTTTAACACTTTGACAACGTATTGTTTTACTGTGTACGTTTTCAGTGTCCCAATTGTTTTTTTTTTCGCGTTTAAATTATCCAAATAAAAAATTGTTAATACTTTCTGCATTTTTTCATCGTTCATTTCCGTATTACGTTTAAGTTATTTTAACGCAATTTTCTTGCAAATAAATCTACATTAATTCGTTGACAACCATAAGAATCTTTTACAACGTATTGTTTTACTGTGTACGTTTTCAGCGCCCCAATTGTATTTTTTTTCGCGTTTAAATTATCCAAATAAAAAATTATTAAACTTTCTGCATTTTTTCATCGTTCATTTCCGTATTACGCTTAAGTTATTTTCACGCAATTTTCTTGCAAATAAATCTACATTAATTCGTTGACAACCATAAGAACCTTTTACAACGTATTGTTTTACTGTGTACGTTTTCAGCGCCCCAATTGTTTTTTTCGCGTTTAAGTTAAAAGATATATCTGAATTTAATCTGAATTTAACTTTAAGTATTATGCTACTGTTCAGTGCACATTTACCTATAAGTATGGCAAACAAACCACTTATAGTTCAATGGCTGTAATTTTTTTTTTTATCAAAAATAAACAATTATAAACAGAACGATGAATTATATCGGCGTAAAACTACTAAATACAGTGAAAAACCCCCGGATAACTCAACAATAACAAATAATAATGGTTTGTACTCATGCAGAGACATAACTCAGCGCATGCCCGGCTTTCACCGGAACATGACGTCAACAGCCGGATTAAGGCGAGCGTCGCCGAGAAAATTAAGTCGTCTGACGAAACATAAAGCTGAACCAATAACAATGTAGCGCGATGGATTTCAACGTGACGCGCGTTCGCGCGAGTTGAAAATTCAAAGCAGCAGACGACAATTTGGAAGAGGAAGAAAAGAAAAGAAATTAGTAAAAAAAAACCCACACCATTTTGTACTTTAACGTCAGAAAAAAAAACAAAAGAAAAACATGAATTTTACAGCCTTAAGTGAGCAACTGGAAACACCAACTGGAGTCCTCGACTTTTGTCAAGAAAAAATCACTGGCGTCATATGAACAAGGAAAGATAAGCGATGGCTATGCCTGGAGGTGTCAGGCTACCACATGCCGAACCTTTACACCATCCGAACTGGTACCTTTTTTTTTTTTTTTTTTTGCTAAGTCTAGGCCTACAATTGCTATTGTAGGCGTTTAAGCGAGCAACACAGAAAGACCTCTAGCGCGAATGCGGCATACGATTTACGCACACACACCATTAATAAAACAACGGTCTGAGGAAACAACAATATCTTTTTTAATATGAAAAAAAAAGAAAAAATATCTATCCCACCCAGTTTTGTTTCAATTTTTCTAGTTTTCAGGTTTTTCCTTGAGAAAAAAATTTAAAAAAATGAAAATAATAACCCAAAAAACAAAGATTTTTTTTTTCAATGTTTTTTAAAAAAAATAGAAAATTACAAAAAAAAAAAGTGTCAAGTTTCTTTCCAACTCCTCAAAAACATTTTATAGGTTTTCGGTGGTGCTGAAAGCGAATATTACATTTAAATTTGGGGCAGATTAGTTGTTTTCCTGATATGAAGAAATTTTTTTCAAAAAGTGGGGGATCACTTCCTATATAAATTTAACGTAAAATGAGCTCCCACCTTCTGGCCACGTAATTTCTTCATATCAAAACAAATTTAACTTATATTCGTTTTCAGAATCTCTGAAAGCCGGCGCTGTTTTCTTTTCTTTTGATTCTTTTTACTAAGATTCGTTCATTTTTTCATCTCATAATTTAGGACGCTAATTATGCTGTCAGTAAGTTTACAAAAACACTTTTTTTTTTCATTATACAACTTGTATAGTTGTTAACATGTGCTTCAGCAGTTAAATATTTCACAAAAATTCTGTTGAGCCCCCTAATGTAAACAGAATTTATGTGAAATATTAAACGATTCTGCTGTAATCGTTTAATGCTTAATATCGGCACGGTACTTACGGAAAAACGGTTAATTCAACTACAGAAGCACCTATTAAAAACTATACAAGTTCTATAATTGAATACTCATCTAAAAAAAACAGCTCATGTAAGCTTACTGACGGCATTATTAGCGTCATAACTTATAAAAAAAATGAACGAATCTCTTAGTTAAAAAAAAAAAAAGAACAGCGTCGTTTTTCGGAGGTGCTAAAAATGAAAATCACAGTTAAATTTGTTTTATGATATGAAGAAATTATTAGGTTGCCAGAGAGTGGGTGCTCATTTTACGTCAAATTTATATAGGACAGTGATCCCCCACTTTTTGAAAAAACAATAAACATGTAAAAATATTTTTGAAAATATTATGGGATGTGCATTATTACCTAAAAATATAGAAATTTATTTTCTTTTGGAGGGGGGCTCGTTTTAAAACTATATCTACCTTAATATTTTCTTTAATTTTCTATTTTTGAGCAATTATCCTCCTAAACCGTGATCCTCTTATGTCGGACATTTTTTGCTCATAAGTGACACTCGACATTACTTCTTTTTTTTAACTAAATAAATTCTTTAAAATAAGTTGAAAGACAAAAAACTTTCAAAGCTAGGTAGAAAACGAAAACTTAGACAAATTAATTTAATTTTTTTAAAACAACAGTAAACAAGTAAAAATATTTTTTTTAAATATTATGGGATGTGTATTCTTTTTTAAAGACAATATCTTCTTCAAGAACGGTCATAAAATGTGTTTTATATCGATATTTATTCAATAAGGGACCAGTTTTCCTACCTAGCAAAAGGGGTCAAGTTTTCCGGGGTCGAGTTTTCCGGAGACGAGTTTTCCGGGGACGAGTTTTCCTAAATTCATATATATATATATATATATATATATATATATATATATATATATATATATATCAGAACAAGTGGAGAAAATTAATCAGTGAATGATGCAGAACATTTGAAGAAAAACGTATTAAGCGCGCAGTACAACAACGTGCTATCAGAAAGTAGGACAAATCTATAGTTCCTGCCGTCTTTCAACCAAACCTGAAATATACAATATGTAGCAGATTTCTTCCGTCTAAATCTGGCAAGGTTAGACAAGACCAACAATTTTATGAGGATGTGCTGCCACCCAATCCAGACCATCCAAGTATTGTGTTAATATCTGTGGACTGGTAAGCATCAACAAATATTGGCTGTGAATGATTATCCAAGAATTTAGCTGGGCGGAAGAGCCACTATGTGCACATGGATAACCGACATCAATCTGAAGAGCTGGACAGCTTTTGTCAAAAAGTAGCAATCATATATATATATATATATATATATATATATATATATATATATATATATAATTGATTTCATATTTGTAGTTACTTTTAATGCATTAACTTGCAAATTTTATTGTATATTTTGCAAAACTCTTTCCTCTGAGGAGAAGAATTGCATTTTTCGAAACTCCATGGAATAAGGTTTTTCTTGTTTATTTGCACTTCTTGTTAGATAATTAAAATTTTTGTATACCTTCCTTCCAAGTTTACAATGTTTTTTTTTTGAAAATTTGAATAATGTTTCAATAATAACATCTTTATACATATATATATATATATATATATATATATATATATATATATATATATATATATATAAAGCTCGGTGGACGGTCCAACCGCCCTTGCCTATCTTGTTTATCAAAAATTGTTTTTATGAAAACCAGCTTGTATTTAATAAAATTCAAACTCATTTCCACAGCCCAACCATATAGAATACAAATAAACTTGAGTCTTAAATACGAAATCTGTGTAAATTACAATATCATATTTAGCGTATATTACGACCGGGCAACGCTGGACAACGCCGAGCGTTCATGCTAGTACGTATATAATTATCAAACCTTTTAAGCATACTTTAGGATGGGCATTCTCTGGAAAGTAAAAACTGAGGCAGTTGTGCAACGTTCACGACTTCGGCTCATTCGAACACTTTGAATTATCTAATGTCCGCGTCCGAATTGAGCGTTTAATTCCCTTCAATTTCGTGGAAATTGTTCAGTGGCCCAGAGGTAGAGGCTTAATGAATGGAGTCAAAGGGGTTATGTAACTGAGTTCTAATCTACTGGCTGGTAGATTAGAGCTTTTTGATTGCATAACTATAAAAAAAACTAGTGTGTGTATACATGTATACATAAAGAACAATTAAGCGAAGCCCACTATTAATTTATTTGTAAAAAAACTCATGGTTTGAGCACTGTAGGCGACGGGCGAGTGTGGATTTAATACACACTCGAGGAGAAATATATACAGCACTGACTTGTGGCCCGTTGATTAGAACAACCGACTGTCAACTCGACGGTTGTAGGTTCGATCCATGGCTGGGAAAAGTGTATGTCTAGCCGCACTGATGAGTTGTGATACAACGAAGCAGTACTGTATGTAGGTGATATATATATATATATATATATATATATATATATATATGTGTGTGTGGGTGTGTGTGTAGAGAGAGGTGAAAAAATATATGTGTTGTTTTGATAAAATATATTTTAAAATTATATTTCCCTCGTTGTGTATACCAATACTTTTTGTTTAGAAGCTCAATGTCTATTCAATATAACAACAGAGAATATTTAACAAATTCCAAATATTTATTATTCCTGCATCAGCTCCTCCAGTATGGTTAAATGTCGATACATTTTTTGCAGATCATTTCGTTATGCAGAAACAAACGACTATTATTATTATTATTATTATTATTATTATTATTATTATTATTATTATTATTATTATGTCAATGTCGTCTTATTTTGTGTATATACTCCAAAGAAAAATTTAGAAAGCAAATAATTTCTAATTTCCTGAAAAGTATATGCATGAAAATAGATGGGATCATTTGATAAGTAGTCAAATGCTCTACTATTGAGCTATATTTCCAGATGTCACCAAATCTTTTTTTTTTTTCTAGGAAGAAATTATTTCTTGAAATTTTATTATCTCCCTAGCCTAAACCTAAAATATTTCACTTTAAAAAGTCTTTGTTATCTATGAGAAAGAAAGACTATTTTTAGGATCGGATTTTATCGATTTTCAATACTTATCGGATGAACTTCTAAACAAAACATATCTAAGCACACTCCCAGATATATAAACTCAGGAAAAATCATAATATAATAATTTCTCTTTACTTATTTCTGGCGTATATGGAATAAGTGTTTTCATGACAAAACTTCAGCGTCAATTCACATCACTAACATAATGAAAAAATGATTATTCGTCGATCTGTTGTGCTTAAATTTGTGAAAGATACTTTTGTCGTTCCATGTTTATATATTTGTCGGCCTCTAAAGCTTTTATGCTTAAGCTTTACAAAGTGTTTTCTCTTATGCTTTAGCTTGAAAAGCATTTCATCCGCCTGTTACGATGAAACTTTTAAAGCCATTTTAAATGTCTATGACGCTTAATCTGAAACACATTGCTATGGAGTCTATAACATGAATAGCGCGACTAGTGCGGAATGTCGTTGAGTGCGATGGGGGTCAAAAGGTTAAAACTCATCAAACCCGGCGACACCGTTCTGACGTGTTATGAATGCGTTTGGATACAAGTGCATCCGGTCAGAGATCACGCACACACACACCCATCCCTAATATAAAAATTAGGGAGCATATTCTTGGAGTGAGTCTACAGTCTTCAGTTCGAGTTTTCAACACGGCAAACACAATCATCGGAAAATTAACATGCTCGTAAAGCGACGAGAGGTAGCTATGTATGGAAGATGAATCAATGGAAAAATTCCCACTCTCCTTCTAAGGATAGGAAGAGAACCGGAGTGTCACATTCGACCGTGAAACAAATAAAGTCCTAATTGTCCAGGGAATGAGAGTTGCGTTATTGTTATTAGTTTTTGTTCCAGGGCAGCCAACAGGGCCAAAAGATGTGAAGACGATATGAAAATGTACGTTCTGATTTGATTTTATAAACCCCTCCAAAAATGTTCCGTAAATATGAACATTGACTCGAAATAAGCAGACATCCCATCTTTCCCTTCTCTCTACAAACGTAACAACATTTTGTCTAGCTTACGCTTGTTTATTTGTCTGTTACTGTAAATTTTAAAATCCATTTTATCTGTTTGTTACGTTTAAGCTTTAAAGAGTATATTATTTGTCTGGTACGCTTACGTTTGATAACCTTATCTGTTTGTCAGGCTTAAGTTTAAGAAAGCATTTTATCTGTCTGTTACGCTTTCGTTAAAATGGAATTTTATGTCACACTAAAGCTTTAAAATACATTTGACCTGATAGGTTTAATTCGAATAGCATTTTATCCGTCGGTTACGCTAAAACTTGAAAATGGATTTTATCTGTCTGTTACACAAAAAATTAAAAAGTATTTCATCTGTCTGTTATATCAAAACTTTTAAATTAATTTTAACTGTCTGTTACATTAAAGCTTTAAGATACGGTCTATCGAATACCGTTTGGCTGTCTGTTACGCTAAATATTAAAGTTCATTTTATCTGTCTGTTACGCTAAATTTTTAAAATGCATTTAAACTGTCTGTTACACTTGAATTTTAAAAATATTTTATCTGTCTGCTACGCTTACGTTGAAAAATATTTGTCTGTCATGCTTAAGTTGAAAAAATTATTTCTCTTACACTTACGCTTTAAAAAGCACCGTATCCGTCTGTTACGCTTGTGTTTTAAAAAAGCGTTTTATATGTCTGTTACGGTTGCGTTTGAAAAGAAAGTGTTTGTCTGTCACACTTCTCCATCGTTAACGCGCAAATTGAGTTGATGCGTCTTAAGACTGCCCGGCCTTGATTTATAGAAAAAGAAATAATAATACGAGAAAGCAAAAAGTCATTAAGTATGAAGTTTTAAAATGGTCATAAAAATAGACCAGAACAAAAAAAAAAGACAAAAAAAAAAAACAAGGAAGAAAAGAAAAAGAAGAAATAAAAGGAAGTTGAAAATTAGAGGAAGAGGAAAGAGAAGCTAAAACAAAACTCGTGTTAATGTTGTTGCTATTGTTATTGGCGACGACCCCACTTGCCGGTCGCCTCCCCCGAAGAGACCAATTGTTGCTTCCTCATCGCGCGCACGGGTTTGGCGTCAGACATGGCGTTTTCTCATCTTCAAAAGTCATCCGAGAGGGGACCGTACTTAAGAGAGTGTCATGTAACGTACGTCACCAGAGCAACATAGCGATGACGTCACATCCTCTAACCACTTATCATTCGGCCATCACCCAGTCAATGTGTACTTGATTTCGTCGGCCACTGACCCCCTCCCGCCACTCCTTCCAGATCCAAAAGGTGGGGAAGATATGTACATTTTTTGTTATATATATAGCCCTTAATGGGGAGGTATCAGGTTGACTAGAAAGTTCTTGCGGCTTTTAACCTTTTCATTCCGATGAACATATCTCGTCTCAAACAAATATTTATTTATCGAAAAAAAAAAGAGCACCATCAGAATCAAGACACTTTTGCTGGCGCAAAAAAAGTGTATTTGTGACAGTAACGTAAAAATCTTGCGTTCTGGTGGCGATGAAATACCTGAAGGCGTTTTTGATATGGCTTAGATTTTTTAAGCATTTCTCGCGCAATAAGTTGTTGAGATGCTTGAGAAAGTGGTAGTCAGTAGGTGAAAGGTCTGGAGATTATGGCGGATAAGGCAGAGTTTCGTAGACCAATTCGTTCAGCTTCTATAGGATCGGTTTAACAACGATCGGTCGGGTTTTGTTGTGAAAGTGAATTGGGCCTTTTTTCTGTTGACTAATGCTGGGTGTTGCTGTCGAAGTTTCTGGTGCATTTCATCCATTTGTTGACAGTAGTTCTCTGCCGTAATGGTTTCGCATGCATTCCAAAAACTGTAATGGATGAGATCGGTCTCAGACCACCAAACATGGTATTTTTTTGGTGCAACTCTGTCTTCAAGAAGTGTCGTGGAGCTTCGTCGGCGACTAACTACTGAACTAAGCGTCACTGGTTGTCGTAAAGTACCCACTTTTTATCTCAAGTCACAGCTCGGTCGAGAAACGGGTGGTTCTTGTTGCATAAAAGAAGAAAAGATGGCACTTCATAATGACGTTTCTTTTGGTTGCGGTTCAATTCGCGAGGCACCCATTTATCAAGATTTTGTCTCTTCAATCTCCTTAAAGTGGTTAGAAATCGTCGTATACTTTACGTCTAATTTAGAAGCAAGTTCTCGAACAGTTGTGCGTGGATTAACTCTGACTATTGATGGTTGGCAACATCCGATGGCCGACCACTACGCCTATCATCTTCAAGACTCTCGTCGCCGCCACGAAATTTCTTAAACTATCATTGTACTGTGCGTTCAGTAATAGTTCCTAGACCAGACTCTTCGTTGATATCTCGAGCTGATTCAGCAGCTTTTCAGCCTAGCTTGAATTGACTATAGTTTTAATAGAACTGAACGAGAAAAATAATAAAATATCTGAACCTAAAGAATGACTATAAAACGAATTTAGGAAAACTCGTCCCGGGAAAACTCGTCTCGGAAAAACTCGACCCCGGAAAACTCGACCCCGGAAAACTCGACCCCTTTCGCTAGGTAGGAAAACTGGTCCCGTATTGAATAAATATCGATTGAAAACACATTTTATGATCGTTCTTGAAGGAGATATTGTTTTTTAAAATAGACTATAGCCCCCCATAATATTTTAAAAAAATATTTTTCTTGTTTAATGTTTTTCTTGTTTTTTTTTTTTAATAAAATCGATTTTCTAAGTGTCCGCTTTCTACCTAACTGGCTAAGTTCTTAGTGGTTTCACTTATTTTAAAGCGTTTATTATGTTTATAAACGAGACCGCATAATTTTTTTTAATTTTAATATAAAAAAGAATTCACTTATTTACTGTTGTTTAATTTATTTGGAATCGTTTATTCGGTAAAGAAAAAAAAACACAGAAAACAAACAAAAGTGTTACGTGAGAACGAGAAATAATGTCCGGTATATCACATCTTAGGGGTCTTGATAATCGCTAAAAAATAGAAAATTAAAGAAATTACTAAGGGAGATTTGGTTTTAAAAAGAAAATTTTAATATTTTTTAAAATATAATTTTGAGAGAGGGGGGGGGTAAAAACTATATCTCCCTCCGAAAAACAACCAACAAAAAATGAAATTAAAAAGATTCTTGATAAACGATAGCGGAGTTTTCAATAAAATTGATTAATAAATTTATTTAGTGATTACTTTTTCTCTTAATGATTGATTTTAGAATTTTGAAGTAAAAATTAAAAATGAGTTAACGAGAGATTGTTAGCACATGGCATCTCTCGCGCCAAAAAAATATTTCGCTTTTAATTTATTAGTTAATTTTTGCAAAATTTGACAGGACGACAATAAATGTTGATAATTGATAAAATTATAATTTTAAATAACGCATGAGTGCATTTGGTATGAGAGAAAACAAAAACATAACAACAACAAAAAAACTATCATAATTTAAAAAAAACAAAACAAAAAAAGTAACGAAGAATTGAATCGCTCCCTGTTTTTTCATTTTTTTGTTTTGTTTTTTTATTATTGTTTTTATGACTCCAAAAAACATCGTTAAAATAAGAACAAAAAAATTTGTAATTACCTTTGTATGAACATAATAAACGCTTTAAAATAAGTGAAACCACTAAGAACTTAGGTAGAAAATGGACACTTAGAAAATCAATTTTATTTAAAAAAAAAAACATTAAACAAGTAAAAATATTTTTTTTAAATATTATGGGGTGCTATAGTCTATTTTAAAAAAACAATATCTCCTTCAAGAACGATCATAAAATGTGTTTTCAATCGATATTTATTCAATACGGGACCAGTTTTCCTACCTAGCGAAAGGGGACGAGTTTTCCGGAGACGAGTTTTCCGGAGACGGGTTTTCCCGAGACGAGTTTTCAGGGACGAGTTTTCCGGGCGCTCTATAAAACGGCATGGTCTTATTGAAAGCAATAAACATAATACCGGTTGTGATAAAAGCAAGTGGCTTGATATTAATAATAAAAAAAATCTTAGGAAATACTTGGAAACAATCCCTGGAAGACCAAGCTATAACAAAATACAGCTGGCAGTCATAAAGAGAATAACATCTATTCTTAAAAGAGCCCTCAGATATAAATTAAAATTATAGTAAAACTAAGCGTCAGCTGAAGGGCGGAGCTCCTTGATCTCTTAAAACTAACTGAAGTAATTTCTTTAAGTTAGAAACTGTTCTTTATATTATAGACTAGCCTGGGTGCCCGGCGTTGCCTAGGTGTTTGAAGGTGTGTGTTGAGCAAAAAAAAAAAAAAAAAAAAGTGGTAGTAGGCAGGCAGGCAGGCTCCAACCCGTACCGCGAAGGAAAAATAGACCGCGAAAAAAAAAAAAAGAAAAACGTGATGTCTTTGCTGTTTCTCCCATCGCCAAACCGAAAATGACGAATGTTTGAATTAACGCTAGGCAATCGAAAAAGGGGAAATGACTTTCGAAAATATCGGCGAGAAAAGTGACCCCTCCCTGTAAAAAAGTGCTCAGTTGAGGGTGAATAAATTAATGTTTTTAGCTAATTTTTTGATATTTGTCGTCCGAAGGATCGATCTTCAAAACGATATAAATCGCGTAAAAATCCATCGCATTTTTCGAAAGTTTTAGGCAGACATACATAGATATATACATACATATTTAAACGGACAGGTGAGCTTTATATACATTTAAACAGACAGTATTTTTTCTACAAATACATTTTCATTCCACATGATAAACTTTTTAACAGTTTTTAGTAACATGAATTTGTTTCCGATTATTGTTTATTTATATTATAGATTACTGCCGTCCCCCCTCACGAGCGTATCAATCCATCTGCGAAAAATAAAAAGGGGTTCCGAAGAACATACCACGATAAAGAGTTCCGAACATGATCTATAGTATTAGGCTGAGAAGAATGTTTTTGCGGAATTTTTTATTTTGATTTCAAATGATGTATTTTCATTATAAAACCTTTCAATTCAAGCTAGGACAAAAAGATGCTGGTACAGCTTGTGATATCAACGAAGCATCTGTAGGTGTATCAGAATTTTTGTAGGAATTTTTGACACTCCTAACACGAAACTGCGAATAAAATATTAAAAAAAAAAAACTCGTAATTTCTCTTTTAAAAGTGGGTTGTTTATTTTCTTTATGGATTATACTTCCAAAATAAACTATTAAAGTTGTTTTAAAAGTAATAGAATTTTTTTTTTTTTTAAACAGTAATGAATTTTACGAACTCAATATTTTTCAATTTTTAAACTTTAAAAATCTATCAAAATTTTTCTATTGATTCTATTTTTACGATATTTTCAGGGTCAATATGAAATTTTATGCTTTTTCCAATAAACCGAATATAATATTTTAGACAAACCTTTTTTTTTTAATTCACGCCCCCCCTCCCATTTTCAAGTGTCTATTAAAAAGTAAATAATTAATTTACTCACCAAAGTTTTATATATCACAAATTGAAGAGAAAAGGTCAATAAATAATATATTCTAATTCAAAACAAAAAAAGTAGTGTTTTTAGAAATTTACCTGTAAAGTTCGAAGTTTAAAACCTTTTTTTTTAAACAACGTTGTTTGTTTTTTCTTTATTTTTTTTTAATGAAACCTTGGTTCTTGCTCCTTTAATTGAAAAAAAATTAGGGCTTGAATTACATTTTTCGAGTAGTTAAAAGCTTGGAAAGATAGGGGGTCGAATAATTCACGCCTCCCATTTTGAAATGTGTGTTAAAAAGTAAATAATTAATTTACTCCCCAAAGTGTTATATATGACAAATTGAAGAGAAAAGGTCAATAAATAATATATTCAAATTTAAAACAAAAAAAAGTAGTGCTGTTTAGAAATTTACCTGTAAAGTCCGAAGTTTAAAACCTTTTTAAAAAATAAAAACACGTTGTTTGTTTTTTGATTTTTTTTTTTTAATGAAACCTTGGTCCTTGCTCCTTTAATTGAAAAAAAAATGAGGGCTCGAATTACATTTTTCGAGGAGTTATAAGCTTGGAAAGACGGGGTGGAATTATTCACTATTTTTCACGAAATTTCTGACACACCTAAAGCATCTGGCATGAACGTACAACACAATGATGGTTTAAGAAATTTCGTGGCGACGACGAGAGCCTTGAAGATGATGAGCGGCCATCGGTGCTTATTTCGATGAATTTTTGGTTGAGCCGAGATGTTCATCTGAATTAAAGTTAAAAACCGCAAGAACTTTCTTGTCAACCTGATATATAAACATTATAACTATATCAATTCACATAAAATTCACGTTATAAGGAGATGCAATATGTTACCGATCAATTTTCAGTTTTTATTTCGATAGTGCTCAATACGTGAGTAGAGCAAATTAATAAGTTATGCAAATATAACTGGCAATATATTTTGCATGCACATATTTCGGCGAAGTATGTGCAGACATGTTTCGGCTATCACTTTAGTGAAGGCTAAACCTCTAACGCACTTAAATCTCTAATGCCAAATCATATTTAGGAAAATCCTCGCATTGTGTTCTTTTTCTTTTTTTTATTTTTCTTGCGTAAAAATAAAAAGGTTTATTATCACACCCTCGCTCTTGCATCTTTATCTTATGTTAAAATAAAAGACGTTTGTTATCATCACGCCATGTTAAGAAATAAAGAGATTATTATTATTATTATTATTATTATTATTATTATTATTATTATTATTATTATTATTATTAAAGTACCGGTTTTGTAAGTTCAGATAAGTACAACTAAAAAAAAGAAACAAGGTTTGTTATGACCACGTGATACCATCGATGTGTGAGCAAGCAAAAATAAAAAAAGAAAAATATAGAAAAAGAAGATAAAATAAGTTTATTGGCAGAACAATTAAGACGAAGTTTTTCACCAAGGTACACAAAGGAAGCTGAATAAATTTTGTGGCAGTGATTTGGGAACAAAGGACCGAACAATGTGAGTCAATATGTCCAGAGAAAGTTCTATGAGTGACAGTGTGTTTGGCAAGAGTTTACGCGAGTTAGAGAGAATTTACGGATAGTCTTGGGTTTGCGACGGTTGACGACGATTGCGAGTTCGACATAGTTGAAGGCAGCTCGTGGCTTGGCCAGATCGATAGAGCTTCAGAAGATCGAGTGAGCTTTAGAAGACCGAGAAGAGCTGACATAAACTAACGAACACGGCCTTAACAGAATGTATGTGCAGAGCTTAGCTTAGCGTGTAGAAGGTCGATGATATCACACACACACACATACAGGCACAGACAGACACACACACACACACTGCATTTGATATTTGCAGAATGTTATGGAGTTTGTGGGAGGGGGGTTGCATTTTGTTTTATTTTATTTTTATACTTATGAACCCGTGTGCATCTCCATTTGGCAATCGCAAATGTGAGAAACGACGACACGGCTACAAGAGAAGACGAAGGAGAAGAAGGTCTTGAGGTCGGCGATTGTTGAGCGAGCATTGGACCACGTGGTTTTCTAACTGTGCGCAAGTAAAAACATTCGCATAGCGTTTTTAATATACATAATAAATGCATCAGATGTGCATTCGCCTGCACATCTGCACCCAGAAGCCGTGATCGTCTCCCTTACGTAATTTCAGATTAGTTGTAGTGACCATATGCAATGACTGTTCCACATGTCATTCTTTAAATACACTAGCTGTATAAATTGGGACATGATCATCTTAAAAATGGCGTCCTCCCGGAAACAGTTCTTGTATGGACTTCGTCGCTCAAAATTCTCAACTAGTCTTGACTGTTAATTCTTCTAGTGAGTGAAATTATCGCCCTTGCAAGTTTCCAAAAATTAGCACCCCATATCATCAAAGAATTTCTGGCATATTTTACTGTTGCAAAAAAGCAGTCTGGATTAAACGTTTGTTGTGGCTTTCTCCAAACGTACACTCAGCCGGTGGTTGGAAATAAGGAAAACAACGACTCGTCAGAGAAAATCATTTTTCTACTGCTTCAGGGGACAATTCTTATGGTTCTTACATCACTCTAAACGCTTTGAAACATTTGTCTTTGAGAGCAGAGATACCCTTTTGGTCATCCATAGCTAAAAATTTGTCTGACGTCTGAAATATGAATCAAACCTATGTTCAATCTGTTCTCGTGGTGTAAACCTAAAGTCATCTAAATGGTTTTGTTGTCCTCGGAATAAATGATAAACTCGAGGTAACAAGGCTAAATGAATATACAGGATGTTAGGAAGTAGATCGAAAATGAGAAAGAAAAATGTAAAATCATATTGTAGACACGCTTTACCGGAAGTAAGGGTCAGCTGATCGGATATGCGTGTGAGTCACGTGATAAGATTAGCTGGAGTCAGCGAGTTGGCATTTGGACGTAGAGAAGACCAGACGGCTTAACGGTCGTCACCTCCTCTTCACTGGGGGAGAGGACGAGCTGACGTGTGTGAAAATAAGACCTTAACCACGAAAGCAAAGATTCACTTTCCATTCTTCTGCGATCGATCTGGAAGGTGAATAAAATCTATATAAAACCCATTCATCGTCTTGAAGTGAATGACTATTCGTCCAAAACAGGTTTCCAGTCTCCCCTCAAGAACAAGATGAATTCCAGGTGGAAGATCAACGATGCATGAAGAAGGTACGTCAAAATACATGTACCAAACACACACAAACACACACACACACACACACAAAAAAAAAGCATATGAACAATTAGATATTAACATATAACAAATAAACAGAACATTAGACGATCACACACACGGTCCCTTATTAAATACAACAACACAACACAGGATAGGGTAAGATTTCCCAACCAAATTCTCCTAGAAGATCTTTGGTCAGAACGAGCATTATCATGATGGAAGATGATTCACTTTTGTTGTCTAAAAAAGGTTGTTTTCGGACTAGCATGGTTGATAATATTGCATAAAAATATGAATGATGCTTTAATAATCTGAAAGAAAATTATAAATTATTCATGGTGATATGTTTATGTAATCACGGACAGCTATAGTTTGGAATCCTCCCTGCTTCCTGTTTCCTGTTTCTCGGATTGCACTGAGATGTAGAAATTTAAATGTAATGTGAAAAACTCAACTTCCCACAGCCGCCTGTTAGACATGATCCTAAATGTTCAATATTTTTTTGTAATCACAAACAAGGCGTAATGCCTTGTTTGTGATTACAAAAAAATATTAAAAGACTAGCAAGGGAGGGGGCACTCGGCTTTGCCCAGTCGTAAAACACGTTTAAATATAATATTTTAATTAGTCCAGATTTCGTATATATTATTATAGAGTCGTGATTTCAAACGTAAAAAAAAAGTATTTTGGTGCCATCAGCTGGAAACGAAAGCGAAAGCCAAACTGTAGCATTCAAAGCTGATGACGTTACCACTGTACCAGTGAGATACATAAAAAATCAAATCATTTGGGGCCCCTGGAGCCGCTCTGCGACTTTTAGTTTCAGAAGAGATAGCGTTTGAAAGTACGGAGACAGACAGACGGACAGACAAACGGAAAGACAGACAGATAGACAAAAAGACAGACATATATTAGATATGTATAAAATCTTATTTATAAAACTCACTATGTCTGTCTGTCTGTCTGTGCGTCTGTCCGAAAGTAAAAGTTAAAGAGGAGCGCAAGGGGCCTTTCATGACTGGATGTTTTATGCGTCTTTAACTGATTAAAATAGTTTTTAAGGAGTCAAAAATTGGTCAAAATTGGAAAAGTCGTTATATATTTTGTACAATTTTGAATGCTACAGTTTTGATTATGGGTTCGATTCTAACTGATTGTACCCAAACACTTTTTCTAACGTTTGAAATCACGACTCTATAATAATATATACAAAATCTTGACAAATTAAAATATATTTAAGCCCCAGCCCCCGTTAGTAAATTATAATGGTTTAAACTGCTTCTTCTACGAGTACACACCTGAGAGTCTGCTGATTTTGATCAGAATTATGCCGGATCTTTATATTTAATTTATTCCGCTTAAAGAAAACATTACAATTTAAAAAAGTCCAATATAAAATGAAAACATTTAAAAAAGTAAAATCTTCAAAAGCCAAAACAAATTTAGGCACAAGGCCCTATAAGATCTGGGGAGGGGAGTGTTGCACTGTTGCAGGCTCTTTGTAACTAAAGTAAAAAAAATGGAGTCTTTGGCGACTTTACTCTTAACTGGCAACATTTACCACAATACCTCATTCACTCTGTGGAGTCTAAAGCTAACTTATGCAAACCCCAGCGTTTTTGCAAAAAAGATATATATACAATTTCTGTATGTGTGTGTGCATTTTTTTTAATGGGTGTGTGTGTGTGTGTGTGTGTGTGTGTGTGTGTGTGTGTGTGTGTGTGTGTGTGTGTGTGTGTGTGTGTGTGTGTGTGAAAAAAGTTCAATTCATTGGAAAATAAAAAGTTCTTGAATTTGGAAGAAAAACAGTTATGCCGGATCTTGACTAAATTATTTTGTTGTCCCCCCTTCCCCCCCCCCGATTCCTGCGTTTGTTTTTGTTTTTTGTACTATTTGACGTGTGAAATAAGGGTGTGAACACTGTGAAGGCTAAGTGGGTAGAATATCAACGGACAAGACACCCTTCCGCTGGGTGTCAGAGACATGAACACACAGGAAATTATTGAACAACGTGACACAAGTTCTGAGGGTGGCTGAGGAACGGGCAAGTGAAGAATGACAAAGGATATATACAGAAATTCAGAGGGAGAGAGAGGGGGGAGGGAGAGAGAAGAGAGGGAGAGAGAGAGAAACGGATGGAGAAAAAAAAATTACGTCAAATGCCTGATAAAATCTAGTTTAAATAATTATATTCATTTACGTAAATAAAACTATATTTATTTTTTTTGAAAGATTATATTATACCACAACCAACGTAACGCAGGCATTTCTACTAAAAGTCACCTGACCTGCTAACGTCATACAAAAAGGTTTAAAGCGACAAAAAAACTTATTATGAAGGATGGTCATTTTCTGTTACAATTCTCAAAGAAATTTCCTACGGATTAAAAAAAACTAGTTCAAAAGTGACTGTATTTTCTTTTTCGAAAGATAATGACTTATTTTACATTTGCGTGCATGTAATTAAAGGTGATTATTATTTTTTTTTTTTTTTTGCCGAAAAATATTGTGAGGTTTTAAGTTTTTTTTTTAAATGAATTTAATTAACACGCCGCTTTAATTTTAGATGAAAAATGTACCCGTTTTAAATGATTTTTAACTGAGATATCTTGTACTTGATAACACAGCAAATATTGAATTATTTTTCTTTTAACTTCATATTTTCTGTTAAGAATCTAAAAAAATACTAAATATTATTCGGAAAAAGATTTATATATATATATATATATATATATATATATATATATATATATATATATATATATATATATATATATATATATATATATATATATATATATATTAATGTTTTTAAACATTATGGTTCGTTTTAAAAATTATTTATCGTTCGTTTTTATTTTTTAAAAGTATCGTTCGTTTTCATTTAAAAAAATTATTGTTCGTTTTTATTTTTTAAAATTATCGTTCATTTTTATTTTAAAAAATTATTGTTCATTTTTATTTTTTAAAATTATGGTTCGTTTTAAAATTATTTATCGTTCGTTTTTATTTTTAAAAATTGTTGTTCGTTTTTATTTTTAAAAATCATTGTTCATTTTTATTTTATAAAAATTAACTTTTTTTTTTAGTATTAAAAATTATTGTTAGTTTTTATTTTAAAAATTATCGTTAGTTTTTATTTTTAAAAATTATTCTTCGTTTTTATTTTTGAAAATTATGGTTCGTTTTTATTTTTGAAAATTATTGTTCATATTTATTTTTAAAAATTATTGTTCGTTTTTATTTTTAAATAATATCGTTCATTTTAATTTTTTTCTTAAATTATTGTTCGTTTTTATGTTTAAAAATCGTTTATTGTTCGACTTTTATTTGTTTTAATTATTGTTTTTTATCATCTAAATTCATAATTTAGTTTTTTGCAATATTTTCTTGAAACAGGCATGATTTTACATACATTATTATCTTTATTTATATTGAATAAAATTCTTCAGTATAATTCGAATTTTAAATGCCTTTTTAAGTAAATAATAAACGAATTTCACAGTCGTTAAACTCCATGAAATAATGCAGTTTATAATCGATAAATCGAAATGATCTGATGAAAAGAAAGAACAGTCGATTTGAAGCGAAAACCTAACCCTAACCCTAACACTACAAATGCATTTGACAAGTTTTATTAACATACAAGCTGAAAGGCCCGATATATAAAATCAACAATATCTTGTTTGATATGACAGAAGCGCATTCGAAATGAATGTTTTTTTTTATTCTCCTAAAGAGAAAAAAAACAATTCTCGATTTAGATTATTATTATTATTATTATTATTATTATTATTATTATTATTATTATTATTATTATTATTATCATAATTGCACACTGGTTTAATTTTAATCTAACAAAATATAACGGTAAGTGATTCGAACTTTTATTTCTATCGAATGGACTGTTATTTCTATCAGGGAAGTCGAATATTTCATTTTATTTTTTTTTAACTGCAAAACAAACAATTTTTATACGAGAATATTTTTCAGTATGTTCATTTTAATAATAAATAAAACTTTTCGTTGAGTATTTCCAAATATTTTAAAGTTAGAAGCATTTTTAACGACAGCTTTTGTTTTAGTTTTTATTTATATTTTTATTTTTTTTAAAACGATCAATGAATTCAATATTTTAGCACCGGGCGTAATTTATTTCTTTGTAATATATTTAAAACATAAAACATATTTTAAAATATTCTTATAGAGTCTAAAATCACCAGAACATTTAATAAGTTTTATCATAGCACAAGTAGAAGGGCCCGGCGTATAAAATCAACAGTAGGGTCTTTAATACAGCAGTGGCGTATACAGAATGAATCTTTCTGTTTATAGCACAATTTTATAATTGGTACTTGACTTTTGAATTTGAAACATTAATTCATACCATTATGTAAAAAATAATTTTATAAAATCAGCAGTAGGTTCTCTCCAATACAATGTAGATTACAATGTATTGTGGACTACGTCACATGTGCAGTTTCCTCCAGGTGCACTGCGGTTAGTCCTTGACTAGAGCAGACCATCGATTGATTTGATTAAAAAATAGGTGATTTCATCGATTTCCATGACTATTATCATATATTAAATTTATGAAACATTCGTTGATCCTAATTCAATCCTGGGCAACGTCGGGTCGCTTTGCTAGTCTCTCTTTCTCTCCCTCTCTCTTTCTTTTCTCTCTCTCTCTCTCTATCTATCTTTTCTCTCTCTCTCTCTATATATATATATATATATACACACACACACACACACACACACACATATATATATATATATATATATATATATATATATATATATATATATATATATATATATATATATATATATACTCGTTCACATACACTTTTCACGATAAAGATAGAACCCAGAATTAGATAGGTGTTGTCCGTTTTCCGTTGTCCGTTGTCGATGCAATTGCTCGATTCTATCTAATTCTAGGTTCTTGCTTTATCGTGAAAAGTGTATGTAAACGAGTATTTATATATATATTTATAATCTCCTCTTAATGTCTAATATATATATATATATATATATATATATATATATATATATAGATATAGATATATATATATATATATATATATATATATATATAGAGAGAGAGAGAGAGAGAGAGAGAGATAAAGCAGTGTTCCAAAAGTAATGCCTCTTTTTCTTTCTCGCTATTTCTCCCTCTTTCTCTCTTTCTTTCCTCTGTTCTCCCTCTTTCTCTCTCTCTCTCTTTGTATCCTCTCCTCTCTCTTTTTTCTCACTCTCAATTTTATTCTTTTTCTTTCTCTTCCTGTCACCCTTTCTATCTCTTTCCTCTGTTCCCTTCACTCATTCTCTCTTATTTTCTTTGTCTCTCTTCTCTCCGTTTCTCTTGTTGTCTTTGTCTTTCGTTCTCCTTTTTCTCTTTTTCCCCCCTGGCCCTCCTACTTCTTCTTTTAATCTTTCGTATTCTTCTTATTTTTCGTTCTCCCTCTATCTTTCTCTCACTCTTTTTCTTTCTCTTTCTTTCTTTCTTTCTTTCTCTTTGATTCTCTTTTTCTTTTTTTTTGTCTTATTTTATTCTCTCTTTAACTTTCTCTCTTTCTCTCAGTTGTTCTCTTTCTCTTTACCGGTCTCTCACTCTCCCTCTTTATCCAACTTCCTTTCTTTCTATCACTGGTTAGTTCTTTTCTTTTTCTTTTCGCGCTTTCTCTTTCACTACGATCATTTGCATCCTTCTCCATCATCCTCGAAGACCTAAAGAACATCCCCCCCCCAAAAAAAATCTAGATGTTTCTGATTCCATTGTTTCATTGAGTTGAAACCACTTGACCCGCAAGAATCGTTTTGACCTAAATCGGAGCAAAACAAAACAAACACACACACGCGCGTGCGCGCGCGCACGCGCGAATTTATCAGGAACTCCTTGTCGACTTTATGGCACCAAACCCAAAACAATAGCCCAAAATTCAAATAGTCGTAAAGATAATCAAAACAGCAAACCTAAAGCAACGAATTCCAACTAAAATTATTACCAACTGGAATAAGAATTGGAATAAGAATTGGAATAAGTATTGGAATAAGAATTGGAATAAGAATTGGGATAAGTATTGGAATAAGAATTGGAATAAGAATTGGAATAAGTATTGGAATAAGAATTGGAATAAGAATTGGAATAAGAATTCAAAGTGAACCTTTATTTCTCATGCTCCTCAAATATTAAATCATTTCTCAATGACAGATTCATAAAAGTAGTGGATGATGGGCAGAAATCAGAAGCTCACAGCATTAATGCTGGAGTTTCTAAGAGGTCCATCCTGGGCCCATCTCTCTTCCTAATCTACATCAATGCTCTCCCAAATCACATCTTAAGATCATTCGTAGACAGTCATGCTGATGACACTACAATCTATGGCAACGCTTCAAAGGCCGAAAATGACCAAGTTCTCTCTGATTCTCTCTCCTCTGATCTGGAGCATGTGGTGCAATGGGGAAAGAGTTGGCTGGTTACTTTTAATGCATCTAAAACCAAACTTCTATTTTTGCATCATCAACGCTCTGATACCGGTCTGCCATCAATTGAAATGAATGGCTCTAGTCTTGGAGAGGCTCCATCTTTTGACAAGCTTCTGGGTGTAAATTTTACTCCTTATCTGAAATGGAACACGTACGTCAAATCCGTTTCCATGGTTGCAGGAAAAATACTGGGATCATTCTACTGCTCTAGTAGATAGCTTACTGCAATTCTCTACCTGTATAAGAGCTAAGTACGTCTAAGGATGGAGCTTTGTTGCCGAATCTAAGCAGGAGCTCCAAGAAGCAGCTTATCTTACCTTGACAATTGTTGAAAATAGACTTCGTAGCTATGATGCCCTTTTCGTAAGAGATGCTATTTTCCCTTTCCTGAAACCTCTTTCCCACAGAAGAGAGGTTGCTAGCTTGCCTCTACTTTATCGTTATTCTCATGGTAAGAGTTCGTCTGAACTCCAGCCTGGTCTCCCATGTCCTAACTTTCAGGAAAAACACTCGTTTAGCTAAAACCACTATCAATAATTTCCCACAATCTTTATTTGTGCCTAAACCTAAACGTAGATTCCATGAACAAAGCTTCTTTCTTAGAACTGCACGCCTGTGGAACTCTCTTCCGTTTCTTGCTTTCCAGCTGACTACAATATGGCCGTTTTCAAGTCCAACGTAAACAAGTTCTTAATGAGCCGTCCACTTAAGTAATCCAATTTACAAAATTTTCACTATTAAGGATTACTACGATATTGTCACATGGTCTACTGTACACTCATTAACTCTTATCCTCGAGTAACATCCGGCCTGAATAAGTGGTGACTTTTTTGTAAAAAAAAAATAGCATTGGTGATCAAGCCTTTATCTTTGACAGCCATTACTGTAATCTCCTAATCCGAGTGGAGTTATTCTTTTTAGGGCCAGTCTACAGAACCTTCATTATATATATATTTCATTTTGTCTGTATAAGAGTCAAGTTAGCTCTATAATGGAGTACTAGTGCGATATATTGACAGGAGCTGCTCGACGCGCCTTATCCAGCCTTGATGGATTTGAAAACCGGTTTCCAAACCTAATAGGTGATGCCCTTTTCTCTTCCCTGCAGACTCTTTACCACAGAAGAGAGTTTTAGAGCATGTCTCTGCTTTATCGCTATTTTCATGGCAAGTGCTCGTTTGAACTCCAATCTATGATTCTCCCTTGCCAAACTTTCACAAAAAAAAAAAAAACACCGGATTAGCTATAACCACTATGTATGATTTCCCCTACTCTCTATCTATGCCTAAATCTAAACGCAGATTCCATGAGCAGAGCTTTTTCCTAGAACTGCTCGCATGTGGAACACTGTTCCACTGGTCTGCTTCCCGGTCGAATACAACATAGTAGCCTTCAAATCCAATGTAAACAATTTCTTGTTGAGCAGTCTCCATAAATAATCAAATTTTACCCAATTTACACCAATAGTGATTACTACACTACCACCGCAAATTCATTAACCCTCATCCTCGAGTGGCCATCGGGCCTTGATAAGTTGTGACTCCCAAGTAAAAAAGAAATATGGATTGAGTATATCACGTAATACTTCACCGTCGTCAGTTCAGAATAAAATAAGGGATAAGAGATTACTACGAAAACTATTCTATTTCATTTTTTGACTGACGCATGTGAAGCACGATTTGTTTTAATGTAATTGGTTCATAGAAAAAGTTTGTTTCAACATTCTACAAAAGCAAACCGAAATTGGGATTGTTGAAACAATTTTCATTACCTAAGACAGCATGACATACACTCCATTTTTACTGTCATGCGTTTTAGTTTTGCAAACAATTCGTTGTACATTGCGAGATGTTGCAACGAAGGGGAAATAATTGTTCTTTTGTTTTTGGTTTCCTGTAGCGTCCTGCACCTTTCATGGTGTGCAACCGCGTGGTTCCCCCGCTCGCCAACGACCGCCAAACCCAACATTGTATGCCGTAAATTTATTTTCTTTCGTCTTCTGTTCTCGTTCTGAGGTGTGGTCGTCTCCCACGCAATGGTAACTGCTGAAAAGAACGCATAGCGAGTTATTTTCATGGCAGATGCTCAACTGAACTTCTAGCTATCCTCCATGTAGAATATTAGCAACCGGCACTCGTTTAGCTACAATAATTGGCAACAATTGCCCTTATCATATATCTGTGCCTGAAACTAAACGTAAATTCCGTAAGCAAGGATACTTTTCTAGAACTGCTCGACCATGCAACACAATATCTTGAGGCTGCTTCCCGGGTGTTTTCAAATCTAACGTGGAGAATTTGATTTTTTTTTTAATTCAATTTTCACTCCAAACAAGGTACAGTGCCACTTTGAAGTAGGGGGCTGCTAACGAGGACATAAGTTGCAGGCATATTTTAAAGGGAGATGAACAGAAAATTTTCTGTTCACATAACACTTGAACCTCTGCATGTCAATACTGTTAGGAAAGCAGAATCCCGGAAAGGAGTTCCAAAGTCTAGCAGTTTGGGGGAAGAAACTATTGAATTAGAAGACTTTCTTATACCTAGGGATCTCTACTGTGTAGGGGTGGGATTTAGCTGCTTGTCGGGTTTGTCGAGGGTATTTACGTCGAGGGGGTACAAGTACTTACATAATTACTATCCAGGATCTACCATAACCGATAATTACCGACTTCCTGGCACACTTATTAACCGTTATCCTCGAATGGTCTTTGGGCCTTGATAAGCGATTGCCCTCCTCCTTCGCCTCCAATAGGAACAACATATAAAAAAAATATGAGAATAAAAGACCGAATAATCTAAACAATTTCAAGATGGATACATTTGTTTAAATTATAAAGTGTAGCACATATTTCGTGTCTGGCTTATGTGTTTGCAGAAGTCAGCTGACCTTTGCGTTTCTGACCCTCGTCTTATTTCGATATGTCATGCAAACATGAACGCATACAGCACTGGACGGGTGCCTCCACCCTCAAGAGCATATACATCCAAGCCGGACTAACTCATTCGTTCCGGGTCGATCATATTGGGTTTTTAATGATCAAGTTTCCAGAAAAGGATCTTTTTCCCCGCTCAATTTACATGAGCCGTTGTCATAAAGACGGTAAATCTTGCTGCATCATAACGTATCATATCAAACAGGTGTCGAATTCGCGGAATTAAGAATCGAGTTAAAGTTTTCGTGCGCCGATCTAAAACACACATCATAAATATTGCGTGATGTGAATTATGACGTAAACACTTTATGCGCATTTTTTATATACTTATAATATACGCAACACTTTCTCTGAATGTGTTTATCTATGCCCATCTTTTGAGTTTTTCAAAGGCGATGGTTACATGAAAACTTTCGACTTAAATTAGCGATGATGCTGTGGGGGACATTTTGAAGTGGTTTGCACTAAAAGTGTACGACCAAAAATTATTCCCAATCAATGTACGACTCGCTGCTCCCGCTATTTGTCATATAGAAATAACGTGTAAAGTTGCTTGAATCAGCAGAAGCCGAATCGGACATTTAGTCGTACCGGATTTTGATCGTACATAAGTTTGTTTGTTTTATTACCGGAATCATCACTTATCAAGGCCCGGAGGCCACTCAAGGATAAGGGTTAATGGGTATACATTAGTCAATGTGATTATAACGTACTAATCATAAGTAGTGGAAATTTTGTAAATTGGATTACTTAAGTGGATGGTTCATCTAGAATTTGTTTACGTTGGACTTGAAGACAATCAGATTGTAGTCAGCTGGAAAGCAGGCAAACGGAAGAGAGTTCCACAGGAGTGCAGTTCTAAGAAAGAAACTTCATGGAATCTACATTTAGGTTTGGATGGTCACATTCAATGCTGCCAAGACTAAACTAGTTTCCTTCAATAATTACAAGAAACTTTCTCCGCCGCCAATAGCAATGGCCAATGACTCTTTATCTGAGAGTACATCTTTCAAACTGCTTGGCCTAACGTTCACGGGAAACATGAGTTGGAACAATTACATTGAAAGCATTGCCAGGGCCGCTGTCTATCGTGCTAGAAAACTACTAACACCCGAAAGTATCCTGTACCTCTATAAGGCCACCATTCGCCCATGTATGGAGTATTGCTGTCACATTTGGGCTCGTGCATCTGCTACTAGTCTCTCGCTGACAAGGTTCAAAAGAGAGTCGGAAATCTGATAGGCCCTAAACTGGCATCTAAGCTTCAGCCTCTGTCCCATCGACGTGATCTTGCATCCCTCTGCCTTTTCTACAAGTATTTTAATGGTGAATGCTCTGGCGAACTGCAGACACTTGTGCCTCCACGACGTAGATGCCCTCGACAAACCCAACAGGCAGCTAAATCCCACCCCCACACAGTAGAGATCCCTAGATGTAAAAGATCTTTCTACTCCAGTAGTTTCTTCCCCAGAACCGCTAAACTCTGGAATTCTATTCCAGGCCACAGCTTCCCCAACTGTACTGACATGCAGAAGTTCAAGTGTAACGTGAACCGACATCTTGCTGCCTAAATCCCAACATAGTACCCAGTAGCTGTTGCCCCTGATAGTAGCCCCCTACACCAAATTGGCAATGTGCCTTGTTTGGGGCGAAAATGTAATAAAAAAAAAAGGTACGGATAAAGAGTGGGGGACTAAAATTGTACGACTCAATAATGTACGATAATTTGATCCTGCTGCTGTTTTGCTATTAACGCAACTCCGACACGAACGAACTACTAGGTTTATCAGTGCAATATTTTGTAAAAGATCTGTTGTGGAATTATCAAAATAAACAATAAAATGAATTTACTCACAAGCTTCAATTGAGAGGTTAATTTTTTGGCAAATATATTTTTAGATTCATATAAAAAGTATTTACATGAAAATAAATTATTTTTTGAAATATTCTCTTCCAAGGCAGAAAGTAAATACATGTGTGTTTATTTACATTTCGCTTGGCCTTCGGGACAAGATCAAAGTGTAGTATCTGTTCCGGCAGATACTGCAAGCTATGACTAGCAAAGACCAGATGTGGGGGCAACCCCACATGCCTGACCATTAACCAGCTCCCATTTCCCACCTCTCGGGAGCTGGTCCCCTTTTTCCCTTCCCCCTCCCTTCACTCCTCACATTAAAAATCGGCCTTGTGCCTAATTTGCTCGGTGGGGGAGCAAATAAATACCATCTGTTCCGGCAGATACTGCAAGCTATGACTAGCTATGACTAGCAAAGACCAGATGTGGGGGCAACCCCACATGCCTGACCATTAACCAGCTCCCATTTCCCACCTCTCGGGAGCTGGTCCCCTTTTTCCCTTCCCCCTCCCTTCACTCCTCACATTAAAATCGGCCTTGTGCCTAATTTGCTCGGTGGGGGAGCAAATAAATACCATCTGTTCCGGCAGATACTGCACTTAAGATAATTTGTACCAGTCAATGGAGGGGAAACCCTCTATACTGGGACAATTATTATTTTTGGTAACCAGAGTGCCCCCTTTTTGCCTACTTTTAGGGGAGCTGGTTTTTACCTCACATTAAAAACGGCCTTGTGCCTAATTTGCTCAGTGGGGGAGCAAATAAATACCATCTGTTCCGGCAGATACTGCAAGCAAAGACCATATGTGGGAGCAATCCCAAATATAAGACCTTGGTCAATGTAGGGCCAACCCTTCATACCAATTGTCACTATCCAGCTCCCCTACTCCCCGGGGAGTTGGTCCCCATTTCCCCTTCACTCCTCACATTAAAAATCGGCCTTGTGCCTAATTTGCTCGGTGGGGGAGCAAATAAATACGTCAAAGTGTAGTATCTGTTCCGGCAGATACTACAAGCAAAGACCATATGTGGGAGCAATCCCACATATAAGACCTTGGTCAATGTAGGGGCAACCCTTCATACCAATTGTCACTATCCAGCTCCCCTACTCCCCGGGGAGTTGGTCCCCATTTCCCCTTCACTCCTCACATTAAAAATCGGCCTTGTGCCTAATTTGCTCGGTGGGGGAGCAAATAAATACCATCTGTTCCGGCAGATACTGCAAGCAAAGACCAGATGTGGGGGCGACCCCACATGCCTGACCTTTAACCAGCTCCCATTTCCCACCTATCTGGAGCTGGTCCCCTTTTTCCCTTCCCCCTCCCTTCACTCCTCACATTAAAAATCGGCCTTGTGCCTAATTTGCTCGGTGGGGGAGCAAATAAATACCATCTGTTCCGGCAGATACTGCAAGCTATGACTAGCAAAGACCAGATGTGGGGACAACCCCACATGCCTGACCTTTAACCAGCTCCCATTTCCCACCTCTCGGGAGCTGGTCCCCTTTTTCCCTTCCGCCTCCCTTCACTCCTCACATTAAAAATCTGCCGTGTGCCTAATTTGCTCGATGGGGGAGCAAATAAATACCATCTGTTCCGGCAGATACTGCAAACAAAGACCATATGTGGGGGCGACCCCACATATGAGACCTTGGTCAATGTAGGGGCAACCCTTCATACCAATTGTCACTATCCAGCTCCCCTACTCTCCGGGGAGCTGGTCCCCATTTCCCCTTCACTCCTCACATTAAAAATCGGCCTTGTGCCTAATTTGCTCTGTGGGGGAGCAAATAAATACCATCTGTTCTTCAGATGCTTCACTTCATTTTCTTGTTCTCTTTCAGTGGAGGAGAAATCCTTCACGACTGAGACAATTTTTATTTTTGAACCTTTTCTCCACGTTAAAAAACGACCCTGGTGTCTAACACTGTCCCGTGGGGAGGCATAGTAAATAGGGGGTTTGTATTACTGTACACATAGATTCGAAAAAGTTGTCAAAAAAACAAATATATAACAAATAAATGTTATCAAAGGCAAGATAAATTACTTTTCTACCAAACTGGATATAATTTTCGTGTTTTTATTCAATTTAACATGTTTATTCAGCTCAAAAAGCATACAGTGTTTACCGATGTATTGGAAAATTCAAAATGGCGGCCGACTCTCTCTTTAACATGGTAAGTTCGGGAGAAGGTGTTATAAATAATAAACTAGACAAAATGCTATTAAAAAACACCGAATATATGTCAAGTTATGTCACGGTAACATATATTGAGCGAATTTCTAACAGTATTTTGTCTCGTTTATTATTAAATTATTTTATTATTATTATTATTATTATTATTATTATTATTATGTTTATTATTATTATTATTATTATTATTATTATTATTATTATTATTACTATTGTTGTTATTGTTGTTGTTGTTGTTGTTAATATACTTTAGTAGTAGTAGTAGCAGTAGTATCATCATCATCATCATTATTATTATTATTATTATTATTGGCTCACATGGAGCTTTCACGCAAGTCAACAAAAGATCTGATTGGAAACCTGTGGTGTTCTCTGGAAGCTGAGTGACAACAAGTCCCCCCAGACGTCCAGCTCTCTCCACCTCCTTCGATAGCATTTTCAAATGAATTTGCATCATCGCAACAGCCGCTTACCATTGACTTCTCGCTGGTAGTGGCCATTGGTTTATACTGGAATTTGAGTGGCACTCAGCCTCTCCAAGGCCCCAGTTCTCTTTGCGCTTGTCCAGCCGAGGTCTGGTTGGTGCTCGCTCCTCGGTCTTTCAGTCCTTATTGACCCTTCTCGGCCCTTTGGTATCATTTTGGGGGGGAGGCGGAGGATCTTTTAACTTTCTGGCTAGCTCTGTGTATTTGCTCCGTTTTCCTTTTCTTTCATACTCACCCTGTGGTCAGCTAGGACTACAAAGTCTACGATTTGACAGGATTTTTCTTTCTTGTTAATTATTACGACATCTGGTCTTCTTGCTTGGATGGGTTTGTCCGTCTGTATGTCCATGTCCCATAGGATTTTGTGGTTCTCGTTTTCGAGTGCTGTTGCGGGTTTATGATTGTACCATTGTCTGTACGCTCAAAATGCAGTCATTTGCACAATTCCCAGTGTATACCACCTTCCCTACTTGGTCTGTTTTTGTATTCCTTTTGGGCAAGTTTGCTGCGTTCACTTACTATATGGTTTATCGTTTCATCTCTTTGTCCACAAAGTCTTCATTTGCTGCTTTCTTGTATTTTATCGATCCTTGCTTTGATATGGTTGATTCTTATCGAGTTATCTTGTGCTGCAGTTATTAGAGATTCAGTTTCTCGGTTTATATGTCCTTTTCGCATCCATGTCCAGGTGTTTTCATTATTCTCATCTTTTGTCATTCTTATGAATCTTCCGTGGAGTTGTTTCTCTTCCCACTTCTCTTTTCTCGTTTTGTCATTTGTCTGTGTTTTCTGTTTTGTTGTTTTTTTCAGTGTCTCTCGCTGCCATAATTATCCTTTCAGTGTTTTGCATTATGTATTTTTCTAGTTCTTTTTTCGTGTCCTTCACGGAGTCTTCTATACAGATCAGTCCTCTCCCGCCGTCTTTCCTTTTCACGTAGAGTCTGTCAATATCGTCCTTTGGGTGTAGTGCCTTATGTATGGTAATGAGTTTCCTGGTTTTCTGGTCGAGTTGTCTCAGTTCTTCTTTTGTCCACCCTATAAACGGTCCAGAGTATCTTACTAGCGATACTGCCCATGTATTTATACCTTTTATTAGGTTTCTGCTGTATAATTTCGTTTCCAGGAGTTTTCTTGTTCTCCTGAGGTATTCCTTTCCAATTTTCTCTTTCATTTCTGTTGCTCTGATCGTGTCCGCATCCAGAATTCCCAAGTATTTATAGTCGTCTTGTTCCCCTAGTGCCCTCATTTTTGTTTGGTTTGGTAGTTCCATGCCTTCTGTCGTTTCCAGTTTTCTCTTTCTTATAACTAGTTGTGCGCACTTTTCCATTCCAAATTCCATTTGGATATTTTGGCTCAAGATCCTGGTTGTGTTAATTAGTGTCTCTAGCTCCTTTTCGGTCCTTGCAAAAAGTTTCAGATCGTCCATGTACACTAGGTGGTTCATTTTTTCCTCTGTATTGGAGAACTTGTATCCGGCTTGGCACTTTCTCGGAATACTGTTCAAGGGCATTATGGCTATGATGAACAGTAGTGGTGATAATGAGTCTCCTTGGAACATGTATCTTTGTATGTTCATTTCTGTTATGTGTTGTCCATCAGCTGTCAATTCCAGTCTCCATGTTTTCATTGCATTTTCTATTACGTTGGTGATCCTGCTTAGTATTTTATACATTTTTAGGCATTCTATTATCCATGCTTGGGGGATCCTGTCGTACGCTTTTTTGTAGTCGATCCATGCCATGGCTAAATTCTTTCTCCTCCTTTTTACCTCCTTTAGGATCTTTTGATCTATATATAATAGGTCATGTGTTCCTCTTTTTCCTTTTTGGCATCCTTTCTGCTCCTCAGGGATGAGTCCACGGTTATTCAGGGAGTGGTAGATTTGTTTTCTCAGTTGTGCTGTCAGTATCTTCCACATAGTTGGTAAGCACGTGATTGGCCTATAGTTGCTAAGGACGGTTCCTTTCTCTGTGTCCTTCTGTAGCAATGTGGTTCTACCTTTTGTCATCCAGTCTGGTACGCTTGCTTCCTGTATACGTCTTCTCAGGTTTTGGGCTATCATTTCGAGTAAGGTTGTGAATTTTTTGAACCAGTATGCATGCATCCCGTCGTGTCCTGGTGCTCTCCAGTTTGCCATTTTTCCTATGGTTTTCTTTAAGGTTTCCTTGCTGATTTCATTCACTGTTCCTTCTTCTATTTGTTGTAGCTCTTTTTTCATGTCTTTCAGCCACTCGGCATTTTTATTGTGATCTTGTCGCTCTTCACGTATTTTACTCCAGCAGAGTTTTGTTTCTGTCGGATTTGGTTGTTCTGTTTTTGTTTTTCCTCCGTTCACATTTTGGTAGAATTGGCTTTAATTAGTTTCAAATGTTCTGTTTTGTTTGCGTTGTTCAGATTTATATCTCAATCTCGTTTCTTTTGCTTTTATTTTTTGGTCTAGTTCTTCATGTTTCTTGTTTAGCCTCTCCCTGTCAGTTACATTTCCAATATTCCCTTTTCTCCACATTGCTTTCTTCCTGGTGATCATTTTGGTTTCTTTTTTATGTTTGTGTATTTGGGTTTCTAGTCTTATTTCCCATCTAGATTTTGTCAGTCTGCTTGTCCCCGGTTGTTTTTCTGATTTGAGATTCATACTTACCATTTTGGCGCCCGCGTAAATGAGATTGTTTATGTCTGTGATTGTATTTGTTGGGATATGTGGGATGAGTTTGTTTACCTTCTCTGTTTCTGTTTTTAATTTCTTCTGCTCTTGGTTCCTTAACAATGGGAGCTTCGTTTTTTCCTCGTTCATCAACTGTATTATTTTATTTACTTCATTTGCTTCATTCTCTTTTAGTTCTGTTTCATTGTTCTCAGTTTCAACGTTTGTAGACTTCGTTTTTTGTTGGTCCTCGGCCTTTGGTGTTTTTACTTGTGAGACTTCAACTTGTGGGGTTGCTCTACGTGCGGTTCCGTTGGGGGATGCTTCTTGTTCAGTTTCATCATTTATTTTTCGCTGAATATCTGTTAGTTCTAGTTTAGAGAGCCAACCTTTCTTGAGTACCACTCTTGTTTGGTCCGCAATTCTTTGTTCTGTCGTATGGAAGTCACTGGATAGGTCCCATAGTTCTTTCATTCGTTTCCGATAACCTCCATATCTATATTTAGGATGACTTCTATAGTAGCATTCCATTACGAGTCTATTCTCTTTTGTTGTCCATTTCTTTCTTCGGATTTTTTCCTTTTGATGGTTATCATGGCGGTGCTGTGTTTGTTCGGTATCATTTTGTTCCCTGAAATTAGAGGTTATACTTACCTGTTCAGCGTCCATATCATTTGAGTTTCTGAAACTAGAATATTGGCCAACATTCGCAGGATGACGATGGGTCCCCCATGCTGGCTATCGAAGGAGCACCTGCCGATCATGACACCCAGATCTTTCTTCTGGGTCCCATGGTTTGGATTATTTGTAATTGACATTTTTCATGTTTTGGTGTTTGTGGCAACACCGAGCCCAGAATTGTTTTACCTGTGGTTCTGATGCAGGGATAGTGTAAAGCTCCTGTGTATCCAAGAGGTATCGTGCACTATCACACATACATATGGGACAAAACAAAACAAAATAAATAAATAAATAAATAAGTATTCCATTTTAAAAGTCGACAGTCATGCTCTGAAAGATGGCGTTTGAAGATAGGTCTACCTTACCCCATACTGCTTAGCCACTGGAAATGTTGTATGGGAAAAGAGGAGGAGGGCAATGTTCCCCGCCGCTTTGGTAGTATTTAATTCCCTCGTTCAAAGGCGGGGCAAATTTCTACGTCAATATCTGTAAAAAGTCTGGTTTCTGTTATAAATTCGAACTGACATTTAACTAGATAATTCGCCTGTCGCCCGTCTAGCTATTTTTCCATTCATTTTTAGAGGATTTTCATTCAATTTGAATTGACAAACAGAATTATACGTTTATATCGAAGCAAAGACTGTTTTCTGAAATGAATTCGAAGTAACATTTAACTTTTTTTTTCGTTTTTTTTTTTTTTAAAGAAAGGCATAAACTTCGTTGGTTTCTTTAAAAGAGTTTTCTGTCACGAGTGTACTAATACCTTCCATCTACGGGCTCCAGTCTTGAGTTAAATGCCAGGTGGTTGGTCAGTAGAGGGTTAGGGTTAGGAGGGGGTGGAAACAGTCTTTTCTAGTACAAACATACGAATATGTATATATGTATACACGGTGCCCGGAAAACTCGTCCCGGGAAAACTCGTCTCGGGAAAACTCGTCTCCGGAAAACTCGTCTCCGGAAAACTCGTCTCCGGAAAACTCGTCCCCTTTCGCTAGGTAGGAAAACTGGTCCCTTATTGAATAAATATCGATTGAAAACACATTTTATGATCGTTCTTGAAGGAGAAATTGTTTTTTTTTAAATAGACTATAGCCCCCCCCCCCATAATATTAAAAAAAAAATTTTTTTACTTGTTTGATGTTTGTTTTTTAAATAAAATCGATTTTCTAAGTGTCCGTTTTCTACCTAACTGGCTAAGTTCTTAGTGGTTTCACTTATTTTAAAGCGTTTATTATGTTCATAAACGAGACCGCATATTTTTTTATATTAATATAAAAAGAATTTACTTATTTACTGTTGTTATAAAAGGGTAAAATCGATTTGGGTTTTTATTACTGTACACATAGATTCGAAAAAATTGTCAAAAAACAAATATATAACAAATAAATGTTATCAAAGGCAAGATAAGTTACTTTCCTACCAAACTGGATATATTTTTCGTGTTTTTATTCAATGTTACATGTTTATTCAGCTCGAAAAACATACAGTGTTTACCGATGTATTGGACAATTCAAAATAGCGGCCGACTCTCTCTTAAACACAGTAAGTTCGGGAATAGGTGTTATAAATAATAAACTAGACAAAATACTATTAAAAAAAACACCGAATATATGTCAACCTATGTCACGGTAATATATATTGAGCGAATTTCTAACAGTATTTTGTCTAGTTTATTATTTTTCGAATCTATGTGTACAGTAATACAAACCAAAATTTTAATATTTTTTGAAATATAATTTAGAGAGGGGGGGTTATATCTCCCTCGGAAAAACAACCAACAAAAAATGAAATTAAAAAGATTCTTGATAAACGATAGCGGAGTTTTCAATAAAATTGATTAATAAATTTATTTAGTGATTACTTTTTCTCTGAATGATTGATTTTAGAATTTTGAAGTAAAAATTAAAAAAATTAAAAATGAGTTAACGAGAGATTGTTAGCACATGGCATCTCTCGCGCCAAAAAATATTTCGCTTTTGATTTATTAGTTAATTTTTGCAAAATTTGACAGGACGACAATAAATGTTGATAATTGATAGAATTATAATTTTAAATAACGCATGAGTGCATTGCATTTGGTATGAGAGAAAACGAAAACATAACAACAAAAAACTATCATAATTAAAAAACCAAAACAAAAAAGTAACGCTCCCAGTTTTTAATTTTTTTGTTTTGTTTTTTTATTATTGTTTTTATGACTCCAAAAAACATCGTTAAAATAAGAACCAAAAATTTTTTTAATTAACTTTGTATGAACATAATAAACGCTTTAAAATAAGTGAAACCACTAAGAACTTAGCCAGTTAGGTAGAAAAAAGAACAAAAAAAACATTAAACAAATAAAAATAGTTTTTAAAAATATTATGGGGGGGGCTATAGTCTATTTTAAAAAGCAATATCTCCTTCAAGAACGATCATAAAATGTGTTTTCAATCGATATTTATTCAATACGGGACCAGTTTTCCTACCTAGCGAAAGGGGACGAGTTTTCCCGAGACGAGTTTTCCGGAGACGAGTTTTCCCGAGACGAGTTTTCCGGAGACGAGTTTTCCGGAGACGAGTTTTCCCGAGACGAGTTTTCCCGGGACGAGTTTTCCTAAATTCGTATACACACATCCACATACGCAAACATTCTGCCTGTATTATTATTATTATTATTATTATTATTATTATTATTATTATTATTATTATTATTATTATTATTTTATAAAGATTAAGAAATAAAAAAAATGGCACACTAGGTTGAAAAGAGTCTCAGTCTTTAAGAATTTGCCAAAATTAATCCTGACTATGTCGTTTTATTGTTTATTTTAATAACATTTTTGCGCTAAGGGACTCAGTAGATTGCCCGTGTAAGAGGGAATATTCAATAAAAATCGGGAGTTTTCTTTTAGTATATATCTTTTTATGCATGGACTTATAAAGAGATTTCTTAAAAATAACCTTTCAAAATTTCTGAGGAAATTTGTTTTATTGTTTATTACAAGATTGTTTTACAATATTTTACGCTGACAAATCCAGTCGATCGCCTGTGTGGAAGTTACTTTAATTAGCAGCAGCGCCAATTAGTCGTACATTGTCGTACATAATTTTTAGTCGTACATTAGTCGTACATAATTTTAAGTCGTATATATTTAGTAAAATTGCATTTTGAAGTATTTATTTGCAGAAAATATTAAAATAAAATTATATTTTAAACATTTTAAGCAAATAAGGCACAAGGCCATTTGAAAGTGCAGGAAAATCGGCGTATGTGCTCATCCTTTGTTAGCGTAACTGAAAAAATGTTCATCATAGCTAGAATAATAAAGCGCCATTCTACAGGGAGAAAGACGGACAATTCCACTTTCATAGATTTAAAGATAGATATAGATATAGATATATCTATAAAAGTGAAATTGTCTGTGTGTCTGTGTGCGTACATTTCCCTATCAAGCTACTCTGTCAATTTTCAGTCTACAGACTCGAGATTTGACATACGGGTATTGAGATTTGGGAAAAAAAAATTTTGATCGGTTTTCGGCCAGAAATTTGACTGTCAAGGGATCAAAGTTCAACGATTTGACCTTTGAAAACTCTACCAACCTCCTCTGCCAATTTTGGGGCTAAACACTTGAAATTTTAGATGTAGGTTCTTTAGACAGGACTCAAACTTGATAATTTGATTTGAGCCTAAAACAATAAATATTAACGGGTTGAAATTGGGTTCAAACTTTTTAAAAATTGACCCCCTGCGGTCTCTACCAAATTACTCAGCCAATTTTTGGTCTAAACATTTGAAATTTTACATAGTGTTTTCAGACATAGAGCAAGCTTTTTAATCGGTTTTTGGCCGAAAATTAGGCTGCCAAGAGGTCGGAGTTCAATAGATATTACCTTTGCGGTCTCTAGCAAACTATTCAGCCAATTTTGGGTCTAAACATTCAAACATTTACATACAGGGTATTCAGACATGCAGCAAGCTTTTTAATCAGTTTTTAGGCGAAAATTTGGCTGCCAAGGGGTCAAAGTTGAAAGAGTTGACCTTTGCAGACTCTACCAAACTCTTCCGCAATTTTTGGATCAAAACACTTGAAATTTTAGATGTAGGTTACCTGGACATGAGTAAAACTTTTTAATATATATATACGTATGCACATAAAGTTATGAACAGTGCATAGGGCCCGAGCAAAGGCGTGCTGAACTGCTAGTGTGCATATATATATATATATATATATATATATATATATATATATATATATATATAGCCTGTGTTTGTGCGTGTGAATATATGTGTGTGCGTGTGTATGTCAGTGTGCACATGCGTGTGTGTGTGTGTGTGTGTGTGTGTGTGTGTGTGTGTGTGTGTGTGTGTGTGTGTGTGTGTGTGTAAACAGCCGTACGCTTGTGTATCTATGTTTATGTATTTGTTTTTGTCTACTCGCCGTGATGTTACTTTTTTTTTCTCTTTGAACGCATTTTTCCCCTTTATCTGTTAAGATATTCATCATTCGTCCATTCATTCGGTGAAATTGGGTCCAGGTTTTCTGCAGGATAAAAACCAAATTTTGCAATTATTATCAGGCACCTACAAAAACCAGTTAGGACGGGCCGAAGTGAATAGAAGAGGAAAATCAAAATGGCGCCACGCCAGATCGCTGAACAGTGATCTCGTTTGTCCGTTAAATGCGTTTGTTCGTTGTTTTGCGTCTCTGGGAAATTTGCTCCGACTCGCTTCTCAACAGATGGGAATAGCCAGAGCCTCATCATCACTGAGCACAAAATAATGGGATGGAGGCGAGTGAAGTCTCTATCTATTCCCTGCCTTTGTCTCCCCCTCCCCATCTCTCTCTCTCTCTCTCTCTCTCTCTCTTTATCTTTCTCACCTTCTAGTCTCTTCTATCTCTTTTTTCTCCCTGTGTTATCCTCTTTCTCTTTTTTCGCTCTCTGTCTCATTCTCTCTTTCTCTCACTTTTCCCTAGCTCGCTGTCTATCTGTCTCTCTTTCTGTCTGTCTGTCTGTATTTTTCTCGCCATATTTCCCTCTCCCTTTCTTTCACTTTTTCCCTCGTCGACTCTTTATTTTTCTTTTTTGTGGACACCTTCTCACTTTATTAATCTTTCTTTAGCATTCTCACACACCCCCTCTCTCTCTCTCACACACACACTCTCTCTCTCTATCTCTCTCTATCTCTCTCTATCTCTCTCTTTCTCTCTCTCTCTCGAATATCATATTTATTTCTCTCTCTCTCATTCTTTCTCTCTCACTTTTTTCTCCCGAGTTCACCTCCTTTCTAGCATGCTATCTTTCAGTCTGACGCGCTATCTCTCTCTCTCTCTCTCTCTCTCTCTCTCTCTCTCTCTCTCTCTCTTATCTATTTTTTCTTTCTTTCATTTTTTTTTCACTCTTTCCATCGCTCACACTCTATATCTCTTTCTCCTTGACATGCACTTTTACTTTCTTTCTCTCTCTTTTTTCTTTCTTTTTTTTCAATCCCGATTTCTCTCTTTCCCTTTTTTTCTATTGCTATCGTCCTATATCTCACCTTTCCTCTCTCTTTCTCTCTCACATGTTCTTTCTCCCTATCTCTCTCCAACCGCTTCAGGGTTATTTTATTTTTATTTTTTTTTAAGACCTAACCACATTCTACGCTCTGTAGTACTATTGTCCAAAACAAAAACGTAGCAGACAATTTTCTTCGCGCCATTTTTATTCGCTTCTTCTTTGAATTTCTTCCACCTTTTTAGCCTTTGTTAGTGTTTGTAGATCTCCTACGTCATAGCGGCCCTTTCCTTTACTTTTTTCCTGCCCAGCCTCCTGGAAAGACCGAGTTTAACGACCGCGTCAATATTTATCAAGCTACTTACTGTCGAACGCAGCCGTACTGATAGGAGTTGTTATGAAACGGAAGCTCTACTTCCATCTTGAAACACGTAAACACTGCCTTAACCTCGACGCACGACCTTCAACTGTCTTTGAACCCTGACAAAATGCCACATATGATAGGTACACACACCACCAACATTTGTTTATGAAAATCAGACGTCCAGAATTATGGACGTTCAAATCTTCTTCTTACATATACAGTAAAGTCAATTTGCCCTTATTTCATTGGCAGGAATAGTTTTTATTTTAACAAATAATACATAAAACCATTTGTTTCGTAAGACTTATGTGCTAAATATTGCTTCATTTTTAAAAAAAAAAATTTACCCCTAAACAAGGCATATTACCACTTTGAACATTTCTAACAGGGTCAACGAGATATCTGTTCAGTTCAAATTAAAACTTCTGCATGTCAGTATAGTTAGGGAAACAGGAAACAGGGAGAAAATTCCAAAATCTATCCGTCCACGGAAAGAAAGTATTATAGAAGGCTTTTCGGTATTTAAGGATATTCACAGCGAAGGGGTGGGATTTTGCTGCTAGACTGGTTTGTTGGAGGTATGTACATCGAGGCGTATAAGTTCAACGAGTTTATTAGAGAACATCCCGTTAAAGTACTTGTAAAACATGTATAGGGATGCAACATTTTGGTGATGGGACAGGGGTTAGAATTTGGTTAATAGTGTGGCACTTATTAGATTGAAGACTCTTTTATCGACTCAATCTAAGAGGGGGGGGGACTAGTGATGAATGCATCAACCCAGCCGTGACAACAATACCCCATGCATGAGGGAATGGATACTTGCAGGTGTGAGTATTTTTTCAGCATAGTAGGGTCCTGGATATGACCTAAAACTATATCCGATGGTGAGGCCCCACCTTGCGGGCCTTGGGGAGTGTGGAGCCACCCTTTAATTGCCATTGCTCCCAGGTCCACTCTGACCCGGAGTGGTAGTACCTGTTAGGGTCCCAACTATTGGTTAAATAGAATCTGACTTTAAAATATATATATATATATATATATATATATATATATATATATATATATATATATATATATATATACTCCATTAAAAATCGTTCCTCAAAATAACTAGATTCGGCATTAAATAACCTGAAAAAGGTTGATATGCTGTAAAACAAAAACAACCAACCAACCAGCATAGTAGAGAGAGAGAGAGAGAGAGAGAGAGAGAGAGAGAGAGAGAGAGAGCTCTCTTTTTTTGCAGCAACTTCGGCAATGTCCTTAATGTATTTGTCTCAGTTCATGTTGCTTGTGAAAGTTAAGTCGAGGAGTTTGAAGCATTTCTCTACGGTCTTGAAGTCGTTTTCCAAGGTTTCTGTCATTTTCTTAGAAAAATGCACATTCGTTTTTTTTTTTTGTTTTTGTTTTTTTTGCTTTGTTTTGTCATACTTATTATAGAGTGTTCTATTAAATGTACCAATCTCAGAGACAATTTTCCAAATATTGGTTAACGTTGTGAAAATTAAAGAAATTTATAAACGTCATTGATTTTAATAGTACGGGCAACTATACAGAGTTTTTTCCTGGTGCTATCATATAAGGCTGTCTGAAAATACCGGTTTCTCTTACATACATGCGTCAAACATTGATGATATTGTTTTGTTTTGTATTTTTTTCCTTTTCCCTTTGAAAAACTCAAGCATGCTCTGCAACGCCAAAAGCAAAACCAACAATTTTCAACTACAAAACAACCAAACCGAACACTAAGAATAAATATTTGAAAATCTAAAGAACTTGATTCATAATATGTGAAGCCGAAAAAGGTTGATGTTCCGTAAAACAAACCAACCAAACTAAACACCACGAATAAATGTTTGAGGGTATAAAGGACTAAGGACAATCAGCATTTCCTGTTTTGCGATAATCGTCTTTCGTTCTGTTTTCCTCTTTATATCAAGTGGCTTCACGCCTTGCCGTTAGCGGCTTCTGTAAAAAGTAATAATCGGTTTTAAAGGGAGGTTGAAATTTCAATCCTCAGTGCAAGCGATACTAAGAATACAAGACTGAGCTACTAAATAGTTCTAACCGGTTATCGCTGATAACACAAGTAAACTAACCCCGTGGATTACATGAAGGGTTTCGTTTTAAAATTTTGCACATATTCTAGAGTTCAACAAAAGATGTTTCGACAAAGTTGGAGATTATATCTGTAACAGAGCGCGGACACGCGTATGGCGGCTTTATATGAAAAGAAAAGGTATAAAAAGAAGAATGTGCGCCCAGAGCGAGAATCACGCCCGAGATCACGATCACGTCAAAGACATGTGAGTGAGAAAGAGGGATTAAAGTCTTTTGCTAAAACCCGAAACAATGAGTTGAAGTTCTTTCTTCTTCCTTTTTTATGTTCCTTGCGATGGAGTCTACAACGTGCTGGGTCCTTACATGTTAATGACTACGTTACACACCGAGCAGAATGTTGTGAGAATGACATCCAAAATGATGATAGTATGGTTTTATACAACTTATGTTTCAGAATTTTTTAGATGAGGATCGATAATTCGTATTATTTGGATTTTTCGGACTACTATTCTCATCTTGAGTGTTATTTTCATAACGTTTCGGTCGATGTAACCTCCGATCTTCTTTAGATGCATCTTGTCTAACTCTGGTATCTTTCTGTCGAACTCTATAATCTACACGCAATTTCGAACAGTACCCTGTAATTTAATCCACGGGTGTAACACGCTATCGTTTGGCCAGCCACGACTAGGTAGAAGTAATTTACAATTGTATTTTTGAATGTTGCCTACATTAAAGATTGGGCCTTCAACCTCTAGAGGAGTGTAACTTACAACTGAATTCTACCTAGTTCTTCATCCATGCAAGGGTCCGTGCTTCGATCATAAGTGCGAGCGACACTCGAAATACAATTGCGAATTACGTAGGACTTTTACCCAGTCATGGCTAATTGAACGAGAACATTCTAACCCCGTGGATTAAATAAAGGGTTCCGTTCGGAATACTGTGCAGATTTCCGAGGTCGACAGAAAGAATTCCTGAGTTCGACATAATTCTCCTAAAGAAGGTTGGAGATTACATCGAAATGTGGATAATGTAAATAATAAGAACACTGCTTTTGTCACCGTTCGAAACCAATTCACCAGCAAAAATAATGAAGGCACTTGAGTTTCAATAGAAATGTAGTATGAAGAGGAGGAGAGGGGAAATGCGTTCAGGGAAGATCATGCTAAGGAAAGAAAACAAATTAAGCATCGTCTAGTAAAATGGCGGGTGTTGGTGTTAGGGTTGGGGTTAGATTAGGGTTGGGGTTTTGAAGAGAGAGGATTAAAGGTTTCACGGTGAGTTCAGATATGATCTGATGGCAAGTCGCCTTGCAGAAAGAATACAAATGGCGCCGAGCACCTGTCGCCATTCCTCGGCTTATCACAATCCCAACAATAATATCATTATTATCGACATTATCATTAGCCTATTCGTAGCAAGAGGTGCCTTCAATAAATTTCCAGGCTTTTTTGTACTTGCGTTTAAAATTGTCGTAGAGTCTCGAAAATTCAGTAAGTTATTGCTATACATCTTATGAGAGGACTGCCAAATTTTTATGATTTCAGGTTTGAATGAACAGCTACAGCAGGGGTTGGAATACATCCTACGAAAGCCTGATTGCCACAGCCGATGGATTTCAAAAATGCAACCTTGGACGTGAGGATACTTTAGAAGAACGATATGCAATAAAATTCCGTTTTAAACTTGGTAAAAATGCCACAGAAACGTATGGAACGCTTCAGATTGCTTTTGGGTCATCTTGCATGAATCGAGCATCAGTTTTTGAATGGCATCGCCAGGCAGGGAACCTGTAATGAATGATGAGAGGTTTGGGAGGAGTAAGGAAGTTAGAACACCAAAGTTGATTGGCCAAATAAAGAATTTCATGAATAAGGACCGTCGTGTGTCTATAGAGACAATAAGTGCACAGTTTGATGTCAGTGTGGGAACTGTAGATACAATTATTTGCGAGGAACTGAAAATGCGAAAGATTTGTGCGATGTTTTTTTCCCAGGGGTGCTCAGATTTTTGTCACAGACTATTTGACCAAGATGGGCATCAAGGCAGTTTCTCACCCTCCCTATAGTCCAGACCGTGCTCCCTGTGATGTTGGTTACTCCCTAAGAAGGAAAATCTTAGATGCTGCCATTATGAAAGAATTGAGAGGATTAATGAGGTTGTGACGAGGGTCATTGACACAGAAACACAAGAGGACTTCCATGGGGCATTCCAGGAGTGGTTGGAACGATACAACAAGTGCATTGTGGCCGGAGGAGATTACTTCAAATGAGGCTAGAGTTTCGTGTGTCTATAGAGACTTGAAGTCGTTTTCCAAGATTTCTGTCATTTTTTTAGAAAAATGCACATTCGTTTTTTTTTTTTGTTTTTGTTTTTTTTGCTTTGTTTTGTCATACTTATTATAGAGTGTTCTATTAAATGTACCAATCTCAGAGACAATTTTCCAAATATTGGTTCGTGTTCTGAAAATTAAAGAAATTTATAAATGTCATTGATTTTAATATACGGCCAACTATACAGAGTTTTTCCTGGTGCTATTAGATAAGGCTGTCTGAAGATACCGGTTTCTCTTACCTAACATGCATCAGACATTGATGTTATTGTTTTGTTTTTGTATTTTTTCCTTTTCCTTTTGAAAAACTCAAGCATGCTCTGCAACGCCAAAAACAAAACCAACAATTTTCAACTACAAAACAACCAAACCGAACACTAAGAATAAATAAAAAATAATAAAGTGCACAGTTTGATGTCAGTGTGGGAACTGCATACAATTATTCGCAAGGAACTAGAAATGCAGGAGATTTGCGCAAAGTTTATCCCAAGTGTGCTCAGAGCAAATAAAAAGGAAAGACGTTCTCATAATCTAGATGGGCATCAAGACAGTTCCTCGTCCTCCCTGTTCTCCAAACCTTGCTCACTGTGACTTTTAGTTATTCTCTAAGCGCAAGGAAAACCTTAGAGGCTGTCGTTATGATGCAAATAAGGAGATGACTGCGGCTGTGACAAGGCTCACGCAAGAGAAATTCCATGGAGCCTTCCAGAAGTTGTTGGAACACTATGTGCATTGCAGCCGGGGGAGATAACTTCGAAGGTAACTAGAGTTTCATGTGTGTACTATTAATAAAAGTACCCATACGAAAAAAGTCTGGAAACTTATTGAAGGCATCTTGTAATGGCGATTTTATTCCACAAACAGAAAATTTTCATTGGAGATCAAGCGTCAATAATAATATGACGTCACATCAACCCCTTTTGCGGTTATTCTATTTATTCATTTATTTTACTGATGATCACAGCTTATAAAGACTCAGAGCCAGTCGAGGATAGAGGTTAAAGACTTTAGCAGCAGTTTATAACAAGAAGCATCTATTCACGTTAGATTTGAAGTGTATCGTGTTATAGCTTGTAGGGAAGCAATCTTGTAGGGAAGCTTATTTCTTAAATAGAAACAATGTAAAGCACACTGAGGAAGAAAAGAACGTTCTCTGTAGTGCTGTTAAGAGGATGAGTACTTTAATATCAAAACACAATATTTACTTGAAACCTAGCTTTTATTACATGTGTGACGATATTTTTTTTTTTTTTTTACACAGTGATCACCACTTATCAAGGCCCGGAAGCCACTCAGGGATAAGGGTTATTGCAAGTACAGTACGTTAGTGTGGAGATTTGATGAAGTGTTTAATTAAGGGGGCGGTTCATTAGGAATTTGTTAACATTGGACTTGAAGACATCTAGGTTGTAGTCCGGAGGGAAGCAGGCAGACGGAACAGAGTTCCACAGGCGTGCAGTTCTAAGAAAGAAGCTTTGTTCATGGAATCCGCGTTTTGATTTAGGCACAGATATAGAGTGGGGGAAATTTTTCACAGTGGATTCAGCTAGACGGGTGTTTTTCGTGAAATATTGGCGAGGGGGGACCAGAGATTGGAGTTCAGACGAGCACCTGCCATGGAAATAACGATAAAACAAGGATAGGCTCGCAACGTCTCTTCTGTGGGAGAGAGGTTGCAGGGTAGAGAAAAGGGCATCCCCCACTAAGTCACGAAGTCTATTTTGTACTCTGTCAAGGCAGGATAGGCTGTTTTTAGCAGCTCCTGCCCAGATATGGCAACAGTATTCCATCCTTGGACGTACTTGGCTTTTATATTAAAATATGTCAATATCGTATTAACAAAAATAAATAAATTTAATGATTAAAATTGCAAGACGCGAAGGAATTAAAACAACCAAACAAACCAATCCGTCGCCATGACGACGACGGCAACAGCGAAAACAAAAAAACTAATGTATTTAAAATTCAGAAAAATGTAATCAACGTTTCTTTCGAAGAAAGTTAACCAGTAAGAATTTGAAATGCTAGTTAGTTGCAGAAGAGATTCCAAGGAGAGTCTAACTAAGCAACTCCGTTGATAAAAACAACACCACGAGAAATATGAAAAGAAAAACATATTCGTTGTCAACCAGCGTAAACTAAAGGTCGGGTTATCTTTTACTCTTTTCATTTGTCAGTCATAAATATATATATATATATATATATATATATATATATATATATATATATATATATATATATATATATATATATCGAACCAATGTGAGAGAACTATTAAATGTCAAAAACTCAGAAATCTCGTTAAGAAAGAAAAAAGGAAAAGAATAAAAGGGAAAAAGCGAAATATAAACAAAGAAATGAAACAACAGACAGTATTGATGTAAGGGGCGCAACCCTGTAAATTATTTCTTTTTTTTTTACAAGGTAGTCACCACTTATCAAGGCCAGGAAGCCACTCGGGGATAAGGGTTATTGCGTGTACAGTACGTTAGTATTGGAGATTTGATAAAGTGCCTTACTTAAGGAATTTGTTTATGTTGGACTTGAAGCTGTTATGAATTTGTCTTCCAAGTGACATAAAGGGGAGCAACTCTGTAAGTTATTTCTGTTGTGAATTCGCCTTGTTCAATTTGTTGTTGGGAGCTCAAAAACAAAAGAGAAAGGAAAAAGAAAAAGAAAAGAAGGACTTATGAACTTATATATATTTTCATCTTTTGAAATGTGCATATATTATCTATTCGTTCTTTGATTCTGTTCATTGAAATAAAAAGGAATATATATATATATATATGCATATATATATGTTGAATTGATTATCTTTTCATGTTAAAAATATATGCTGAAACTTCTTTGACCTACCATTTCTTACATCGACAGAACAGTCAATTGCTAAATAAGTTTATGTATTCATCTGATATCTATTTTATATAACACACAAGCCTATAGTTTGTGTTTAAGTCGAGAAGAGCAGATCAGTGTTACCCCCATTTAAAGGGCTCTTTTTGATAGAGGAAGTCAATTGTATATGGGCTGGCGCATAGCTCCTCGCATCCTTCCACGCAACCTGAGGGAATTTATATTTTTTAAAATTAGTTTATCACGATCGGATAATGAAGCTAACCTCAGAAGGGGCATGTAACACATGTCAAAATATTTTGCGGTGGCTGAATTACAAAGTGATTTTGACGAACGCTAAAAAGCAAATTCTCTAATTGTTACCTTCATTCTTTATTTGTTTCGCTTAAAGTTGCGTTTTTTTTGTCACACTGAAAAGTTTTTACAGGAATGTGTTAACACAGAGTATTTTCAACCAATAAAAGTAGGTACTTCTTTGTTATGCAGCGAAAGTCGAAAATTGAATTTCAAATTAATCCAATGGTATCTACTAAACTGTCATGTCGCAGTAATGGAAATATCCAAAATTACGAAAAATGATGAGGGAGAAAATGAACTATTAAAGTAACATAGTATTAGCAATTTTAGTTTACATAATAGGTTTTTCTCCGTTTCCTTTGTGTTTAAGTGACATGTCATGGGTGAAAAACCAAACATGGCCGAAATCATTTTTTCGTTGAATCATGAAAATATGTGTTTGATGTAATATTCCAGAAACTAATGACATGACAATTAGGTAGATAACATTGCTTATTGTCGTAATTGACAAAAAATCTAAGTAGTTATTGTGTTGTTTATGGAAACTCATTATTTCTGTTGCCAATGAACCTGAAAATCATTTCAAACCCCAATAGTAACAAGACTATGTGAAAGTAATAAGCTGGGGCGAACTTAGAAAGTTTTATAAGAACAGTGACCAACTGAAATTTTCCTGAGATTTCATCAGAACCTCAAGAACATATTTTCTAGGACCTCACCCTGTGAAATTTGGCTGGGTGAGGATGCAAGGCGGAAAGGACTCAATAACTCACATACCAGCGCACTTATTCTTACACATTAGCAAGAGTAACGCGAAGAGAAAAGTTTCCTTATTTTGTTCTTTTGTTCTCATCCAATTGGTGGTTTTACTGACAAAGGGAGAAAAATTGTTGTTTTTCGGGTTGGAATTAATCCAACTAACACTTAGTGTACACTAGTTTCTAATTTTGAAGTGGTATCCATGCCTTGTTTAGAGACATGAATGCCATATATATATATATATATATATATATATATATATATATATATATAGTCATCCACATACAGTACTGTTTCATTGTATCAGTGTGGCTAGACAAGCACCTTTCCTCAGCCGTAGATCGAACCTACAACGTTGACAGTCGGCAGCTCTACCCACAAGGCTACGAATTGATGCCTTCAAATGTCCCTCATCATTAAAGAACAACTTGCCCATCGTTTCACAGTGCTCAAACTGTTAGTTTGTTTACAAAAAAAAACGGACAGTTAGCTTCGCTTAATATCCAAACAGAGCATCGGGTGAAAGTACATTTGCGACACTGCTCAACCAAAAAGGGGGGCATTAATAGTTATCCATATAATGTTTTGGTGTACACAATTCATCAGTCTGGTGAGACAACATATATATATATATATATAATATATATATATATTATATATATATTTGTGTGTGTGTGTGACAGAAAAATGTAATTATTGAAAATTTATTGAAATTAAAAGAAAAAACATTATAAACCGATAAGATATGTATAGAAAACTTTAATTATTCAACAAGGAATACAAACAAGCAAGGATGGAATACTGTTGCCATATCTGGGCAGAAGCTGCTAAAACAGCCTATCCTGCCTTGACAGAGTACAAAATAGACTTCGTGTCTTAGTGGGGGATGCCCTTTTCTCTTCCCTGCAACCTCTCTCCCACAGAAGAGACGTTGCGAGCCTGTCTTTGCTTTATCGTTATTTCCATGGCAGGTGCTCGTCTGAACTCCAATCTCTGGCCCCCCTCGCCAATCTTTCACGAAAAACACCCGTCCAGCTGAATCCACTGTGAAAAATTTTCCCCACTCTTTATCTGTGCCTAAATCAAAACGTAGATTCCATGAACAAAGTTTCTTTCTTAGAACTGCACGCCTGTGGAACTCTGTTCCGTCTGCCTGCTTCCCACCTGACTACAACCTGGATGTCTTCAAGTCCGTTAACAAATTCCTAATGTACTCTGTCAATGCAGGATAGGCTGTTTTTAGCAGCTTCTGTCCAGATGTGGCAGCAGTACGCCATCCTTGGACGTAGTTGGCTTTTATATAGATAGAGAATTGCATCCGTAGTGAGATATCTTCTGGAGCCGTAGAAGGATTCCACCATTTTCCCAGAATCCCTGGCAACAGATTTGATGTATGTGTTCCATTTCAGATCAGGAGTAAAGGTCAAACCCAGAAGCTTGTCAAAACATGGAGCCTCCCCAAGACTAGAGCCATCCATTTCAATTGATGCCAGATGGGGATCAGAGCATTGATGATGTAAAGATAGGAGCTTGGTTTAAAGTTGATCCTCATTACCTCCCGGGTAACAGAACCTCAAGTACGTATTCTTTAGGACCCCCATCCTGTGAAATTTGGGTGAGGGAAGAGGCAAGTCAGAAAGCACTCAATAATTTATTTAGCTAATTTTGACATGACAATTTGCCAGATAACATTGCATATTATTGAAATTGACAAAAAATATAATATATATATCACCGCACAAGCAGAAAGGCCCAGCTTATAAAATCAAATGTAGATTTTTTTTTTTTTATAAGACGGGGGCGCACTCGAAATGAATGTTCCCTTTTAGAGCACAGTCGAACCCTGCTACTTGACTTTTGCATTTTAAACTTTAATTAAAGCCATTGTTTACAGGTGATTTTATAAAAGCAACATTAGATTCTCTACAGTGCAATGTAGACTACAATTTATTGTGGACTAATTCATGGCGGGAGACATATGAAGCTTCCATTCTGTATACTGCGATTTGATTAAAAAATTGGCGATTTCACCGATTTTGATTAACAATTTAAATATGGGAGGGCGCAACATTTGTTAATTCTCATTCAGTGCTGGACAATGTCTGGTCTCCCTGCTAGTATATATATATATATATATATATATATATATATAATGTGTGGTTACTGTCACATGCTACACCATTGCGAGCTGGATGTTGACATAGACAGCATTAATCAGAGCAACTGATATGAGGAAACTTAGCGTAATACGACCCGAAAATCTTTGTGTCATACACGAAAGTTCATATTCCTATTTTGTTAGGTACCTTTTTGTGATCCTTCCAGACTGGGGAAAATCCGCATGCAAAATATATCTTTTATGCGTCGATGGATAGCAAAGTCACGATAAACTGTCAAAAGACAGATAAGATATATTCAACTAGGTCTTCATTCCAAATTATTCATCAGTTTTGCTATGAAAGTGACCGAGAAAGATTAATAATCATTTTTGAACATGTTCACACTACAAGGGTTTTTGAGATTCTCTCTCTCTCTCTCTCTCTCTCTCTCTCTCTCTCTCTCTCTCTCTTACTCTCTCTCTCTCTTGGAATTATGTGAGGTCACGTCCATTTCTATCAATTCCCACAGCCGTCCGTGCTAACCTTGATGTCATCAAGTTTACCCCGAGTAAATATTCAGTTCATGTTATTTTTTATTTTATTTATTTATATTTTGTTTGTTTGTTTGTTTGTTTGTTTATTGCCTCCCCACGAGGGCAGAGTTAGACACAAAGTCGATTTTTAATGTAGGAAGAAACCAGCTCCTCAAAAAGGGGCACTCTATTTAGTAACATTTTTTTAAATGTATCAGTCATAAAGGATTTCTTTTCCATTAACCAAGACCAAAAAAGTGACGTGTAACATCAGAACAGATACTACACTTTGAGATATTAAATCTTTTATTCAGGTTAAAAAGTTCAACATGAACAAAAAACTTAGGCACAAGGCCAGCTCAAAAGGGGGGAAAATGGGGGTCGTTGGTCATCCTTGTCACTCTAGAATTAAACAAAAGTTTCTTTTAGCCAGAATCTTCTTCCACCATAATACCGCATCCACCCTTTTATACTTGGGGACGTCCTACTTAGCACCCAATTGTTTAAAACATTTTTTATTAGCGTGTAAAAACAAAAACGATAACAATAAAGGTAATACAATAATTCATTTGTGTCGAGGGCGGGGGAAGAAAGAATACAAGCAGTGGTTAGTAGGACCCTCCCAACCCCGTAGCTCTTGCGGGACAGTCTCTATGTGGGGTGTCCTCTAGATGGGACGAAATGGAGAAAAGAATTTTTTTTTCTTTTGGATGAGGGATATACTGCACTTTTATCTGGGCCAGAAGTTCCTGTTATTTTTAACTAACCAAATTATATACTAAGAAATTCACCCTCTCAGTATTGGACATTTTTACTTGGGGCCACTCGAGGATTATGGCTAATAACTATTAGGTTAGACATCACAGCTACGCTTGGTAATGGTGGAAATCGAGTACATATTGACTGTTTAAGGGGACGGCTGAACAAGAAATTGTTTATGTTGAACTTGAAAACGACCATGCTATAGTCAGTTGGAAAGCAGCCCCTATAATGTTATGAGTCTTTAGGCTGTGATCATAGCGTAGTATCTGTTGATTGTGGCAAGCGGGGTCAAGGGTCAAAACATTATTATTGTTGTTATTGTATTCTTGTTAATTGATTTGAGCGACGAATGGTCGGTGGATCAGTTATTATGATTAGAAGAATAAACAATTAAATTGCGAAAGAAATGATTGACGTGTGAATCGCAAAAAGAATGTGAAAATAGAAAATAGATGTAAACATTATTTTGGGGTTTTGAATAAACAAATAAGTAGGTGTATTAGATTGGTATGAGACACGTAATTAGGTGACGTAAGAGAACACGTGATGTAGTTAGTTTTGGAGAGATTGAGAGAGTTGAGGATTGATGACCAGAGCAGACAGACGTCTAGACAAGAGTGGACAGACAGCTAGGAGCGGGCTGTAAGAATAGAAAATGTAGAAACTGCAGATCATGTGGAAACCATTTGAGACAACTGTAATAAATTTATATTACATAAAGAGTTGTTTTAATAGTTTCACAAATAAGAACAGTTGTCTCAATTATATGGTGCTGATCGCTTCATGGTTCGTCACGGAGCAGCAGGAAGTTAAAAGAACTCTTCAAGAAAAAAGTATGAAGCATATAATATTCTTCTTATATATGAACTGTAAAAATATCCCGTGCGATAAGTCTGATACAACATGACTCGGTTTACACGTCAATATCATGTCCTCCTAGCTAAACAACATACATACGATTTATATTTTTTTATCTGTCTGTTAAAAGAACAATATCTTACATCCACTAGATAACACATGACACGTTTTAATATATCATCTCCTCCAATATAAACCAATATACAACATCTCGGGCAATTGTGTTCCATAGAAAGACAACGTCAGAAAAGAAGCTTTGGTGGAATTCAGTTGTAAGTTACAGTCCTTTGGAAGTTGAAGGTTCAATCCCTTGAGCAAGTGACACTTAAAATGCAATTGCGAATTAGTTAGGACTTCTATGGATGACGTAAATGAGAACATGCTAACGCAATGGATTAAATAAAAGGTTCCGTGCAGGCTCCCGAGTGCGACGGAAAGATCTCCAAGTTCAACGGAAATATTCGTTAGTTCGACAAAGTACCCCTGAAGAAGGTCGGATGTTATATCCACCGAAATGTTGTGAAACTGAAACTCAAAATGTTATTTGAGTATTATCGAGAGGTACCGAGATGTTCATAATGCATGGTTACTGCCACGTGCCACGGCGCCTCGGTGTTGATGTTGACTTAGCGGGCGCTAATCAGAGCAACTGGTGTGAAGAAGCCATGCATAACACGACCCCGAAAACAAAAGAAAACCTGTTTTACAATGCCATCATTTTACTTAGAAAACACATAAGTGGCTTTTTATGCCATGGAGCCACGAAAACTAAAACATAAACATCACCAGCCGCCAAACTGGCTAAAAAGAAGCGAAAATATTTCGTCCTTGGAAATTCTTATCAAATAAATTTGCGATAAAAAGCAACAAATAGGAGACTGAGAAGAGATGCACGCACGTTATTGAGGGCAATATTTCACCCGGAAGATGTTTGAACAGCAACAAATATTATGTTTCTGAATTTTTTTAGATAGGGGTTTCATAATTCGTATGATTTGGATTACTACGGACTATTGCTTCCACCTTGAATGTTAATCGCACATTGTTTTGTCGAGACTTTATTTAATGCACGGGGGTAGCATGCTCTCGTTCCGTCAGCCATGGTTGGATACAAGTCTTTAACAAATCGTAAATATACAAGGGCTATTCACAAAATAATGCCACCTATGATTTTATTCCTCCCGAATGGATCAGAGATGATAGCAAATTGTATTGTTATGATGATTAAAGTTATGCATTCACGATCTGAACGCTTCGCTTCTCTGTTGCAGATATTGACGGTGTGAGACTCTAAGAAAACAACCTTTGTCATGGATGCGCGTCAGAAGCAGATATGCGTCATTGAATTCTTGCATATAGAAAAAAATTGAACAGATCAACATTCTTCGGCGCCTGTTTAACCTTCACCAAGCCGATGCAGTTGATGTCAGCACAGTTAGGAGATTGGTTCGTCGATATCAGAGTGGTGATAAAGATGCGAGATACAAAGCATGCTCCGGACGCCCTTGCACAGCCACCACTCCTGAAAACACCATGTGACTCGAGCAACTTATCCGCGCATATTGGCGGATCGCGGTGAATAAAATGCACATGTTAGTGGGTGCCAGTGTCCTGGAAACGATGTTATCATCGCTCAAAGTGTGTGCTAGGTTATATGAATAATCTCACAGAACCAAAAGAAAAAAAAAGCACCGACAAGATGTCTGTCAGGACAGTATTGGAATAGCCTCACGCTCCTCGGCATAGAACAAGTTCAAGATGCAGACATCTGGAGGCAAAATGATATGCACCGTCTTTTGGGACAGGAAGAATGTCAGCCTCTTGGATTTATTGGAACCATGATTGACTGTCGATTCTGACCGTTAGGTTGAAATGTTAACAAAGCTCAAGGCCTGGACTGTCCGTGTATGTCCAGAGAAAATGGAAACCTGTTTACAACACGACAACGTCAGGTCATACGCGAGTTAGAAAACCACGGAATGTGTGCCAAGGTTTGATTGGACAGTGCCATCTCACCCACCGTATAGCCCTAGTATGCTAGCTCTAGAATTTCGCTTGTTCGAACATTTAGAGGATGCATTACGTAAGCAGCATTTCCCCGACAACTACGTTGTAATCGCAGCCGAAAAATAATAGACTGTTTCAGCAGGCGGTGACTTTTACGGGATTTCACACAAATGTACCTTATGTATCTGGCAGTGTTCTTAAATAAGTTTTGTATTGGAATCAATAATCGAAAAAAATCCTATAAAAGAAGAAAGAGGCGATTTTAACTAAAGTTAACGCCTTATACAGCATGACAAGTGCATTTGAAAAGTTTTTTTATCGCACAAGCAAAAAGGACCGACATATAAAATCAACAGTAGGTTCTTTGATATGACAGGGGCGTGTTCAAATTGAATGCTTCAGTTTAGAGCACAATTTAACCATGAAACTTGGCTTTTTTTCATTTTAAGCCATTATCACTGTACAAGCAAAAGGTCACTCGTTTTAATGGTACTACTTCCGTCTTCGTAACTCCCGATCTTTTTTAAGTAAAGAAATAAGAAGGGTTGTTTTGGAACGATCCTTGTAGTAAAATGGTACTTCTAAAAATAAAAATAGATTAGGGCTCCAAAAATTTATGCCAAAATTGTCAGTAAAAACTCGTGGTGTAGTGGATAAAGTACTTGGTAAAGTTATACTCTTCTGAGGGTTGAATGATTAATACTCAATGCAGACGACACTCAAAATGCAATTGCGAATTAATTAAGACTTCTACCGAGTCATGTCTGATGCAAAAAGAGCATGCTACCACCGTGAATTAAATAAAGGGTTCCGTTCGAAATTTCGTGCAAATTCCCGAGGTCGAGAGAAAGATCTCCGAGTTTGACCAGATACGCCTAAAGAAGGTCGGAGGTTACATCAACCAAAATGTTGTGCGGATAACACCCAAGATGAGAACAGTAGTTCGGAAAATACAAATAAACCAACAAAATATTATATGCAGTTCATACGTAAATTAGATTCATCGAACAGCTTTGATGTTTTTCTTACATTTCAGCCGATGTAACCCCTAGACCTTCTTGAGGTGTTTTCTGTTAAACTCAGAAATCTGCACGAATTTCGAATGGAACCATTTTATTTAATCCATGGGAGTAAATTTTTCTCGTTCCGTCCTCCGTAGAAGCCTTAAGTAACTCTTATATTCTGATTGAAACTTTAAGATTGTTACTTTGAACTAATTATAACCTAGTACCTGTATGTTACATGATAAGGGCTGTCCCCTTTTCATGTAAGTATAAAAATAGAGAGATTAGTTAAAATGAAAATGAAATAGCAAAAGACGAAATTCGAACCTCGTAATTTAGTTTTAGAAATAGATTACGTGTGAGAATTTAAAAATGTAAAACAAACTTGTTTAGAATATAGATAAAATATTTCAAGAAAAGAATGTGAGCTGTCAAGTTTGTTATGAAATTTTAAATTGAAAGAATGCAGCTTATAAGATAATGTTTTTAACATATTGGAAAAATAGGTTACTGAGTATAGGTTAAAATTCCTTTTGTAGAAATAGGAAAAGTTTTGGACACGTATGTCCAGAACACGTGAAAGAAAGCACATGTTTTAACATGTGTATGACGTCACGGAAAATAGAAAGTTCTGGGGATAGAGAAAAAACTTTAGTTAGAAGAAGACAGTCAGTGAAGAAACTCGGAGAGAGTCAGTCGTCTAGGGAGCGAGACGTCACTTCAAGAAAAAAATGTGAAGCCTCGAATTCTTGGTGCTGAAAACACGGCCGTGTGACGAAATAAACCATCATGTGTTTTGTAAAGCTCGTCTTGTCTTATGATTCTTACAAAAAGGTAAAGTGAAATTGTATTATATATTTGTGTTATAAAATGTCTTTACATACACGTCTCAACATCATCATGTCTACACAATGTCTGAACAGTGAATACTATCTCATCATTCTAAGAGCTTCCTTCTTCCAATCTACACATCTAAAGAATGAACATTTAATATATAAGAATCTCTCCTAACATGAACAATCTCTCTAAGTCTCTTACACGAACATCTCTCTCTGAGTCTTTCAACATTCCTCTTAAACTCTCTCTCTAAGACTCTCTTTTAATAAGACCCCTATATAACATGTATCCGTTGCGCCACATATCCTTTTGGGCAATTGTCGTATGAATTATAGGAGCCTTGAACCTATTCTTGATGTGTAGGTTTTCTTTTTATCACTATACATTCCTACTTATTAATACATTATTAATATTATTATTAATTATTATTATTATTATTATTATTATTATTATTATTATTATTATTATTATTATTATTGGCTCACAAGGAGATTTCACACAGGTCATCAAAGATCTCTCCTTGAAAACAGCCTGTGGTGTTCCCTGGAAGCTGCGTGACAACAAGTCTCCCTCAGTTTCCAGTACTTTCTCCCTCTTTCGCAACAGCTTCTTGCCATTGATTTCTCATTGGCAGCGGCTATTGGTCTTAACTGGAATTTGAATGGCAATAAGCCTCCCCAACGGCCAAGTTTTCTTCGCACTTATCCGGCGGAGGCCTGGTCAGTTCTTTGGTCTTTCCTTCCTCCTTGACTCTACTTGATTATTTGGGCTCGCTCTTTTTGGGGGAGGGGCAGTGATGTGGCAATGGGAGCCTTGAGGTGAGGTTGGGGTTAGAGAACTTATAGATATGCGGATTCAGTGTTCTTGGTTCCGTGTAGTGTTTCATGTTTTGCCTTTGCAGCAGTTTTTCTGATCCACACTTGTTGCTCCTGTGTGTTAGTTTCCACATTCAAGGATTTTCTTGATATTTCAGCTGTTTTCATTATTGTTCTTCGTTGAATCTTTTCAGTCATTCCTTTGATTCCAATTTCTGCCATTCTTTTTTCAAAGTTTTTCGGAATTTTTCCAAGTGCTCCTACTATTATCGGTACTATTTTCATTTTCTTCATCATCCAAATCCCTTTTAACTCTCTGGCTCGCTCTGTGTATTTGCTTCGTTTCTCCTTTTCTTTCATACTCACCCTGTGGTCAGCTGGGACGGCAAAGTCTACGATTTGACAGGATTTTTCTGTTTTGTAACTTATTACGACATTATTATTATTATTATTATTATTATTATTATTATTATTATTATTATTTATTTATTTATTTATTTATTTTTATTTACTCACTACAAGTAGTCACACACGCCATCATCAAAGATTTCTCTTTGAAAACAATTTGTGATGTTCTCTGGAGTTTGAGTGACAACAAGTTTCCTCTGATTTCTAGATCTCTTCGCCTGTTTCGATAACCTTTGCAGATTAATTTGCGTTATCACAACAGCCACTTAGCAATGATTTCTTGTTAGTAGCAACAATTAGTCTTCACTGGAATTGGGTGGCAATAAACCTCCCTGATATCCCGGTCCTCTTTGCACTCATCCAGTGGAGATCTGGCTAGTGCTTTCTCTTTTCTGTCTTTCCATCCTTTTTAACCCTCACTTATTTGGTGTAGCACTAATTTATGGTGATACGAAAAAAAAAAAAATGGGATTTTGCTTACATTTCTGCAGTTTCAGTTTGTATGATTCCATCTGGTGTTTCTTTGTGTTTTATCTCTGTGCCAGTTTCTATATGTCAAGCTAGCGCTTGTGGATCATGCGATAGGTTCCGCATTCAAGGGTTTTCCTTAATATTTCAGCCGTTTTCTTATTGTTATCCGTTGTATCTTCCCAGCCATCCCTCTGATTCCAAATTCTCTCATTCTTTTTCAAATTTTTTTCGGTATTGTTCCTAGCGCCCCTACTACTAATAGTCTTATTATTATTATTATTATTATTATTATTATTATTATTATTATTGTTATTTTTATTATTATTGTTGTTATTCTTTTTATTATTATGGTTATTGTTATTATTGTTATTGTTATAATTATTTTATTATTATTGTTATTGTTGTTGTTATTTTTATTATTGTTGTTATTCTTTTTATTATTATTGTTATTGTTATTATTGTTATTGTTATAATTATTTTATTATTATTATTATTGTTGTTGTTATTTTTATTATTGTTGTTATTCTCGTTATTATTATTGTTATTGTTATTATTGTTATTGTTGTAGTTATTTTATTATTATTGTTATTGTTGTGGTTATTATTGTTATCATTTATTATTATTATTATTATTATTATTATTATTATTATTATTATTGTTGTTGTGGTTATTGTTGTTATTATTGTAATTATTTTATTATTACTGTTATTGTTGGTACTATTATTGTTATTATTATTGTTTTTGCTATTATTATTGTTATCGTTTATTATTATTATTATTATTATTATTATTATTATTATTATTTACTCACTAGGAATATTCAGACAGGACATCATCAAAGCTTCCTATTTGAAAACAACTTGTGGCATTCTCTGGTGTGTGACAACAAGTCTCCCCAGATTTCTAGTACTCTCAACCCCTTTCGATAACCTTTGCACATGAATTTGCGTTATCGCAACAACCGTTTACCATTTATTCCTCATTGGCAGCGACCATTGATCTTCACTGGAATTAGTATTGCAATAAGCCTCCCCAAAGTCCCGGTCCTCCTTGCACTCATCAAGCAAAGATCTGGCTAGTACTCTCTTCCCTCGGTTTTTCCGCCTTCCTTGATCCTCACTTATTTGGTGTGGCGTCTGTTTATAGCGACACACGAAAAAATTAAAAATAGAATAAAATAAAAAAGGGGAGGCAACTCACATGTAATGTTCCTTTGCGTTTTATATCGGAAGCAGTTTTCCTATGTTTGATTTTGTATGTAACTCATGTGTGTCTATTTCCGCATTCAAGAGTTTTCCTTAATATTTCAGCTGTTTTCATTATTATTATCCATTGTATCCTATCAATCATCCCTTTGATTCCAATCTCTCCAATACTGTTTTCAAAGTTTTTTGGCGTTGTTCTCAATACCCCTACTATTAGTATTATCTTGACTTTCTTCATCTTTCATATCCCTTTGAGCTCTCTAGCCAGTTCACTGTATCTGATCCGCTTTTCTGTCTATTGATCTTCATAATGTGGCCTGTTGAAACGGCAAAATGGTACAACTTGTCTTTCTTGTTAACTATTTTAACATCAGGTCTTCTTGCTTGGATCGGTTTATCCGATCGTATATCCATGTCAATAGAATTTTGTGACTTTCATTTTCAAGTACTTCTGTCGGTTTGTGCATTGTACTATTTGTCAGATTGTTTTTTTTGTTTGGTTTTTTTACATAGGCATAACCAATTATCAAGGCCAGAGACCACTCGAGGATAAGGGTTAAGAGTGTACAGTAGTCAATTGGACAATATAGTAATCGTTAGTAATGGAAATTCGGTAAATTTGTAATCTTAAGTGGAACGGCTCTTCAAGAACTTGTTTACATTGGACTTGAAGACAACCATATTGTAGTCAGCTGGAAAGCAGGAAAACAAAAGACAATTCCACAGGCGTGCAGTGGGGGGAATTATTGTTAGTGTTTTCAGCTAGACGAGTGTTTCACGTGAAAGTTTGGCAAGGGAGACCATAGATTGAAGCTCAGTCGAGCACTTGCCATGAAAATAACGATAAAGTAGAGACAAACTCGCAACATCTCTTCTGTGAGATAGAAGTTGCAGGGAAGAGAAAAGGACATCTCCTACGAGGCGATGAAGTCTATTTTGAACTCTATCAAGGCAGGACAAGTCATTTCTAGCAGCTCCTGCCCAGATGTGGCAACAGTACCTGGCTCTTATATAGATAGGGAATTGCATCAGCAGTGAGATATCTACTGGATCGATAGAAGGATTCCACCATTTTTCCAGCGGCCTTGGTAACAGATTTGATGTACATGTTCCATTTAAGATCAAGAGTAAAGGTCAAGGCCAGAAGCTTGTCAAAACATGAGGCCTCCCCAAGACGAGAGCCATTCATTTCAATTGATGCCAGATGGGGATCAGAGCGTTGATGATGTAAAGATAGAAGCTTGGTTTTAGATACATTAAAAGTAACAAGCCACACCTTTCCCCATTGTACCACGTGCTCAAGATCAGAGAAAGAGAATCGGAGAGAACTTGGTCGTTTACCGTCTTAGATGTGCTACCATAAATGGTAGTGTCATCAGTATAAATGTCTACGAATGATGTAAGGATGTGATTTGGAAGATCAAGAAAAGAGTTGGGCCCAGGATGGACCCCTGAGGGACTCCAGCATTAATACTGTGAGCTTCTGATTTTTGCACATCAACTACTACTCTTATGAACCTATCAGAAAGAAATGATTTAATAATTGAGAAGACATTTCCAGCTATACCATAGCTGGAGATCTTGTGAAGTAAACCTTTATGCTATACTCTATCAAAGGCCTTTGATATGTCAAGAGCAATTGCCCTAGAAAGGTTGCCTCCGTCGAGAGATTCGCTAATCCTATGGGATATAACTGTAAGCACATCTGCTGTACATCTAGCAGAATGGAAACCATATTTTGTTTCACTAAGAAGGTTATTTTTGCTGAGATGGTTGATTACTTCTCTATTTTACACAGATTCCAGCAACGTACTCATGACGCACAGGAGACTTATTGGCCTGTACTGAGAGGAGGATGAGCAACCACCTGAATTCTTAAATATAGGGCATACTGATGAGATTTTTCAGGGTGATGGGAAGCAATTCTCCTTAAGACAACGTTTTTGTAAGTATGGGCGCTAGTTCTGGTTGAAGTTTTTGGAGTACTATAATTCGAATACCGTCAGGGCCGGTTGGTTTACTGGAATCAAGGTTTTTGATTAGCTTAGCAGCATCACATACAGATATTTGTATATCACACTGTTTAATATCATTGATTGGTCACTGATAATAATGTTCCTTTGAGTATGAGCGTCAACAATTCTCCCTATATTTTGCAACAACCGTTTACCATTGATTTCTTGCTGTCAACGATCATTGTCTTCTCTTGGATTTGGGTATTAGTATTATCCCTCCTCGGCTTTCTATCCTCCTTGACCCTTCAAGACTATTTAAGATGGTTCCATCACATTATTTGGGGGAGGGGTAATTCATGAGATTTCCCTTAGATTCAAATGTAGTTTTTGCTTCATTTCTATTGCAACATTCATATGTCTGGTTTAGTCTATGTTCATTGGTTTCCGCATTTGAGTGTTTTCCTTCACATTGTTTTCATTATTGCCGTTCATCATTATCGCAACAGCCGTTTACTATTAATTCTCACTAGAATTTGAATGGCAAGGTTTCATTAATCTTTTTACGCTTTCAGTATAGGTTAGATTACTATTCTTTTTCTATTATCTTTCTGTCCTTCTTCCATCTTCAAGACCATTCTATGGAATCAATTTAGTATGTGTGGGTATGAATTCTGGGAGTTCATAGGTCATAGGTCATAAGAGTTTTGACACTTTCAATGCCTTTGGAGAGGTTCACTTTCTATTTCTTGTTCAGTTTTATTTAAACTGATTTGAGCAGTCAGAATTACCGAATTATGTTCTGCACTCGAGTACTTTTTAGGTATTTCAGCTGTTTTTATTAGTGCTATGCGTTGTCCGGTGTCGATCCATTTAGTCTTAGTGTAATATTCTCGGTGGGTTTATAACATGTAGAGGTTTATATACACGTGTCAGTCATCTATATAACGTATGTGTATACATCGTGGAGAGAACAACACTATTTTAAAACTTTCATTGAAAATATCAATTCAGGTAACTTGCTTTTGTAGCAGAGCTGACATCTACAGGGTGACTCAAAAAAAAACGAAAGCTAAATGGATGCCATCTAGAACATATGCTGTAGAACGGAGAAAAAAAAAGGCCAAAGACCCTAGTGTTTTGATGTGATGTTTTGAATATAACAAACTAGTTATGACCAAAGTTTTATTTCATTTGGACAAAACGCTAAGAAACAGGGCCTAATTAGAATTGAGTCACCCTGTATTCAATGTAGAAGCCGTCAGCCTGAATCACCGCTTCGATACGGGTCCGGAACTGGGAGCATGCCTTTTCCACAAGCGCGGGCTGGAGCTCGAATACTCGGTGATCAGGCTGGCTTTGGTGTTGTGGGAGGTCATGTTGGTGATGTTACAGAGTGGCCGGGCAGAAGCAGTAAGTTACCTGTTTATCGATCTGTTTATCTAATTACCTGTGTATCTGTCTATCTATCTATCTATCCATCTATCTATCTATCTATATGCATATATATATATATCTATACCTATCTATCTATCTATCTATCTATATATATATATATATATATATATATATATATATATATATATATATATATATATATATATATATATATATATATATATAATCATTTATCTAGCTAGAGTTGTATAAACAAGTGATGGGGAGCCATGTTTTTGACAGATAATCAAAACATGTCAAACTCTAATACCTATCAAATTTGTACCAGAAGGTATCCGAACAGGTGATCGGAAGTTGACATGTCGCATGTCACGTGTTCCATTCTGGGTGAAGAAGTCAGAATGGAAGCATAGAAGAACCCCACCCCCAAACTAGAGATCGTCGATCACTCCTCTGCTGTGACAAAGATATGGGAGGGAATAAAATATATAAAAACACATATCGTCTTGATCTGTCTTGTGAAGTGTCTCCCCTAAAGCAGGTCCGGCTCCCGAAGATGTTGAAGAACTCCCAGAAGAAACAATAGCAGAATAGGTATTTTGCTATGTCGTTAGGTCATGTTATATGTATTTATGTCGACACACACGAATCAACACCACTAGATGAGACGAATCACGGGTCGTAAAGTAGACATTTAAAGCAAGGACAACAGTCCATTATACAACGTGCATACACATGTCCCGTTTATCATTACAAACAGCAGACACTATTCAAGCACGTACGATTCAACAATATACACATACTAGCAAAGATACCCGCGCATCGCACGGGACTTTTCTACACACCTAATTTCGGTTTGTGTCAAAAAACGAAAATAAATATTTTTTTATCATAAAAACAGTTATTTGTCGAATCATGAGAAAGTGAAAGGAGGCCTGGGGGTCATTTTTTTGGCTCGTTTAGCTCTTTTTAGTGTTTTTTAGTAAATGCACGGGCGGCCATTTTGCTTGCTAAACTGTAGAGTGATTACGTTGGATACTAAATGTCTTCAAACATGAATAACTACTCGTTTGCGCAAGAAATAAATGCAATATTTGTTCTCAGCGTCCTCCAAAACTTATACAAGTCGACAATTCAAAGGTGAATTCTGAGGTGTCGATAAACTAAAAAAAAAAAAAAACGATTTATGGTAATAATTATACCATAGTGATGTATGTGATATCATATATGGAAAAAAAATTATATTTTATTTTAAATCTATATAATTATAAAACTCAAATGACCTGTTAACGGGTATTGTAACCCAACATCCGGTTTACGACTTCCGGTTGCGTATGCGTACATAAACATAAACCCATAACAACGTAAACAAATAAACATAAATCGCTACTTTTGCAGAATTTGACCTGCGCACTAAAATATTAACGCTATTGTTTAGAAATTATTATTTAACATAGGAAGGGTGGGGATGTTTTGCAAATATTCTGTATTACAACTATACTGTCACAATTTTCTTACAAATAAATCAACTTTAACTGGTTGATAGCGTATTGTTTTACTGTGTACGTTTTCAGCGTCTCAATTGTTTTCTTGTTTTTTTTCGCGTTTAAATTATCCAAATAAACAATTGTTAATACTTTCTACATTTTTTTTACATCGTTCATTTCCGTATTACGTTTAAGTTATTTTAACGCAATTTTCTTATAAATAAATCTAATTTAACTCGTTTACAACCATAAGAGCATTTTACAACGTATTGTTTTACTGTGTACGTTTTCAGCGTCCCAATTGTTTTTTTTTCTCGTTTAGAAAAGAGGCTTGCATTTTTTCTGTTGTTCTGGGCCTTCAGGTCGGGATCAAAGTGTAGTATCTGTTCTACAGATGCTGCACTAAAGGTAATTTGTCCCAGTCAATGGAGGGGAAACCCTCTATACTGGGACAATTATTATTTTGGTAACCAGAGTGCCCCTTTTTGCCTACTTTTAGGGGCGCTGTTTTTTACCCCACATTAAAAATGGCCTTGTGCCTAATTTGCTTTGGTGGGGAAACAAATAAATACATTAAATTAAAAAAATATATCAAAATTTGAATTTAACTTTAAGTATTATGCTATCTGTTCAGTGCACATTTACCTATAAGTATGGCAAACAAACCACTTATAGTTCAATGGCTGTAATTTTTTTTAATTAAAAAGAAACAATTATAAACAGAACGATGAATTATATCGGCGTAAAACTACTAAATACAGTGAAAAAAACCCTGGATAACTCAACAATAACAAATAAAAAAAGGTTTGTACTCATGCAGAGAGTGATCCAGATGTAACTCAGCGCACGCCCGGCTTTCTCCGAAACATGACGTCAACAGCTGGAGTAAGTCGAGAGTTGCCGAGAAAATTAAGCCGTCTGACGAAACATAAAGCTGAACCAATGACAATGTAGCGTGATAGTTTTCAACGCGACGCGTGTTCACGCTAGTTGAAAATTTAACGCAGCAGACAACAATTTGGAAGAGGAAGAAAAGAAAATTAATTAGTAAAAAAAAAAGCACACCATTTGATACTTTAACATCAGAAAAAAAATCATGAATTTTACAGCCTTAAGTGAGCAACTGGAAACACCAACTGGAGTCCTCGACTTTTGTCAAGAAAAAAATTACTGGCACGGACGAAAACTTGTGCATCATGTGGACAAGAAAAGGTAAGCGATGGCTATGCCTGGAGGTGTCAGGCTACCACATGCCGAACCTTTACATCATCCGGACTAGTACCTTTTTTTTTGCCAAGTCTAGGCCTACAATTGCCATTTCGGGCGTTTGAGCAAGCAAACCAGAAAGACCCCCCAGCGTGAATGTGGAATACGATTTACGCACACACACCATTAATAAAACAACGGTCTGAGGAAACAACAACAATATATGTTTTAATATAAAAAATAAAAATAAAAAAATCCATCCCACCCAGTTTTGTTTCAATTTTCCTAGTTTTCAGGTTTTTCCTTGAGAAAAAAAAATAATAAAAATAAAAATAACACCTCAAAAAACAAAGATCATTTTTTTTTCAATTTTTCTTGAAAAAAAAAAACTTTACAAAAAAAAGTGTTTATTTGACTTACCTTTGAACTTTTCCTCGAACAAAAAAATCGGTCAATGTCAAGTTTCCATCCAACTCCTCAGAAAAGATTTGTAAGGTTTTCGGTGGTGCTGAAAACGAATATCACATTTAAATTTGTGGCAGATTAGTAGTTTTAATGATATGAAGAAATTTTTTTCAAAAAGTGGAGGATCACTTTCCTATATAAATTTAACATAAAATGAGCTCCCACCTTCTGGCCATATAGTAATTTCTTCATATCAAAACATTTAACTGATATTCGTTTTCAGAATCTCCGAAAACCGGCGCTGTTTTTTTTTTTTTTTTTTTTTTTTTACTAAGATTCGTTCATTTTTCATCTCATAATTTAGGACGCTAATTATGCTGTCGGTAAGTTTACAAAAAGATGCTTTTTTTTTTCATTATACAACTTGTATAGTTGTTAACCGGTGCTTCAGCAGTTAAATATTTCACAAAAATTCTGTAAACAGAATTCATGTGAAATATTAAACGATTGTGCTTTAATGGTTTAATGGTTAATGTCGGCACGTTACTTACGGAAAAACGGTTAATTCAACTACAGAAGCACCTGTTAAAAACTATACAAGTTCTATAATTGAATACACACCTAAAAAAAAACAAACCCACTCATGTAAGGTTACTAACGGCATTATTAGTGTCCTAACTTATAAAAAAATTAACGAATCTCTTAGTTAAAAAACAAAAACAAAACAAAAAACAGAACCAGTTTTCGGGGGTGCTAAAAACGAAAATCACAGTTAAATTTGTTTTATGATAGGAAGAAATTATTAGGTGACCAGAAAGTGGGTGCTCATTTTACATAAAAATTTATATAGGGCAGTGATCCCCCACTTTTTGAAAAAGTAATTTCTTCATATCATGCCCCAAATTTAAATGTGATATTCCTTTTCAGCACCATAGGAGAGACGTTGCGAGCTTTGTTTTATCGTTTCGTCTGAGCTCCAATCTCTGGTCTCCCCTCGCCGATCTTTCACGAAAAACACCTGTATAGCTGAAACCACTGTCAATAATTTTCCTCACTCTTTATCTGTGCCAAAACCAAAACGTAGATTCCATGAACAAAGCTTCTTTCTTAGAAGTGCACGCTACTGGAACTCTGTTCCGTCTGCCTGTTTCCCACCTGACTACAACTTGGATGTCTTCAAGTCCAATATAAACAAATTCCTGATGAACCGCCCCCTTAAGTAGACACTTTATCAAATCTCAACATCAACGTACTGTATACGCAATAACCCTTATCCCCGAGTGGCTTCCGGGCCTTGATAAGTGGTGACCACCTTGTAAAAAAAAAAAAGAAAAAACACCGAAAACCTATAAAAGTCGTCATTTTAATTTTTTTTTGAGGAGCTGGAAAGAAACTTGACATTGACCAAAAAATCTTTAACATTATTTATCTAAAAAATATATGGTGCTAATGCAGAGAATGATCCGAACTATTTTTTAAATCGTATGTCCACGTTTAATTAACGTTTTATGATATGTTTTTATTCAATTGTAAGGTTCAAGTACAGAATAGGTACAAAACACCCTCCCCATGTTAAGAATGGCTTTTTAAATAATAACGTTATTATTTGAGCACGGATGACTCTCTGCATGAGTACCAAATATATATATAGCAAAAACAAAACAAAACAAAAAATATTATTATAAACATACATTAAATTTAAAACAAAAAAAAAGAGAAAAAGGACGCGCCTTGCTTATAGAACAAATATTGGTCTTAGTCTTAGGTTCGAGTTTTGTGAAATTTTCTTTTGACTTTTCATTAATGTACTCTGAACTGTTTTATTCTTTGAATAATGTATGTAAACGTATTTGATAAGTGTAAATGTAATTATGTGATGTATTAATGTGTTTGTATTTGTTTTTAAAAAGCTAAATGTTTTTATCGTGTTTTAATGCTTTTTAAGAAATCGTGGATCCCTGTTCAAACAGGTGTCTGTAATATGACGGTAGCGCCGATGACATGGCGCCGATGACGTGGCTCCCAGCAAAGATTTTGTTACTAATTTATTGGAACTTTTTTATGTATTTAATAATAGAAGCGAGTCCGAAATTTATAAGTTGAAATGTTTTATGATTTACTGTTGCCGAAGTCAAAATATTTTTTCAGTCGACCTCCAAAATTGCTCACGTGGAAAGTTTTTACTCCATATATTTGTTTTTTATTGTTTGAACTGATGTTCTTTGTGTAAAAGGACTTCTGTGAAAAATCTGTTTTAATGTTTATTTTTGTATGCAAACGACTGCATGTACTTTAACACCATTTTTGTACATCTTTTTTGTCTTATATTGTTTGTATTGTGCAGATTAGGTGATTTGAGGATCTTTGGCTTGTGGGAATACTTACGAACAATTCTAAACAGAGTAAATTATAAAAAAAAAAAGAAAATAGTTAAGCGGAATACCGAGAAAGGAAATGCAGAGAAAAAAAACTATGATTTATAAAATCTGAGGTCAGCAATAAATTAAGATTGAATAGAAGGGTTCTGTAACGATCGGCAAAAAAAAAAAATATGTTCTCAAAGTGATTTGCGATCATTTTCGAGATTCTATTGACAAGGAGTAGTGTCGACGAGGAGCGAGGAAGCTCCTCACAATGGGAATCTGTGTTACTGCGTGCTGTGAGTTAGAAAGGGCTAGCTGTGGGTACAGGCTGGAGAATTGATTACTCCACACAGCGAACAAGGCAGACTTATTCCTGTTAACGTGCACTTCATGGCGAATTGGATGAAAGATCAATTTGGGGGGCAGAAGGATCCCTAAACAGGTTGGCAGAAGGATGTGATGTCTGTTGAAATCCATCAAGATGCAATCATTCGAGTGAGACGAGGAGATGTATATAAAAAAGTATGGGCCGACATTTTGAGCAATTAAGTTCCTTCCGTAAGGAGAGTGATAGAACAAGATATTTGGCTTTTAAAGTAGTATGAAAGGGAAGTTATTCTGTCCCTAGTTAAGGGTCCTCTAGGCGCCGTTAAGATGGTGCAAATTGTTAGTTTAGTTAGGGTGTGGATTGTTTCCTTTCCAGGACACTGGTCGGATGGTCGTGGCCCCCAAATCTGGTGAAATCCGAGTGAATCTGTATGTTAAAGGGTATCTTGGAAATTAGAGCGCTGAACACCAGATAGGCTAGAAGGGGTTTTCTGTTTTGTTCCCCAATATTATTAGAGGTATGATTGAATGTTGATAATGACAGAGGGTGTAAGACCAGGGATGTTGATAATGACAGAGGGTGTAAGACCAGGGATGTTGAAGTATTTTGACGCCACCTGTGAAAAGTAGAGCTTGTCTATAAAGCCAGGGACAATGAGTCGTCCGCGTTTATGAAGCAAAGGGTCTCGATTTTTGGTGTTTCGGCTATATGTTCCTGGAATTGAAATTTCGTTTTATAAAAAAACCATGAGGTCACAGGAACTGAGTCGTACTTTCGACATGGTGCAAGGATTAGCACCACATGGCATTAATTGTGGATTTTATTTTATTGTGAATTATGGTATCACAACTATCTTTGCCAGCGGGGTGTGCATATGTAGTTCTTTTAATTTCAACGTGAGTAGTAGAAAATGTATATCTTCGCCATACATTTTGATAAAAATAGGGGAAGGAATGATATAGAGTGGCCGAACAGAAGCAGTTAGTTATATGTATTTATTTATACTGGTATATCTATCTATTTATCTATCTATCTATCTATCTACCTACCTACCTACCTACCTACCTGTCTATCTGTCTATATAATTATTTTTCTAGTTAGAGTTATGTGGAAAGGGATGTGAGGCCATGTTTTGACAGATTATTAAAACATGTCAAACTTGGTGACCAGTCAAGTTTGCACTGGAAGGTATTCGAACAGGTGGCCGGAAGTTGACATGTCGTATTTCATGTGTTCGTGTCTGCGCAAGCATCATTGGCAGTCGGATTTGAGATATCAGTAAAGGCAGATGGGCTAGAAATGGGTCTTCCTATGAGAGGGGAATAAGTCTCCAAATGGAGGTATAGTAGAACCCCACCCCAGGCTAGAGATCTTCAATCACTCCTCTGCTATGACGATGACCTGGGAGCGAATCAAATATATAAAAACGCATATCATTTTGGTCCATCTAGCGAAGTGTCTCCCCTGAAGCAGTTCCGGTTCCCCAAGACGCTGAAGAAACACCCAAAATAAACAATTGCAGAATAGGTATGTCGTTATGTTGTTATGTCATGTTATATGCAATTATGTCGACACGCACACATCAATACCACTAAATAAGACGAATCACGGACTGTAAAATAGACACTTAGAACAAGGACAACAGTCCGTTATACAACGTACATACATATGACCCGTTTATGATAAGAAGTAACAGACATTAGAAGTGCCACATATACAACATTCAAACACGTACAATTCAACTATATGCACATATATATAACATCTCACAAATGCAAACACGAATATACACACTTTTTTATATATAAAAGTATGTTTATTTAGTACCATAGTATATACTCGGACATATAAACACCACCACGTTCTCGACGTATGACTAAACGAAGTAGTTCAGCGTGTTTAAGTCGGGGCCGGAAGGGAGCAAGTGAGAGAAGGATACAAAATCGTAGCACTCCTTCTGAAGCCAAAGCTAGGTCTCTTTGAACTTGTGGGCCGGCGCCGAGTCCTGCTGCCCCATCGAGAGGCTGCCAGCGGCCACCTGACAGCACCAGGGGATCACCACATTCAGCTCATCAAGGTACATTTTGGTTATTACTTTCAAGCCATCTTCGAGGATGCGAGGTGGCATGATGTGGTCCTCACTTGAAAACTCCCCAAAGCCGTGGGTTCTTCGATGCGTGCCGGCAATGGTCCTGTTGCTATAACTTGCATCGGTGTAGAGCATGCTCCATCTCTGATCTTGATTTGACGAAAAAGCTGCAAATGAAAATTCATACAACTGGAAGTTTGGATTCATTACTTCTCCATGAACCGTCTTTCTCCCATTAGCTACCAGCTTGGTCTGTTCTCTGACTTTCAACTCTTGACTAACTTATGCGTGTCTTTCAAACTCTCTCCTAAGATCCACGTCACCTTAAGTGATTTCTATGTCAGACTCTAGAGGCCAGGCCTATTTTTAAATTATTGGTTATGTTTTAACATTCTTTTCTATAAAAATATTTGAACGTAAATAATTTTATGTGTATATATTCATTTTACTATGATAACATTCTTGCTGCCATTCTATTTTTATAAATTTAATAACCATCGTACGAATCGTCGAACACCTTGCGGCATTTTCCGGCCAATATCTCGCATTAGTGTTCTTACATATATTGGCTTTGCAGTAATTTTCCTGATTGGCCTGCCACAGTGAAATCGCAGATAATTAGTGTTATGGATACTTATTCATTAATTCGCAACGGACTGTTCTAATTATTATAAAAAAAACTGATAATTTATAGTCTCTTGAGGAATTATTGCGACCCTGACGCCAAAATTTTCGACAACCAGTCCGACAGAAACTAGGCCATTTTGGTCACCTTTTTACTGTCGGACTGTTTTTGGTGACTTTAGGAGGTCCACTTATCCACGACTCGCCCCTCAGTTTCTGGAACGAGCAAGTTTATCACTTATTATTAAAGGTGCCCCACCGGGGAATGTCGACAGGGCCATTCAGACTTATTTTTGCAGCGCTATAGTGCTCCTCTTCTCGTGGTGAGAAACAGAGACTGTGGTAAATACCAAATTATCGCAATACAACGCGAAATTACAGACTGTTGAAACAATCGGAAAATACCTGCATCCTTTCTTTGTATTAACTTTCTTGTATAATATATTCTTTCTACCTGAACTGGTTGTTCGAAAGAAGTTGTTGCCAAGGCGAGGTTGGTTGAGTCTTGCGAACCTTTTACAGCTAAATTGTCCAGACTGCTCACTTGCCGTTATCAGAGCCGACTATTTCCCCCTCCCTGATGATTATCCACAGGACATGGATATTACGGTTCTCCGGTAACTTGCATTATAGACCATTTATAATAAGAACAAAGTTGCTGGGTAAAAAAAGGAGTTTTGCTTGGGTAAAATTTTATATATATATATATATATATATATATATATATATATATATATATATATATATATATATATATATATATGACATTTTATTTATTTTTATTATTTTCAAAACAGTAATCTACGTACAAGCGATAAAAATAAACAGTAAAAGTCATCAACCTTTGTCTCGATATATATACTTGTTGGCGATAATAAAAGACGCACAGCTGGTTATAAAAATATTTTGTTTATTAAAAATCACTGTTTTTAAAATAATAAATAAATAGATAAATAAAAAAAAAGTACGTCCAAATAAAAAATGGGCTACTTTCTAAGAAAACCCCGGATCTCCGAGGCGGAGTCGTTAACCTTAGTATCGTTTAAAAAATCAACAACAAAGACTATATATATATATATATATATATATATATATATATATATATATATATATATATATATATATATATATATATATATATATATATATATATATATATATATATATATATATATATAGATAGATAGATAGATAGATAGATAGATAGATAGATGCATGCATACATAAATAGATAGAATTCGTATATCCGACTGAACCGACTATTCTAAGTGCGTACATTTTCTCACAATCTCGTTTTTTTTTTTTTTGCGTCGAAAACGAGGCTCTGATTTTTTTTTAAACAAGAATCACGCACAATGTCTCGTATTGTTTTTGTCGATCCTAATTAATCTGATTTCTTTCAAGATTCTGTATCAATGACCCAAGTTTAGTCATGAGCAGACGACCAGTCTCCTCGATAAGTCCACACGGTGCCTTACCGCCTCGAATTCAGCCAGCATTCCCTCTGAAAAGCGAAGTTAGCTGTCTCTCCCAGCCAAATTGTCCAGACTGCCCACTTGCCGCTATCCGAGCCGACTATTTCTTCCTGCCCGATGATTATCCACAGGACATGGATAATTACTGTTCTCCGATAACTTGCATCATAGACACTTTATAACAAGAACAAAGTTGCGGATATATATATATATATATATATATATATATATATATATATATATATATATATATATATATATATATATATATATATATATATATATAGAATAAAAATTACAATAAAATTTACCAAAATGATCCAAGATGGTAAAATTTAAGTATATTATAAATATTAAAGAATTAATATTTATAAAATTATCTCAGCCAGATGTAAAAGCTCGATAAAACCAAATAGGAGATAGAACTTATAATACGAGCAAACAGTTAAAAAAACATGTTAAAAAACACTTTTTAAAAGAATAAAAACATATTTCATCTGAAAAGGAAACACTAGATAACTGGATATATATACAAGGCATTTTCTGTTTGTGTGTATGTGTGTGTTCGTTCTCTATAGATTTCGATACAACTGGGCCGATTTTTTTTTTAAGTTTTCACACAAATATACTTTGTGTCTAGGAGTGTTCTTAGATAGCTGTTATATCAAAACGCCTTCAATAATCATCGCAAATCGAGGAAGTTCGCTTAAAAAAGAGATAGTCCAATTTTGACCAAAGTAAACACGCTTATGCAGCCTTACGCCACAAATGCATTTGAGAAGTTTCATCATTGCATAAACAGAAAATAAACATTAGGTTATTTAATATGACAGAGGCACGTTCGAAACGATTGTTTCAGTTTAGAGCGCTATTGAACCATGATACTTGCCTTTTGGATATTAAATGCAATATTGTATGCATAAATGTATAAATGTATTTAAATAAATTAATGTACCTTTCGACAATTACTTAAAATAATTAAATAAATGTATGCATAAATGTATAAATGTTTTTAAATAAATTAATGTACGTTTCGACAATTACTTAAAATAATTAAATAAATGTATGCATAAATGTATAAATGTTTTTACATAGATTAATGTACGTTTCAACAATTACTTAAAATAATTAAATAAATGTATGCATAAATGTATAAATGTATTTAAATAAATTAATGTACGTTTCAACAATTACTTAAAATAATTAAATAAATGTATGCATAAATGTATAAATATTTTTACATAAATTAATGTACCTTTCGACAATTACTTAAAATAATTAAATAAAAGGCTAGTACACTTAAAGAAAATTAAAATATAAATTAATAATAAAAAAAAATAAGATAAAATGCAATAAACAGTAAAATTTTAAATTCTTCTTATTAACGTCTTAGTTTGTTATGGCCCCGGACAACGCCGGCTAATCCTGCGAATTCAATGACACAGCACAGGTTACAGCAATAGGAAGAGCTGAATTATCTGGGGGTCTAAAGCTAAAGATGATATCCACGAGGGGTCACGGCATTTTTTGTAATGGACTGCGTGTGTAGATTTGCCAACTTAAGATTTTCAAATTTTTTCGAGATCGGAACAAACAAATCTCCATAAAACGGTTAGATTTTAATTTGGGGGGTATTTTCTTATGTTTTGCTGTCTACGGTTGAGCTAGGTTACAAACATGACCATTCTCATGACAGTTTTTTTGGGCCTTACTACTTCCGTGCTGGCTCATGACAAATTGGAAGCGAATGTTTTGTTTGTGACACGATCACTCAAAAGATTGCTCTACAGGTCAAACGGGCTTCCTCTATCTGTTTTTTTTTTTTAACAGTGCGCACTTTACACACACACACACACACACACACACACACACACATATATATATATATATATATATATATATATATATATATATATATATATATTACATAGGAGTCACCACTTATCAAGGCCCTGAGGACACTCGAGGATAAGGGTTATTGAGTGTACAGTAATCAATAGGATAATATCGTAGTAGTCGTTATTAATGAAAATCTGGTAGATTGGATTACTTAAGGGAGCAGTTCATCAAGAATTTGTTTACGTTGGACTTGGAGACAACCAAGTTGTGGTAAGCTGGGAAGTAGGAAAACAGAAGAGAGTCCCACAAGCGTGTTGTTCTAAGAGGGAAATATTGTTCATGGAATCTACGTATACATTGTCTTTATTTCGGCTGAGATCCTCCATCTACCCCTCGCATGTTACGGTTAGTGATTAGGAAACACATGCTTCACTATAAAATTCGACATTGCTTGAGAATATCACAGGATGTAGTACACCATGCCTAAAGGTGGCCTGGAACTGTGCTGAGGTATAATACTTAACTTGAATACATGCGGTGTCTAGTATTACAAAATAGTCACTCCTCTGGTACTCGCCAGGCTCAACGTCAACGTTTTATGTTTACTTTCAGCGGCCTTGTAACGCTTGCTTCTCTTATTTTGTTCACTAGTCCTTATATTGCAAGAGTGATGTTTCTGTCAAAGAGGGAAGAATCTATTTGGGGTCAAAATCTATTCCATCCAACACAGCGTTGGTAAGTTTTGATCTTGAAGAAGTTAATTTTAGCTCTTTGCATAAAGTGGCTTCATATCTTGTCTTGAGCGATTGTCATATAAAAAACTTTGATGATCTAACGAGAACCGACTAGTCACAGTGTTTATGCCGAATTATCTTATCGTATCATATCTATATATATTCCTTCTATAGTTAGTTTGTACGTTACGCCTTGAAGAAAGTCAAATACAATTTTTAAAAAGATCAAACTGCTTTTTAAAAGCCAAATTCGCATAACTTAGCTTTTAAAAAGCCAATCTGGACAAGAATATGAGGGTGATCTCCCTTTGGTGCAGAATTGTCTTCAAAATATCATTATAATGATAAAACCTATGATCATTGTTGTAATGGTTTAAGAAAGAAACACGTAATAATTTTGACGAGTAGTGGTTTTTCACCAAAGAAAGAAGTCAGCGAAACGTTACGTAAAAAGGGAGCATTCAAAAGAAACAGAACAAAAAGAACACTGCCTACCAAGAGTTGCTGGAGTGAAGGAATAAATTAAAGATTGTTCCTTACAATGTAATTTTATTTGTATTGAACTATGTAGCATAATGTTACTTTGTGAGTATTTATTAGTATTTATTAATTTATCTCACTTGAATCAGCTCTATATCTAAAATCATAATTGACACTATTTTCATAGTAATGTTAATAGACTCATATTTTCTGTTATTAGTTTTTCTGTCAAAAAAACTTAATTTTAAAGATATTTGTTGATTAAATACATTTCTGATTCCGTGAAATTTCCACGGGTCCTACTAGTTACATATTATTAATTTTAACGTCATTTTAATTGTGGTTTGTCATTTTAATATTGTTTGTATTTAATTTACATGTAAAAAGAAAAAAAAAGCAATATAATACACGAATGAGCGGTGCTGAATACTCATGAAATGTAAAATTTCATAAATCTTTTTATGAAATGTAAAATTTCATAAAAAGATTTATAAAGTCGTAATGAATTCGTCTTATAGAATCGGGGGATCCTGGAGATATATTTTGATATTGTTGTTGAAATGTACGTACAATTTATGGAAGATTGTTTAAGAAATAATCTCGTATCATGACTAGAGAGGAAAGGAATATGGAAATTCGGTAAAATGAAATCTGAAATTTCGGCTGTTTGAGCAGAAAACGAAATTTCCAGATTTGCCAGAAAAAAAAAATGCTAACCTCTAGATCCAAATTTTACCAGCTAGATTCCAAGCAAAATATTCAGATCTAGCGAGAAAACCGTTAAATTGCCAAATACAAGTTGGAACGATAAAAATGTCGCTCTAAAAAAAACACTACATCTTTATTTTAAAACCTTTATTGAAAAGATCAAATCAGGTAACTTGATTATGTAGTAAAGCTGACATTTATTCCATGTAGCCGCCTTCAGCCTCAATTACTGCTTCGATACGGACCCAGAACTGGGAGCATACTTTTTCCATAAGCGCGAGCTCGGCGAATACTCGGCGGATGGTGGCGATCAAGCTGGCTTTGTGTGTTGTGGAAGGTCATGTTGGTGATGTTATCGACGTATGACCAAACAAAGTAGTCCATCGGGTTTAGGTCGGGGGAGGAGAGGGCCAGTGAAAAAAAGGTTACAAAGTCGTAGAACTCCTTCTGAAGCCACAACCCTAGGGTCTGCCAGTGGTAACCTGCTTGCACCAGGGGATCACCACACCTTTCAGTACATCCAGGTACACTTCAGTGTTGACTTTCAAGTCAACTTCGAAGATGTGAGGTGGCATGATGTCGTCCTTACCTGAATCCACACCAAAAACTATAAAGGTGGCCGGAAACTTTGTTTTCATCGCCCTGGGTATGTCCCTGTTATTCGTGGCAATCCAGCGATGCATTTTAAGAGTTCTGGCAATGGTCTTATTGTTATAACTTAGATCAATAAAGAGCATGAGTTTTACAGTGGCGCATCTCCAATCTCGCTTGTTGAATATTGTGTCACCTTCAGACATGATAGAAGGCTTTTATCGCTTTTGGGATTTGTACACAATTGGCAGACTAGTAGATGGTCTGCAATAAAAAAAAAGAAGAAAACGTGTTTTCATCAAGTGGAAATGGAATCATGTCGTCTTTTCTAGGGCGACAAATTGTTCCACCTGGTATAGTGCATGTGTCGTCATCGCGAAGCATGAAATGATTGGAACTTTTTAGGGTTTTTTTAAATGAGCTTGAGATGTCAGTAATGGTCGATTAAAGAGCGTTTATTAGGTTCCTTGATATATTTTGGCGGGCAGTTAGCATGGCAATACGAATGTTTTGTTTTATGGTATATAAATCTTTTCAGGTTATTTATTTTTTTTTTTTTTACACAGTGATCACCACTTATCAAGACCCGGAAGCCACTCAGGGATAAGGGTTATTGCAAGTACAGTACGTTAGTGTTGAGATTTGATGAAGTGTTTACTTAAGGGGGCAGTTCATTAGGAATTTGTTAACGTTGGACTTGAAGAGATCCAAGTTGTAGTCCGGTGGGAAGCAGGCAGACGGAACAGAGTTCCACAGGCGTGCACTTCTAAGAAAGAAGCTTTGTTCATGGAATCCGCGTTTTGATTTAGGCACAGATAAAGAGTGGGGAAAATTTTTCACAGTGGATTCAGTTAGACGGATGTTTTTCGTGAAAGATTGGCGAGGGGGGAACCAGAGATTGGAGTTCAGACGAGCACCTGCCATGGAAATAACGATAAAACAAGGATAGGATCGCAACGTCTCTTCTATGGGAGATAGGTTGCAGAGTAGAGAAAAGGGCATCCCCCACTAAGCCACAAAGTCTATTTTGTAGTCTGTCAAGGCAGGATAGGCTGGTTTTAGCAGCTCCTGCCCAGATAAGGCAACAGTATTCCATCCTTGGACGTACTTGGCTTTTATATTTGATTTCGAAACCAGCCATCTATCTATCTATCTATAATTATATAAATGCAACTTTATCTCTGTGTGTAAGTTGGTTATTTATAGATTCCGAAACGGCTAAACAGATTTTCTTTAAAAGCTACAGAACTTTAGTGGATAAGACTGGGAGTGATCTTAGTAAATTTTTGTCTCAGAATACCCCCGATAATTACCGATAATCAAAACCGTTATTTTAATTTATCTATCACCGGTAAAGCCATTTTTCCATGTCATCGCTTAGCAGCAATGATAGAATAACAGGCCATGAAAATTCTACTGCGGATAAGGTGATCTAAGGTGATAGCGTGTTTTTTTGTTTGTTTGTTTTTTTTTTTTTGTTTTTTTTACACGGTGGTCACCACTTATCAAGGCCCGGAAGCCACTCAGGGATAAGGGTTATTGCAAGTACAGTACGTTAGTGTGGAGATTTGATGAAGTGTTTACTTAAGGGGGGCGGTTCATTAGGAATTTGTTAACGTTGGACTTGAAGAGATCCAAGTTGTAGTCCGGTGGGAAGCAGACAGACGGAACAGCCGACATTTTATTTAGCAAATCATCGTCACCATTGGTTAATTTCAACGTTTTTGACTTCCGGCGACAGATTTTCTTTCACTTTCATATCTGCCTTTGCGTCACGCGTTCGAGCCTGTCTGCCTACTACCACTTTTTTGTGCTCAACACACACCTTCAAGCACCCAAAATTCAAAGTTCCCCAAAGAGAAACAATGCGTTTGATGTTTCCTTTTGCCGGCACAAAGAAGGTTTACGCACCGCAATTCTTTGTGCCGGCAAAAAGAAACATCAAACGCATTGTTTCTCTTTGCGGAACTTTGGATTTTGTTTTCTCCCGCTTTTTTTTTTCTTCCCCTCGTTGTGCAAATATTTTAATCGTTTTTAAACGTTAATAAACTTATTTTAGTGCCCCCGTACTTTTGGCACATTCAATAGTTCCACTTTAGAACTCTTTATTTTTCGACATAATATCATTTTTTACGCTATCGATTTTTCCCTGGTGAGATGATAGCCGAAAGAGCTCTTGAGAAACCGCCGCCTATTTTATTTAAAAGTGTATATAAATTCTGTACCTCCAAACATATATATATATATATATATATATATATATATATATATATATATATATATATATATATATATATATAATTTATTTATACAAACATTGATGGATACATATGTGCATACATGTTTCTGTAATCACCCGCGTTTGGGGATTACGTCTTCAGGCCAAGAATTATCGTCAATAATATACCTGCTCTGTTCACTCATTGAGTACTCTTTGGTAGACACATGTTGTTTCATTGGATGTACTTCTAGGAAACTAAACTTTACTGGCTAAATATATATATATACTAGTGACATATGGCCGAGTGGTCCTAAACGTTGTATCAAAGTTTACAGTTACCCAAAGGTGTTGAGTTCAATCCTGAACGAAGGCAGTGAAAAGTAACATTCAAAACAGAGAATCATCAACTATGTCTCAGAGCCTAGCTGAGGTCCGAACACGGTACCCCCGTAATAATAATAAAGGGTTGGGTTCGAGACTCCTAACAATCGGTTCCCCAGTTCGATACAAAACACCTGATGAAGGCCGGAAGGCAAAACGGCTGAAACGTTGTGACTATAACAACCAAGATGAGGAAGTCAGTCCTACAATCTCAATCAATGAAAACGCCTCATCTAAAAAATACAGGCAATTACTAGAAAAAAGGATTATCAAACTAATAGCCCTGTTTTTAAAAAGGTGTAACACAAAACAGAACCAGAAAAAATGAATAGTTATCTTAATCGCCAATATAATAAAATGATAACTAGCAGGACCCATGGAAATTCCACAGGGGACTCATTCATATGTAATATATTGATGTTGGCATTCTGTAGATGGTCAGCGTAAATGGAGACGCTCTGATATTATTGTACCTATTTACTATGCCTCCCCACGGGACAGAGTTAGACACCAGGGTTGTTTTTTAACGTGGAGAAAAGGTACAAAAATAAAAAATTGTCTCAGTCGTGAAGGATTTCTCCTCCACCGAAAGAGAACAAGAAATGGAAGTGCAGCATCTGAAGAACAGATGGTGTTTATTTGCTCCCCCACAGAGCAAATTAGGCACAAGGCCGTTTTTAATGTGAGGTAAAAACCAGCTCCCCTTAAAGTAGGCAAAAAGGGGGCACTCTGGTTACCAAAAATAATAATTGTCCCAGTATAGAGGGTTTCCCCTCCATTGACTGGTACAAATTATCTTAAGTGCAGTATCTGCCGGAACAGATGGTATTTATTTGCTCCCCCACCGAGCAAATTAGGCACAAGGCCGATTTTTAATGTGAGGAGTGAAGGGAGGGGGAAGGGAAAAAGGGGACCAGCTCCCGAGAGGTGGGAAATGGGAGCTGGTTAAAGGTCAGGCATGTGGGGTTGCCCCCACATCTGGTCTTTGCTAGTCATAGCTAGTCAAAGCTAGTCATAGCTTGCAGTATCTGCCGGAACAGATACTACACTTTGATCTTGTCCCGAAGGCCAAGAAAAGAGCTCTTTTGTTAAAACTGCAAAGTATTTACCTAAGCTAGCACGAACGGTCTGAAAATATTTTTTATTTATTTTATTTTATATCTTTTGTTTTGTTTTCTGTTTTTTTGCAAAATATTTATCAACAAAATGTTTGTTTGTTTTTTTCCTACAAAAAAATATAAAATTTTTACTTTTTGTCACCGTAAATTCTTAGGTGTAAGTACAATTTTTCTTTTGGACTTTTTGTTCAGACAATTTTTTTTTGGGGGGGGGGATATAAAATATGTAAAATATGTTTACGAAAAGCATCAATCGTTACATGAAAGTACCGTAAAATATTTAGTTTTTTGTTTTTTCTAAAAAACTTAATATCTTTATTTTTTTTTTATATTATTATTATTATTATTATTATTATTATTATTATTATTATTATTATTATTATTATTATTATTATTTACGGTTGTTCATTGCCGGTGTAAGAACTTTCTCGAGATAAGAATATTTCCTTAGGAATCTTTTACTTCGGTCGACTTTTGAACCAAAGTTGTCCCGAAGTGTTTTTAAAAATTATTTTTGTTTAATTTTCATGCCGTTATTTATATCTATTTTAGGCACCGCCAAAAATGGCCGCAAAATCAAGTTGTTGTTGTTTTTTAAAACTAAATTACATTTATTAAAATCCATTATTTCTGAGTAACTTTTTTTTTCCAGAAAGATAAAACCCTGAATTTTATCATATAGAAAACAGAAAAATGTAAAACTTTTTCTACTATTTTTAATTGAATTTTAAATGTTAAATTTTCCCAAAACGTTAACAATTGACATTTTTTGTCTTGCACAAAAAACGTACTTAAATATTTAAAAAAAAAAAAAGGTTTTTGAAATAATCAATTTATTTATTTATTGTCTAACTAAGATTTAGGATGATTTTCTAATAGAATATGCAAAAATATTATAATATAAGTACCTGAATTTCAAATAATTCCACTCATTCATATAGGTAACCAGATATTTCGCGTCGATGCAGAGTCGAGATCGACTCTGTTTACGTTTGCGTTTTATAAGAAGAAAACTATGGAAGACCAAACAGGCCAAAAAAACTTATTTTTCAGTGACGAAAATTTCAATGTATTATTAAGCTGAGGCTGGCCAGTACCAGATGGGTGATCATTTGTATGAGTTTTGTTTTTAATGTGTATGTGTATGGGGGCCAGGCTCCCCAAAATGGGGGGGGGGCAATTTAAAGCAGAATAAAAAAAAATTATTTCAGCGCGTTTGGTCCACCGTAGTCGAAAGGCGGCAAACGTTTTCAAACGGGATCGAAAAAAAATGATGCTATTTTTAACACAAAGGGCACAACATTTATCGATTTTTTTTTGTATCGATTATTCAAAGCATGCCCTGTTTAATAATGGTCATGCATTATTCGGCTCGCTAAAAAAAAATTGTTAATTTATTTATCAAAAATTTTAAAATGGCTTTTTTCGTATAAATATTAAAAAAAAATTTTCTTTTGTTTTGCTTAACTTAAATTAATTATTTTACTCAACATATTCACCGAATTTCACACTTCAAAACTCAAAAGCGGGATAATTAAACACAATCGAAGTTCTGATATTCAGACGTCAAAATAAGGTATGCAAACAATTTTTTTTTTTTTTTAATCTATAATTCTGTCCCTTACAATAACACAATATGTTTTGTTCAGTTTCAGATGATTATTTTAAGCATATTTGTTCCCACTTCAAAACAAGGGGGGGGTTGTAAGCAAAAAAATATATATATATAAATATCGTTTATGAAAAATGAGTACACTGTTATAAAGTTCATTCTTCTCTTAATAATCGCTGAAAATTTCGTATTGATCGGATAATTATCTGATTTTTGGTAGATTTTTAAAAAGACGGTCCGTCAAAAAGTACTGACCTGCCCCCCCCCCCCAGTTTTGGCGGTGCCTAATCTATTTAGTTTAAAAAAAACGATTTGGAAAATTAAATTGTAACGGTTTGGCCATTAAATTATTCTATTAATCGGCGATCTTGTTAAATTTACTTTTAACGGTCCCACGGATACCCTCCTACGTTCAACTTCAAGAAATATCAACTTCGAGAAATTTCAACAACCACAACCTCGGTCTTAAAATTGATAGGTCCCAATTATGAATTGGTGAACACTGACTCACACCCTTACAAATAGGATTCCATGTAGGTTCCTATAATTGGCAACCTCTGCACATCTTCCTATAATCGGTAATCCCGCGAGAGTTACTATAAATAATAATAATGATAATGATGATAATGACGATGAGGAGTAGGATAGAAATACCAAAAAGAGAAAACACTAACCAGACCTCCACTGGATGTGTGCGAATAGTACTGAGACTTTGAGGAGCTTATTGCCACCCAAATTCCAGTGAAGATCAATGGTCATTGTCAGCAAGAAATCAATGGTAAGCGGCTGTTGCGACAATGCAATGTTATGTGTAATGATTATTAAAAGAGGTGATAAATACTGGAAATCTGAGGAGACTTGCTGTTACTCAGACTCCAGGGAACACCAGCAGTTATTATCTGTGAGTAATTATGGATGATGACGTGTGTGAGAAGTTAAGACCCTAACGATTGGGAAAAGTAAGGTACATAGCTAGTAGCTATGCAGTTTGCATAGCTGGGTAGCCTTCTATATATATAAAAGCGAAAACGTGTGTATGTATGTTGGTTTGTATGTATGTATGTATGTGTGTTTGTATGTCTCGCAAAAACTTTCGACACAGGCCACGTTCGTTGGCTGTTATTTTTGTTTGGGTTTTTCCGATTTTTTAAGAAGTTCTTTACCCCCCCCCACACACACACACACACCTCCAAACACCCTGGCAACGCCGGGTACCTCCACTAGTTAGATATAAAAGGAATATTATAACAATCGAAAATACGTTAATAGTAAAAAAAAAAAAAGGTTTACAATAAACAAAAGCAATGAAAATAGTTTAAAGAATAAACAAAGTTGAACTTTTTACAAACGCAAGAGATTGCTTAAGCAGGAACGGAGATGTTTTGTTATAGCTGAGTTAGCGGAGAGGAGAGCTTCCAGTTACCAGGGAGATTCGCTCGGTCACATGATGACTTTCATTAACACATGATAACTTTCATCCTGGGAGTTAATATGGACGCTACAGCTGAGATGTAAAATCTAGCAAAGAGGTTGCAACTCCGGGGAATATGGGGAACATGAAAATAAAGTTACAGAAATATAAAAAGAAGATATTAGTGTCACTAATTCACATAGAAGCATTTCTTTTATAGCAGTTCAAGTCAAGTACCAAACCGGCATGGATCAAAGGTAACTATCGAACTAAGAGGTATGTCCTCTTTGTCTGTGTGGAGCACAGACAATATGTTTATACACACATTTATTGAACTGTGAAAAAGTATGAAACGCCCACACTCACTCCCACACCTAATCAGTGACAAGATGACAACATTGTATTTTATACATGCATCTCAGAGACATACTACAGATCAACCATCAATCGAGCGGGAAACACTTCAACATTAGAGTAATTTAATTACATGCAATAATTTTAATTCTCTCTTTTGTAAAGAATAAACGAGTAAAACTTTTTTTCCTAGATGTTCGTATATTAAACATTTTGTGACTTAAGAAGAAAGAAGTTGATTTGTTATGGTTTTAATTAGATTTTCAAGTTAAACAAGGTAATGCAATCATCATCATCATCATCATCATCATCATCAGTTTAATGTCGTTTTAACACATTGACATGCGTGTATGGCTTTAAGATTAAATTTCTAAGGAACATATCTCTGGCCAAGTCTTTATTATCCCTCCTTCCCTCAGGTCCATTTTTATCACTTTCTCCTCATTTTTCCTTGGCCTTCCCTTCTAAGCTGAATCATCTGCCTCAACTGTTGTACATCTATTCACTCAATCATGTTCATCTTTTTTTTTCAACGTGGCCATACAACCAAAGTCTACTCTTCTGCACACATCTCCTTATTTCATCTTCCTCCGAGGTCTTCGGATTATAATTTGTGATGTAGATCATATGTTATCAGAGAATTTCATCATCATCATCATCATCATCATTAGCAGCAGCAGCAGCATCAGCATCAGCATCAGTTTAATGTTTAATGTTGACATGCATTGCGTGCCTTTAAGATTAAATTTCTAAGGAACATATCTCTGGCCAAGTCTTTATTATCCCTCCTTCCCTCAGGTCCATTTTTATCACTTTCTCCTCATTTTTCCTTGGCCTTCCCTTCTAAGCTGAATCATCTGCCTCAACTGTTGTACATCTATTCACTCAATCATGTTCATCTTTTTTTTTTCAACGTGGCCATACAACCAAAGTCTACTCTTCTGCACACATCTCCTTATTTCATCTTCCTCCGAGGTCTTCGGATTATAATTTGTGATGTAGATCATATGTTATCAGAGAATTTCATCATCATCATCATCATCATCATTAGCAGCAGCAGCAGCATCAGCATCAGCATCAGTTTAATGTTTAATGTTGACATGCATTGCGTGCCTTTAAGATTAAATTTCTAAGGAACATATCTCTGGCCAAGTCTTTATTATCCCTCCTTCCCTCAGGTCCATTTTTATCACTTTCTCCTCATTTTTCCTTGGCCTTCCCTTCTAAGCTGAATAATCTGCCTCAACTGTTGTACATCTATTCACTCAATCATGTTCATCTTTTTTTTTTCAACGTGGCCATACAACCAAAGTCTACTCTTCTGCACACATCTCCTTATTTCATCTTCCTCCGAGGTCTTCGGATTATAATTTGTGATGTAGATCATATGTTATCAGAGAATTTCATCATCATCATCATCATCATCATTAGCAGCAGCAGCAGCATCAGCATCAGCATCAGTTTAATGTTTAATGTTGACATGCATTGCGTGCCTTTAAGATTAAATTTCTAAGGAACATATCTCTGGCCAAGTCTTTATTATCCCTCCTTCCCTCAGGTCCATTTTTATCACTTTCTCCTCATTTTTCCTTGGCCTTCCCTTCTAAGCTGAATCATCTGCCTCAACTGTTGTACATCTATTCACTCAATCATGTTCATCTTTTTTTTTTCAACGTGGCCATACAACCAAAGTCTACTCTTCTGCACACATCTCCTTATTTCATCTTCCTCCGAGGTCTTCGGATTATAATTTGTGATGTAGATCATATGTTATCAGAGAATTTCATCATCATCATCATCATCATCATTAGCAGCAGCAGCAGCATCAGCATCAGCATCAGTTTAATGTTTAATGTTGACATGCATTGCGTGCCTTTAAGATTAAATTTCTAAGGAACATATCTCTGGCCAAGTCTTTATTATCCCTCCTTCCCTCAGGTCCATTTTTATCACTTTCTCCTCATTTTTCCTTGGCCTTCCCTTCTAAGCTGAATCATCTGCCTCAACTGTTGTACATCTATTCACTCAATCATGTTCATCTTTTTTTTTTCAACGTGGCCATACAACCAAAGTCTACTCTTCTGCACACATCTCCTTATTTCATCTTCCTCCGAGGTCTTCGGATTATAATTTGTGATGTAGATCATATGTTATCAGAGAATTTCATCATCATCATCATCGTCATCATTAGCAGCAGCAGCAGCATCAGCATCAGCATCAGTTTAATGTTTAATGTTGACATGCATTGCGTGCCTTTAAGATTAAATTTCTAAGGAACATATCTCTGGCCAAGTCTTTATTATCCCTCCTTCCCTCAGGTCCATTTTTATCACTTTCTCCTCATTTTTCCTTGGCCTTCCCTTCTAAGCTGAATCATCTGCCTCAACTGTTGTACATCTATTCACTCAATCATGTTCATCTTTTTTTTTTCAACGTGGCCATACAACCAAAGTCTACTCTTCTGCACACATCTCCTTATTTCATCTTCCTCCGAGGTCTTCGGATTATAATTTGTGATGTAGATCATATGTTATCAGAGAATTTCATCATCATCATCATCATCATCATTAGCAGCAGCAGCAGCATCAGCATCAGCATCAGTTTAATGTTTAATGTTGACATGCATTGCGTGCCTTTAAGATTAAATTTCTAAGGAACATATCTCTGGCCAAGTCTTTATTATCCCTCCTTCCCTCAGGTCCATTTTTATCACTTTCTCCTCATTTTTCCTTGGCCTTCCCTTCTAAGCTGAATCATCTGCCTCAACTGTTGTACATCTATTCACTCAATCATGTTCATCTTTTTTTTTTCAACGTGGCCATACAACCAAAGTCTACTCTTCTGCACACATCTCCTTATTTCATCTTCCTCCGAGGTCTTCGGATTATAATTTGTGATGTAGATCATATGTTATCAGAGAATTTCATCATCATCATCATCATCATCATTAGCAGCAGCAGCAGCATCAGCATCAGCATCAGTTTAATGTTTAATGTTGACATGCATTGCGTGCCTTTAAGATTAAATTTCTAAGGAACATATCTCTGGCCAAGTCTTTATTATCCCTCCTTCCCTCAGGTCCATTTTTATCACTTTCTCCTCATTTTTCCTTGGCCTTCCCTTCTAAGCTGAATAATCTGCCTCAACTGTTGTACATCTATTCACTCAATCATGTTCATCTTTTTTTTTCAACGTGCCCATACAACCAAAGTCTACTCTTCTGCACACATCTCCTTATTTAGTCTTCCTCCGAGGTCTTCGAATTATAATTTGTGATGTAGATCATATGTTATCAGAGAATTTTATCCCCAGATATCTACCCCCCCCAAAAAAAAAAAATAAAATAATTGAGTGTTTTTTTTGTAGAAATAAAGAAGTAATTGCATATTAATAGAAAAAAAGTTATCGTATTTTACGTTCAGGGTAAACTCTAAATTATTTTTTAAAAACTATGTTCAAACAATTTTTATTAATCGTATTATTTTGATTCATCGGACTACTGATTTTATCTTGAGTGTGATTAAACCTCCGACTTCTTCAGGTGTATCTTGTCAAACTTGCGAATGTCTCTGTCAAACGGAAGAATTTGGACAGAATTTCAAATGAAACACTTTATTTATTGGGGAAGCAGGTTTTGTTCCGTCAGCTATGACTGTATAGAGGTCCTAAGTAATTCACAAATGTATTTTTCGGTGGTCCATCTTATGGTGATAATGCCCCATCATATGACCTTGTAAAACGCTGGCATCGTGAATTCAAACATGGCCGAAAGTCTGTGGAAACAACTCCCAGACCTGATCGACCCTCTCCTGCCATTGATGAGGCATCTGTCCGTCAAGTTGAGGCTGCCATTTTGGAAGATCAGCACATTACTATTCGCCAAAGAGCCCAAGATGTCATGATTAGTACAGGGTCTGTGGAAACTATCATTCATGACCATTTGCATATGCATAAGGTGTCTGCCAGATGGATTCCCAGGTTGCTCACACCATTCCAGAAGTGAGAACGCGTTCAGTGCTCGAGGATGAATTTGGAAATGTGGCAAGAAGATGAGTCAAAGTTTTTCAAATGACTGATTAGACAGAATGAAACCTAGCTCCATCACTATGATCCAGAGACCAAAGCCCAGTCAATGCAGTGGAAGCACTTGGACTCACCACCTCCAATGAAGGCAAGGGTGCAGCCCTCCGCTGGAAAGGTCATGCTTACAGTCTTCTGGGACCAGGACGGAGTAGTGATGACAGATTTCCTGGAAAAGGGTACCACAATTTCAGGAGCCTATTATGCTTCACTTTTGAGGAAATTAAGGGAGCTATCAAAATCAAGAGGTGGGGCAAGATCAGCAAAGATATACTCCTCCTGCAGGACAACACTCCGGTCCACAACTCACATGTCGCCAGATCAAAAGCATGGGCATGTTGTTATGAAACCCTTCACCATCCTCCCTACTCTCCTGACATTACATCCTCTGACTTTCACCTATTCCCAGCTATGAAGTTGTTTTTGAAAGGAAAGCGTTTCCCAGATGATGCAGCTTTGATTTCTGAAGTAACGTGGTGTTTGGAGGATGGTCTCCAGAGCTGCATAAAACGATGGGAGAAAAGCATAACTCTGGGTGGTTCCTATGTAGAGAAAGACTAATAACTGTGCCAAGTTTCGTTGCTCTACTGCTATGGGAAGTGGATGAGAGGCATTACTTATTGCACACCCCTCGTATAACCTTATGCAGTGTGTATTTTAGTGTATATTGACCTTGCAATATATACAGCATTTAATAGCAACTTTTTCATACGTGTGGATATTTTGGGCCCTGGTAGACCAAGGAAGACGACCTGGCTTGTGTGGGTAAAAAGTCATATAACTGCATGCAACCTGATTGATGTCAACCATTTGCATCAGATGACACAGAGAACAAGGATGAAGCATTGCCTGACGTTTCTCACACTGGAATCTGGGACACACATTGGTTCCATTGTTTGTTGAATTGAATCCAAAGTTTATCATCCAAAGTTGCCATCTATTTCAAAGATTTTAATTATTCAATGAATCTGACTAGGATATCTTGGGCACTAAGACACTTGCAGCATCCTAAATGGCAAAACCTTATGATTATAATAATGATGTAGAAGCAGTAACAAGAAGTTGCTCAAGTATATCAACAATGTGATCAGCATAAATAGTTTTCAAAATAATCGTGTTTGATTATGGTATGACGAATGGATTGCATAAAGAGTATTGGAGCTTTTCAGAGATTTTATTTATTCAATAAATTTGACCGTTCTGCAAGTTATAGTGATTAGTGCTTAAAGAAAGTATGTGTGTAGGAGGAGTAACCGAGACTTACCGGAAACTGAGGCGACATTTGCCATTACATCAGGTGGAATAAATGATGCGGAAGAATGAATAAAGCAGAAGAGAAATCAGTTTGCGATGGGAATGAATTGAAGACAAAAATATCCGAGTTTCAAAAGAAATTTGTTAATATTTTTCGTTTTTCATTTTTTACTTTGCAAGTCGATCTTGTAAACATTTGCACAAAAAAATAGAAGATGCAAAAATTATATTTTAATATTTTTTATATGAAGGTTTATAAAAAAAATTTCAATTATTCAATATTTTTGTTTTCAAATTAAAATTTTAAAAAAATACAAAAAAGAAAAACAACAACTTTTTATTAAAATAAAAAACTTTATTTGAACATGATTTCAGATTTAAAATATTAAAAAAAATATTAAAAGACTAAAAAGAAAAACAACAACTTTTTATTAAGAGTAGAACAGTTTATTTGATCATTTATGAAAAAATACATGAAGATGAAAAATATTTACATTTCAGAATTTCTAAAATAATCAGAACGTATTTACAAATTGATCAATGGATGCAAAACAGAAACTTTTTTTCTGGAGATTCAACAAAATTGAAACAGAAAATAAACGAATTGGAATCTACAGAAAATAAACCATTTGACCAATGAAAAGTATTTACAATCTACCCATAATTGGGAACAAAAAAAAAGTGTATTGGTGGCAAAATTCAAAAGGGCCAGAACAAATTTACATAAATTTACATAAACGATAGTTTACAGACACAGACATGGTCCGATTAAAAAAAAACAACTAAAGACGTACAAAAATCAGTGTAGATTTTTAAGGAGTGTAAGGAACTCCATGTACACGGAAACGATAAAGACAAGTATATTCTGAATTGCCGTGGTTGCTGGAAATCCGAACTTCCACATATTGTGTTGGGTTTGCATTATTCTCCTGAAATAAAATAATGAAAAGTAATTTAGCATTTCACATGGGAAAAATATTAAAATAAAAAGAAAATCTTTATGGAAAATTGGTTAAAAACAAAGAAAACACAGAAACATTACCTGTGTAATAAACTGCTGAATAGGTCTCCCATCATCTTTGTATGTATAGCTGCCTAAATAGACACCTTCATGATCATCTGGACCGGACAGGCTCTATGAGGTGGAAAAAGATGGACCAAGTTTGAAAATCAAAAGAGATTCAGTAAATACTTGCCTGTAAGAAACTTATTCATACATTTTTTTTTCATAAATAGTGTAATATTTTATCATCGCATTAATTAATGAGAAACGAATTACCTCCCTTTATAGTCACTTTTTATGAGTTAAAAATCATTAAATAAATTCCTCTGCAAAAATTTTAAACAACAAAAAATATAGCTGTCTGTTTCCGGTTTCAAATTGGTTATTTTAATTTATACTTTGAAAAAAATTCATGTCGGAAGCAGAGTTTAATTTTTTATATCATAGTTTGTTTGTTTTATTAAAAAATGTGCAAGTTAATTAAAATCTGTTCCTTTTTATCAAAAATTATTCATAAAAGCCAAATAATGTTCATTGAAAAATGTAATATTTAAAAATTAATTCTATTAGCTTCACACATTTCTAAGTTAATTATGAAGCAGAGAAGCGCATAACATTTTCATATTTTATTTTCTTGTTTGTGCATAGAAAAGCAGATAATTTCAAGCAAGACAAGATATGTATTATTGATTCTCAAAAGTTTACATTTGTTATCTATGTCGATATTTTAAAAATGAAACTCCATGTATATATAAGAAAACATTAAATATTAGAAAAACAATAAAACAGATGCACTTACATAAACTGAAAAATCCTTCGGTGCACTCTCGATGTGTCCAGAGGGAGAGATGGATTTAGGAATATGTTCCATGCTGAAGGCAGTGATTTTAATTTTATGTGATAACCGAATCACAAACTTTCCAGTACTGCCTTCAAAAGGCCAACATTCACCGACATTGACATCAGACTAAATCAAGAAATAAAGAAAAAAATAAAATAAACACACAAACACAAAAGCTGTTTTTCTTATTGCGAATATTTTGATGAATGTAACCTCTATCGTTTGTGTGAATCTTTTCAAACATGCAAATCTTTATGTTCCCAATTTTCTAAAGATGTACTTAAAGGTCATAGATCACATCTTTATATAATACAATAAAGAAAAATTAAGTTTTCATAAAAATAGTTTTTTTTACCTGAATTACAGTTCTGTTGGAATTGAATTTAGGTCTAACATCGATAATCCGACGTCATCAATAAAATTTGACTAACAACAAATCTATCCATAAGATCTGATATATAATTATGGGAAATGGGATTAAATAGACAACTACTTCGATTTTTATATGCATTAAAGAAAAATTAAGTTTTCATAAAAGAAAATTATTTTACCTGAATAACAGTGTTGGGGTAATTATATTCATAATAGAGAGGAATACCAAAGATACTGATGAGGGAAGAATACTTTGTAAAAGTCTCTGAACAACGATTAATGATCATACTGCCACCTGAAATAATAAAGAAAAGGATTTTTCAAAAATACATGAAAAAAACCTTTTTTAAATGAATGCAACTCATAATAATATATCAGCTTAAAGTGGATTATTATATAATTTGTCAATATTGATGAATGACAGTGCTATAAAAATAATTGTGTATATGTGGTTTATTAGGGGGCAGATTGATTTTAAATTTGTTTAGTCAAGAATTAGTTTATTGGCTATAATTATTGTATTTATGGTATTTTCTTTAGCTATACTTGAATTATTTTATCACACAACTTAATGACCGGTTCATAATTATCTATGGAGATAAAAACAGGGAAAAATCAAAAACGCACCTCCAGATTCCAAAGCAAAATCTGCCATTGCAGTTTTATCAGCATTCAACTTCATCAGAGCTTCGTCTATCAAAGATCGTAGAAACTGGAAAATTAAAAATGAACATTGTGAAAGTTGTACGCATAATGAAGTTTCATGTTTTACCGAAGGGGAGGGGTTAGTGTAGTGTATGTTCATTCGTTATATATACTAGTCTAGCAAAACTGTGAGGAAAGGGAGAAATGAAGAAATACAATCTTTCTTTAAAGTTATTTAATTGAATTTTTGGTTTTACATATAATTGCTGGAAATTATTTGTTCTTGTTCAGGTCATTTATTATTTGTAAAATATTGTATACTAAAAATATATAAAAGAGCATATATGTACTAATTGTCCCTAGCCGGGGTTGCCTGGGAGTCATATTACTTACGTCTTTGGTTTCCTTTTCTTTTAATAACAGAGCTTCCTTTATCAAGAATCGTACAAACTGGAAAATTAAGAAATTAACATTTTTTTATCAAGTGAAATTAAATAGGACAAAGTTTGGACATTTTTATTTCTGTATTAATGATAGTGTGTCTTTTATTGTCACATATTATCAGTGACATTTGGTATCTTTAATCCTGTAGGTTGAGTTTCCAGTGTTTGAGTGAACCCAAAATATAAAACTAATGTATAATGTCCATTGAATACAAATATATATGTGGATAACAACAGGATTTTATATATATATATATATATATATATCTATCTATATATATGTGGATATATATATCTATCTATATATATGTGGATAACAAACAATATATGTATATATATATATATATATATGTGTGTGTGTGTGTGTGTGTGTGTGTGTGTGTGTGAACAAATTATATGTATTAAAATTTTTTTAATCCTTGCATCCTAAATTATCTTACAGAGAATTTAAATCGAGTGATTGGTTGCAAATCTAATTTTACAAATTTCAAATTCACAGGAATTGACATAAAACAATGCCAGACAAGCACAATATCTGCCTCATATTGCCCCCCACCTCTATCCCAATATTCCACTTTTTAAATCAATTCATAGCAACTGTTTTTTGCATTCTTACCATTCCAACATCAAAAATGACCAAAAATGAAAGTAAATTGAATTCCGATTAAATTTACCTTTGGCAGACTTGCATGAATGTCTTCTTTGACATCAGAACGAATGTGATTGAATCCAGCAAGAAAATCAGAACGAAGAGAATTTTGAAGAGATTTTTTGATTGTCATTTCATATTTGTTCTCAAAACTTATTGAACTTTGGCTGCAAAAGAAAAATTATTCAAGTTGAAGTTAATCGTTGTAAAAGAAGTGGAATTTTTATTCTTGCAAAATGTTACAATTGATAACCTCATTTTTTTTAAAGGAAATATAGTTGGGAAATCAAGAAACAAATTATATTGATGGATCACATAGTTTATTTTTTTAATAAAAAATTCAATTTAGTGGCTAAACTACAAGCATCGATCTCATGCAGCCATCTTGAAACCAGTTTGAAGGAATAAAGGAGATAACTCTAAATAATTCAAACTATTCTGGGAAGTAAATTTCAATTTATTTATGCACTAGAAAAAGAAAAAAAATGTGAAAAATCAAACTCACCTGTTTAATGATTTTCCTAAATTTGTATTCAAACACTGAAAAAAAATTAAAATTATTAGTCGGTGAATTTGAGTTTTTACTAAGAAATAAAACATGGAGAAAAACGGGAAGAGCAAATCCAGTGGGGGGTGGGGATAAAGAGAATTGGATGTTCTTACCTCAGATTTTCCTGGGTATTGTGACATATTCGATAGGCCAGCTGCAAAAGAGAGAAAAAATAACAAGATGGATAAAAACATATACGTGATCCTCTTCTTCATAAAAGGAAATTATACCAAAGGTAGCAGTTCACCCAAAACTTGAAAAAATCACCTATAACTGGAGGCTATTCACTCATAACTAGAGGTAATTCACCCATAACTGGAGGTAGTTAACTAATAACTTGAGGTAATGTACCTATAACATGAGGTAGTTCACCTATAACCTCTTATGCAACATTTTCATTTGCTACTAAGATCTAAGAGTGCATCTCACAATTCAATATAATGTCAAAAATTATAGTTTTTTATGATGAAAAATTCCTGCAACAAACTCAAAAGTACAAAACGAAAAATACAGTAATCATCCAAATTGATAAATATTTCAACAGATTTGCTAAATTGTGATTCTTGTTTTTTAATTTACAATTAGGTTAGTCAGATTATTCTCACTATGTTCATCTTTGCTCCAAGTATAACTTTTATAATGACTCGATAGATGTCAAAACATGTCACAAGAAAAAGCAATACTTACAAATGATCCACAATCCACTGAGCAGCAGCAAAATAAATATGGGTAGACGACGGGTAAGTCGACCAGAAGTAACACTGTCAACAAGATGAGAGACATGATTAGACATATATATATATATATATATATATATATATATATATATACCAGCATTCCGCCTAGCATTACCCGATTACAAAATATGTTTTAATACAATGGTATTTTGAAGACCCAAAATTGACAAAGTAGTTTGTGAAAGATCATTCCACAGACAAAGTCACTTTTATAATAATTAGCATGACCTGAGGAAATTCCACAGCAGACTTTTTCATATGTAATATATTGATGTTGGCATTCTGTGGTTGTTCAGCATAAATGAAGCCGCCCTGGTATTATTGTAGTTTTGTGTTAAAACTGCAAAAGTATTTATTTAAACTAGCAGGGACCCCTGGTAACTATATATATATATGTATATATATATATATATATATATATATATATATATATATATATATATATATATATATATATATATATATATGTATATATGTATGTGTGTGTGTGTGTGTGTGAGAGAGAGAGAGAGAGAGAGAGAGAGAGAGTAAGTTGTGTTCTTTCAGCTATAATCGAAACCAAAACTAAAACTCATAAAGAATTCTTCATAAAATTATTTATTACAAATAGTGGAAAGTTATAACGCTTAAACGACAGTTATTCCCAAGAAAAAAGTTGTAAGCATGACAAAGAAAATAACACACACGCAATCGTATTAATATATAGATGAATCTTAACCAAAAATTTGTGAACGTTTCAAGTTTTAACACACTGTACACTTGTTTCTAGCACACACACAATAAGTTATCATGAAAATGTTAAAAATTCAAACTGTGTATTATCTGTTTCGAACCAAAGAAAGTATTTATCTTTAGAGTTTAGAAAGGAAATAAAGAAAGGGGGAAAAATTTTACGTCGATTTTTAAACATTTAATTTAACAAAACCTGTTTAGTGTTTATACTTACATTAAAGTTATGTCTGCACAGAAACGTTTTGCACCTGCCTTAAAGCCTTCATTGGATATGGGGGTTGACTTCACATTTCTGTAACGTCTGTTTTCTGAAGAAATTTTAAAATATAAACATTTCAGCTAAAAATCAATTTTATCGAAACTTATGTGCTGTTTTAATAAATCAAATTAAATATTAATTTTTTTTTTTTTGTCATTTTATAAAACAACTACATGAGAAAAAAAGTTTAAATTTTGTTTAAATATTTTTTGGATACATATAAGGATGTTTCGTATTTTTAATTGCCAACAGTTTTTATTCCATGACCCTAAATCTCGAGTATTTTGTTAATGTCTAAATAGAAATGCAATATAAATTGCTGACTTTTTCAGCCACTTACCAATTATGTCAAATCTATCCATTAGATATTCACCAGCTGATTCTAATTTAGCTGCAGCAGATGCCATCCTCTGAGCCATTAATATTTCTTGGGATGAGGAGATGCTCCTTACATTTCTATAATTTCTGTTTTCTGAAGAAATTTAAAAATAAAAACATTTCAGTTCAAAATTAATTTTGTAAGAATGTACATGTTAACCCCTCCCCATTTTGTCCTAAAAAGATTTCAAAGAACATAATGCCGTGTTTGGTTTCTGTCTTGGCTCTAACTCACTATTCAGTTGGTTTTATTCTTTGTTTATAGAGTCTGATGTCGGAAGAATGAGTTTGGCATGTGGATGTATTTGTAGACACCTTTCGTGACGATAATTTTAGCAATTTTGTTAATTTCTCACTTGGAGCCACTTTTTTTGCACAAAAAATGTAATTGATTTTTTTTTTTAGAATTTGCTTTTGTAGCATGGCTTGTTTCTTTTCATTCACACAATTAGTCAATAAATCTACAGGATTGGAAGACAAGTCAATCTAATACAATCTAATATCGCTTTTGTTAGAAATAAATTCTTGAATAATGTTGTGAAATTCTACGCAAACATAGAAAACAAGCTAATTTTTTTAGAAGTTGATTATCTTATAAACCAAACTAATTAAAGAATTTAAGTTTTCAAATTAATAATATCACTTTTGGGTAAGCATTAAAAATTGTATTTTGAGTTAAAATCTATTTAGCATTTCACATGTAACTTGAGAAAAACATGCTTGAAATGTGTCACCATTATGGTGAATTGAATTAAATTCACTCGCCATTTTATTTTGATTTTGCTTTAACGCTTATCCTCTAATAAACTACAATTTTTTTCCTCTAATTTTATTTTCATTTAATCAACACAAATAATTGAAAAATATTTTTATTATTATAATTAGTAGTTGTAATAGCAGAAGCAGTAGTAATAGTAATAGTTGTAATAGTGACATTTATTATATTAAAGCAGCAGTAGTAGTAGTAGTAGTAGTAGTAGTGTTTATGCAATTTATATTTATTTAAAAAAACTATTGTTTTCATATAATGTTTTTTATTTGTTACTTGTTAACAGGAATCAACTCTTTGCAAAGATTTACCTGAATAAACAATCCTTTGTGTTCGAGGTCTTAACCAATAAGAATGAGGCATGTTGGCTCTTGATCCCTAAAAACTGAAAAATAAGGAGAAAGAAACGACATTATTAATAAAGAAAAGCAAAATCTATATATACAACGTTGATTCTTTATCGCTCTAAAATTGATATTAAAAACACACTTTTTCTATTTAAAAAATTATTAAAACAAACTTCTTAATATATTCAGTCATCTATTTTTTAAGGTATGTGAACTTTATTTTCGACCTGAACACAAGAACTTTATTTTCGACCTGAACACAAGAACTTTATTTTCGACCTGAACACAAGAACTTTATTTTCGACCTGAACACAAGAACTTTATTTTCGACCTGAACACAAGAACTTTATTTTCGACCTGAACACAAGAACTTTATTTTCGACCTGAACACAAGAACTTTATTTTCGACCTGAACACAAGAACTTTATTTTCGACCTGAACACAAGAACTTTATTTTCGACCTGAACACAAGAACTTTATTTTCGACCTGAACACAAGAACTTTATTTTCGACCTGAACACAAGAACTTTATTTTCGACCTGAACACAAGAACTTTATTTTCGACCTGAACACAAGAACTTTATTTTCGACCTGAACACAAGAACTTTATTTTCGACCTGAACACAAGAACTTTATTTTCGACCTGAACACAAGAACTTTATTTTCGACCTGAACACAAGAACTTTATTTTCGACCTGAACACAAGAACTTTATTTTCGACCTGAACACAAAAACTTTATTTTCGGCCTGAACACAAGAACTTTATTTTCGACCTGAACACAAGAACTTTATTTTCGACCTGAACACAAGAACTTTATTTTCGACCTGAACACAAGAACTTTATTTTCGACCTGAACACAAGAACTTTATTTTCGACCTGAACACAAGAACTTTATTTTCGGCCTGAACACAAAAGAAAAACAGGTACCAATGTTACAGTCAGACAACAGAAACCATTTCTTCAGAATGCTGATATCATAGAATTCTGTCCTTCATATTTATCTTCATCAACAATATTTAGAGCAGTGTTTTTAATTGGAGAGGGGGGGCAGTGTTTTCGGTTGTAGTGGTGAGGGAAATTGGCAACAATAATAAAAATAGGATCAAAGGCCACAAAAAATACAGTGTGCATCACTTAATCTTACTGAAAGGTAGTGATGGGACATTCCAATATCTTTTTCTGATACCGTTACGATTCCGATACAATTACCGATTCCGATTCTGTATGAATCTCTAAATATTTAACTACAGAGTTGCTATTTATCCTGATTACAATAAAAACATGTGTTAAATGTGCGGATATTTTCTCAGACATAAACTTACACTTGTGCGAATGATCTATAAATTTTAGTTTAAACAAAATAAAATAAGATGATTGTGAAGCAAACAAATAATGTATAAAACTATGTTCTAAACTACACCGTATCCAATTAGCATGCAGCATTTGGTAAAAACGTGCAATCGTGCAGGTTAACAAATCACTGCAACCAATGAGGAGAACTTCATGCATATCAGACGATTGTGAAGCATAACTTTGGTGAGTTTTATGTAGAAATAAACAAATAATGTATAAAAATATCAACTTTCGATAGGATCTTCATGTCAACATCTTTAGGTTTTTGTACTAATCGTTTACTATTTTTTACTTTTTACATTTTTTAATTTAAAAATATAAAATATTTTTATTTCAATAAACAAGCAATAGTAAAATCTAAAAATAAAACCAAATAATATCTGTAAGTCACGTAAATACGAGAAATATGCAAAAGAATTTTAGTGAATAATTTATTTCAATAAATTTTTAACTTTATTTTAATTTATTACACTTTTTTTATTATCAAATATTTAAAAGAAATTATTAAGTGCCTTTTTTTGTTCCAAACCATTATTAATCATATTTACACATACAATATTTTATCCGATAATTGAATGCTCGTGCAAGACAATTATATATTAAAATGCATTTTAAATAAAATCACTATAATGTAATTACGTGTCATGTCGAAATTAGTAAAAATTCACCCAAAAAACTTTGTTATTCCACATCCACCATTTTCTAATTTGAAATACTGATAGTTAACAGAAAACAAGGGAGATAAATCAGTTTGCCATACAGATTTGGTTACAATAGAAAAAACTCATAAAACTGCATTACAACAATACCTTGAAATACGAATTTAATTCATTCCATGACCACTAACACATCTAAAAAATCGCATCTCAAAACAATTTTTCTCATTTGAATAAAAACAGACAGAATTAATCCATTCAAAGGTTAAGAAATTTATGCATCACAAGCTAAAATTATGCTTGAATTACACTAAAAAATCACTAAAGAAAGATAAATACAAAAGTAATGACACAGAAATTAAAATATAATAATAAATATTAATAAAAACAAAAACAAGATAGAATAGTACTCAACACCTTGGTGAGTGCCAGTGTTAGAGATGTACACAAGGAGGTGGGGAGAGAAGCAAGGCTACCACACACACACACACACACACACACACACACACACACACACACACACACAAACACACACACACACACACAATATGGCAACTAAAAAGGGCCAAGATTATACACGAATACAAACTAAGATAGATGCAATTCTCTACGCGAGATACGCCCCAAAATGGAGCACTGTTACTACATCTGAGCAGGAGCTTCTCGGCGTACCCTATCCAGCCTTGATAGAGTTCAAAACTATCTTTGAAACCTAGTAGGTGATGCTATTTTCTTTTTCCTGCAGCCTCTTTCACACAGAAGACATGTTGCAAGCATGTCTCTGCCCTTCTATTATTTTCATGGTAAGTGCTCGTTTGAACTTCAATCTATGGTCCCCTTTTGCCAAACTTTCACAAAAAACACTCAACTAGCTACAACCTTTATATGCCATATCCCTTATATAGTGTTATAGCAGCAAAAACCCTCAAGAAGCATTTCTTCCTGTCCCCTAGACGCAATAGCTTATCAACTTAAGAGGAAAAATAGATAGAAATAGAGTCCGAAAGAGTGTTTATAGCAACTCTCCCGTTTCGTTTTTATGGCTGGGCAACGCAAGATAATTATGTTTGTGTCAAATAAAATACACTTTTAATGCAGGAAAAAAAGATCCTTACCTGTAGATCCTTATTTACTCTTTCTGTATGATGATAGGATGTGACACAAGGTCGTCAAAAAGATATTCAGCTTCTCAAAAAGGGAGACTTATTGATCTATATCTATCAGTATGTCACTAAAACTTTGTTTGGCGTTGCTGACTTGTTATCGTGCACAATGAAGAATGAGTGGCAATTGTTAAAAGATTTCCCTTTATATAAAGAATGGTAGTTGACAAAATTCTTTTATGACGTCACAGAAAAATGATTTTTTTTCTATTGACATTAAATGGTAAGGAAAAAATCTTTTATGACGTCATAAAAGGATAACTTTTCTATTTAGATAGATATGTAAGAAAACAAAAATCTTTTATGACGTCACAAAACGATATTGTACCTATTTATTATTGTAATCTACTAAAAAAGCTGATAGATAACTCATGACATAAAGGTCAAAGGTCGTATTTTTTTACACAGTGATCACCACTTATCAAGGCCCGGGAGCCACTCAGTTATAAGGGTTATTGAAAGTACAGTACGTTAGTGTGGAGATTTGATGAAGTGTTTACTTAAGGGGGCGGTTCATTAGGAATTTGTTTACGTTGGACTTGAAGACATCCAGGTTGTAGTCATGTGGGAAGCAGGCACACGGAACAGAGGTCCACAGGCGTGCAGTTCTAAGAAAGAAGCTTTGTTCATGGAATCTACATTTTGATTTAGGCACAGATAAAGAGTGGGGAAAATTTTTCACAGTGGATTAAGCTAGACGGATGTGTTTCGTGAAAGATTGGCGAAGGGGGACCAGAGATTGGAGTTCAGACGAGCACCTGCCATGGACATAATGATAAAACAAGGATAGACTTGCAACGTCTCTTCTGTGGGAGAGAGGTTGCAGGGTAGAGAAAAGGGCATCCCCCACTAAGTCACGAAGTCTATTTTGTACTCTGTCAAGGCAGGATAGGCTGTTTTTAGCAGCTCCTGCCCAGATATGGCGGCAGTATTCAGTTCTTGGACGTACTTGGCTTTTATATAGATAGAGAATTGCATCAGTAAGTGAGATATCTTCTGGAGCGGTAGAAGGATCCCACCATCTTTCCAGCGACCTTGGCAACAGACTTGATGTATGTGTTCTATTTCAGATCAGGAGTAAAGGACAAACACAGAAGCTTGTCAAAACATGGGGTTTCTCCTAGACGAGAGCCATCCATTTCAATAATAATAATTATAATATATATATATATATATATATATATATATATATATATATATATATATACATATATATATATATATACTGTAATGCTCCCTATCTTAGGTTGAGAATATTGGGCAATGATGTACAAATTACCCTTAGTGTATGAAGTCATGCTCTTTTTGTAAACAAATTAACATTGGGTATTTGGAAATCGTCAAAACATTGTTAATTCACTACCCGCATAGTAGCTACCGAATAGCGCAACTGTTAGAAGTTCCGACTGTTATATGGATGGTTGGGTTTCGATCTTTGCTTGAGGTAGTTGCTTGTCTAGCAGTAGTGATGAGCTATGATACAGCGAAATAGTGCTGTATGTGGATGACATGTATATATATATATATATATATATATATATATATATATATATATATAAGACAAATTAAATGCTAACAAAAAATTTAAATTACGGTTTGAGCAAGCAAGTAAAATAAAAATATAGAACTGCATGAAATTAAAACTTTGAAAATTACAATGTATGAAAAAGTGCAATTTTCAAAGTTTTCATTTTTATATTTGCTATTATTTCCTGTGAAGGATAAACATTTTTTAAAATCCACATAATTATTCTTTATATCTATTGAACTTAATGTTCCATGTTTACGCACTTATCAGTGTAAAACGAGACACTTCCTTCCAGTCATGAGTTTCGGACATCTCTCCTTCACTCTTTCTCTCTCTCTCTCTCTCTCTCTCTCTATATATATATATATATATATATATATATATATATATATATATATATATATATATAAATAATGTGCTACATATTCTCCCCCCCCCCACAAAAAATCTTTAAAAAATACAAAAAAAAAACTACATAAAAGAATAATAAAATTATTTTTATTCTATTTATTTCCTCAACCGTCACTTCATTTTACCTTTTTTTTTATTTTAATGTGTCATTTTTATAAGGACGGATTTTTAAGACAAGTATAATCACCTCAATATAACAAGAATTACTCGTGAGTATAAGTAATGAATATATATTCCCTACCAAATAACTCTGTCAATCTATATTTTACTAAATATGTGTTGCCTACCTTTTAGTGATTCGTGAGGAAAGAACACCTTTAAAATTCAAACATGTACATCTGATTTCAATGCAATTTAAACCATATATACAATGGTCGTTGTAAAAGTAAGGCTTCTTTTTTTTTAACTCATGAATTAAAACGTTTGATTTTTCAGAGCATACTTTGTCAATAAAATAATTGACGCCACTCTGAAATCCACAAACTCATCTCCTAACTGTTGACATCAACTGCATCGACTTCAAAAAAGTTCAACAGCCGCTGTTGAATATTGATCAGGTCAATTTTTCTGCATGGAGAAATTCAATGATATCTTTTCTTTTGACCTACCTTTTTTTTTTTTTTTTTTTTTTTTTTTTACACAGTGATCACCACTTATCAAGGCCCGGAAGCCACTCAGTTATAAGGGTTATTGCAAGTACATTACGTTAGTGTGGAGATTTGATGAAGCGTTTACTTAAGGGGGCGGTTCATTAGGAATTTGTTAACATTAGACTTGAAGACATCCAAGTTGTAGTCCGGAGGGAAGCAGGCAGACGGAACAGAGTTCCACAGGCGTGCAGTTCTAAGAAAGAAGCTTTGTTCATGGAATCCGCGCCTCGATTTAGGCACAGATATAGAGTGGGGGAAATTTTTCACAGTGGATTCAGCTAGACGGGTGTTTTTCGTGAAAGATTGGCGAGGGGGGACCAGGGATTGGAGTTCAGACGAGCACCTGCCATGAAAATAACGATAAAACAAGGATAGGCTCGCAACGTCTCTTCTGTGGGAGAGGGGTTGCAGGGTAGAGAAAAGGGCATCCCCCACTAAACCACGAAGTCTACCTTGCACTCTGTCAAGGCATGATAGGCTGTTTTTGGCAGCTCCTGCCCAGATATAGCAACAGTATTCCATCCTTGGACGTACTTGGCTTTTATATAGATAGAGAATTGCATCAGTAGTGAGATATCTTCTGGAGCGGTAGAAGGATCCCACCATCTTTCCAGCGACCTTGGCAACAGACTTGATGTATGTGTTCCATTTCAGATCAGGAGTAAAGGTCAAACCCAGAAGCTTGTCAAAACACGGGGCCTCACCCAGACGAGAGCCATCCATCACAATTGATGCCAGCTGGGGATCAGAGCGTTGATGATGTAAGGATAGGAGTTTGGTTTTGGATGCATTAAAGGTAACTAGCCACAACTTCCCCCACTGAAACACGCGCTCGAGATCAGAGGAGAGAGAATCAGAGAGAACTTCATCATTTACAGCCTTTGATGTGTCGTGTCATCAGCATAGATGTCAACGAATGATTTAAGTATGTGTTTAGGGAGGTCATTGATGTAGATCAGGAAGAGAGTTGGGCCCAGGATTGAGACCTGAGGGACTCCAGCATTTATATTGCAGGCCTCCAATTTTTGTCCATCGACCACTACTCTTATGAGCCTATCGGAGAGAAATGATTTAATGATTGAGAAAACATTTCCAGTTATACCGTAGCTGGAAATCTTGTGAAGTAGACCCTTATGCCATACCTTGTCGAAGGCCTTTGATATGTCAAGAGCAATTGCCCTAGAAAGGAAGCCTTTGTCAAGAGATTCACTAATCCTGTGGGATATAACCGTCAGCACATCTGCGGTAGATCTTGCAGAGCGGAAACCATATTGTGTGTCACTAAGAAGGTTATTCCTGCTGAGGTGGTTGACTATTTCTCTATTTAATATTGATTCCAGCAACTTACTCATAACACAGAGAAGACTTATTGGTCTGTACTGAGAGGGAGATGACTTATCACCTGAATTCTTAAATACAGGGCAAACTGATGAGGTCTTCCAGGGGGTCGGAAAGCACTTCTCCTTAAGGCAGCGCTTAAATAGTTTCGTAAGTATGGGAGCAAGTTCTGGTTGAAGCTTTTTTAACACTATAATTGGGATGCCATTAGGGCCAGTTGCTTTACCGGAATCTAGGTTTTTTATAAGCTTGGCGACCTCATGCACGGATATTTGTATGTTACCTAGCTTGTTCTGTGTTATAGGAGGAAATATGGAGAGTTGATGGCCTTCGTCGCATAGGGTAGAATTAGCTGCAAAGTTCTTTGCAAATAGTTTGGCCTTGTCTGACGCTGACGAGATGACCTCTGGTCCATTGATAATGGTTGGGATAGAATGCACACTTCTGTTCAGGATCCTATTTGTTATTTGCCAAAACTGGTGGGAACCAAGCTGCTGATCAGCTACCTTGGATTTAACAGACTGGGCATATAGCTCTCTTGCATTTTTTATTACTCTTTTACAGTGGTTGCTGGCAGTCCTGAAAGCAGCTTTAGTCTCAGTGCATCTATTACGTTGGTAGTTATGGAAAAAGTGCATCTATTACTATTACTACTTACTATTACTATTATTATAGCTATGGAAAAAGTGATTTCTGTGCGCGATAGCAGTAGCACATTCTGGGGAGAACCATGGCTGGCTGTTAGGTTTTTGTTGGAACCTCCATAACAGGGGTTGTTTTAATTAGAGTCTCACACTGTCAATATCTACAACAGAGATATAAAACTTTCAGGTTATGAATGCATCAGTTCAGTCACCATAACAATGCAGTTTGCAATCGTTTCTCATCTATTCAGGCAGAATTTAACAATAGGAGGCATTTCTTTCTGAATACCCCTCGTTTAAGATATTAATTCACAGAATTTTCCAACATTTCATTTTTTCCGCCTATATTGAGAAGCAAAACGGGAGGGGAGGCAGTAAAACCAAAGGCAGTAAAATATTATGAAAATAGTACAAAATTACATGGAAATAATCCTCATTCAATCCCGAACGATGCCAGGTTTTCCTGTTAGTTAATTAAAAAATGGTGCTTCGTGATGAAGATGTTTCTGTATTTTTAAATATTTGAAAAATAAAATCTTTAATTTAAAAAAAATATTTTAATTCTATTTATTTCCTCAACCGTCACTTCATTTTACTTTTTTTATTTTTGTTGTTATTTTTGTTGGTCATTTTTATGAGGTCGGATTTTTTAAAGACAAGAATAATCACTCCAATATAACAAGAATTACTAGCGAGTATAAGTAATCTATATATCTATAAAAGTGAAAATATGTGTGTCTGTCTGTGTACATTTCTCTACCAAATAACTCTGTCAACTTTCGGCCTAGAAACTCGAGATTTAGCATAAGGAGCATTGAAATTTGGGGAGATCTTTTTCATCCGTTTTCGTCTAGAAATTTGAACGCCAAAAATTTGGATTTAACGTTGGTAATCTCTACCAAACTCCTCTGTCAATTCTGGGTCTAAACACTTGAAATTTTAGATGTTGGTTACCTGAGTCAAATTTTTTAATACGTGGGGCGTGCAAAAAGTAAAGCCCCTGACCCACTTCCAGTTATCTGATGAAATTTTGCATGTGTAATGATTTATATATCTCTACGGGTTATGTGGCAAATTACAGCTCTGAACTAATTGTGGTTTCTGTTTTACAGGTGTTTGAACTGAGTCAGGTGTGAAATGGAGCATGTTGAATGTCGAGCAGTTATCTGGTTTTTGCATTTGAAAGGACGCACACCACAGGAGACTTTTGATGAAATGAAAGAAACTTATGGTGATAATGCCCCATCATATGACCTTGTAAACGCTAGCATCGTGAATTCAAACATGGCTGGCAGTCTGTGGAAACAGCTCCCAGACCTGGTCGCCCCGCTTCTGCCATTGATGAGGCATCTGTCTGTCAAGTTGAGGCTCCTATTTTGGAAGATCGGCGCATTACTATTCGCCAAATAACCCAAGATGTCAAGATTAGTACAGGGTCTGTGCAAACTATCATTCATGACCATTTGCATATGCATAAGGTGTCTATCAGATGGATTCCCACGTTGCTCACACCATTCCAGAAGTGAGAATGCGTCGAGTGCTCGAAGATGAATTTGGAGATGTGCCAAGAAGATGAGTGAAAGTTTTTCAAAAGACTGATTACACAGGATGAAACCTGGGTCCATCACTATGATCCAGAGACCAAAACCCAATCAATGCAGTGGAATCACTTACGCTCACCACCTCCAAATAAGGCAAGGGTGCATCCCTCCGCTGGCAAGGTCATGCTCACAGTCTTCTGGGACCAGGATGGAGTAGTGATGACAGATTTCCTGGCAAAGGGTACCACAATTACAGGAGCCTATTATGCTTCACTTTTAAGGGAATTAAGGGAAGCTATCAAAATCAAGAGGCGGGGCAAGATCAGCAAAGATATACTCCTCCTGTAGGACAACGCTCCGGTCCACAACTCGCATGTTGCACGATCAGAAGCACAGGCATGTTGTTATGAAACCCTTCACCATCCTCCCTACTCTCCTGACCTTGCACCCTCTTACTTTCACCTCTTCCCAGCCATGAAGTTGTTTCTGAAAGGAAAGCGTTTCCCAGATGATAAAGCCTTTATTTCTGAAGTCATGTCGTGGTTGGAGGACAAACCTGGGGTGTTCTACAAAAACGGTCTCCAGAGCTGCATCAAACGATGGAAGAAATGCATAACTCTGGGTTGTTCCTATGTAGAGAAAGACGAATAACTGTGCTAAGTTTCGTTGTTGTAACCTCCGAACTTCTTAACATGTATTTTGTCGAACTTGGCAATGTTTCTTTGAACTCGGAAATGTGGACGGAACATTGAGCGGAACCCTTTAATTACTTCACAGGCATAGCATGCACTTGTTCCGTCAGCCATGATTGGATAGATGTCCTAAGTAATTCACAATTGTATTTTTCAGCCGCCCACACTAAGACTTGAACCTTCAACCTTCAAGAGAATATCACTTGCACAATTGATTTCGCCAAGTACTCTAACCACTGCACCATGGGTCCTTCTGGAAAATCAATTATAAAAGTGATATTCTTCTGAAGGGTGAAGGTTCAATCCTCAGTGTGGGTCACCGAAAAATACATTTGTGAATTACTTACGACCTCTATACAGTCCTGGTTGATGAAACAAAAGCCTGAAGGGTGAGCTTCTTATTTCTGCCAATCAACCACTACTCTCATGAACCTATCAAAGAGAAATGATTTAATAATTGAGAAAACATTTCCAGCTATACCGGAGATGGAGATCTTGTGAAGTAAACCTTTATGCTATACTCTATCAAAGGCCTTTGATATGTCAAGAGCAATTCCCTAGAAGGGTTACCTCTGTCGAGAGATTCACAAATCCTATGAGATACAACTGTAAGCACATTTGCTGTAGATCTAGCAGAACAGAAACAATATTACATGTCACTAAGAAAGTTATTTTTGCTGAGATGGTTGACTACTTCTGTATTTAAAACAGATTCCAGAAACTTACCCATGATGCACAGGAGACTTATTGGCTTGTACTGAGATAGAGATGACCAATCATCTGAAATCTTAAATACATGACAAAGTGATGAGATTTTTCTGGGTGATGTCAGGGCCAGTTGCTTTAAGGTTTTTGATTAGCTTGGCAACATCACGCACAGATATTTGTATGTCACATAGCATGTTTTCTGGTACAGGAGGAAAATTGGTTGGCGGCATTGGTTAAAAAGTGTAGAATCAGCTGCAAAGTTCTTGGCAAAGAGTTTGGATTTGTCTGATTCTGACGAGATTACCTCAGGTCCATTGATGATAGTTGGGATAGAGCACACGCTTCTGTTAAGGACCCTGTTTTCTATTTGCCAAAACTGGTGAGAACCAAGCCGCTGCTCAGCTACTTTAGACTTGACAGACTGTGCATACACCTCTCGCGTTTTTTATTACTTTTTTTCAGTGGTTACTGACAGTCCTGAAAGAGGCTTTAGTCTCAGTACATTTCTTACGTTGGAAATAATGGAAAAAGTGATTTCTGTGCACAATGGCAGTAGCACATTCTGGAGAAAACCATGGCTTGCTGTTAGGTTTATGCTGGAACATTTTCGAGGGTATGAAACGAGCTCGGCCTACACTAAACCATTCCATCAGGTCTGATACTATAGAGGAAACATCTTTTTTAAACATAGGCTTAGTTTCCTTGTTTCACTTCAAACTGTTTTTAAAACCATAATAAATGCACTTCCATAAATGCCACGTTTTATAGCAACCCTTTAATAAGCCTGGATATCTTGGGCCCAGGTAGAACTGCCTTGTGTGTGTAAAAAGTCACATAACTGCATGCAACCTGATTGATGTCAATCATTTGGGTTAGGGTTAGAAAGAGAGACCAAGTGTGAAGTGTTGCCTGACATTGCTCACACTGGAATTGCGGACACACATTGGTTCCATTATTTGTTGAATTGAATCCAAAGTTCATCAACCAAACTTGCCATCTATTTCAAAAAGTTTACTTATTCAATGAATCTGACCTGGATATCTTGGGCACTAAGACACTTGCAGCATCCTAAATGCCAAAACCTGATGATTATAGTAATGATGTAGAAGCAGTAACAACAAGTTGCTCAAGTATATCAAGAATGTGATCAGCATAAATAGTTTTCAAAATAATCGTGTTTGATTATGGTATGACGAATGGATTGCATAAACAGTATTTGAGCTTTTCACAGATTTTATTTATTCAATAAATTTGACCGTTCTGCAAGTTATAGTGATTAGTGCTTAAAGAAAGTATGTGTGTAGGAGGAGTAACCGAGACTTACCGGAAACTGAGGCGACATTTGCCATTACATCAGGTGGAATAAATGAGAGTAAAGAATGAACAAATAAAGCAGAAGAGAAATCAGTTTGCGATGGGAATGAATTGAAGACAAAAATATCAGAGTTTCAAAAGAAATTTGTAAATATTTTTTGTTTTCATTTTTTACTTTGCAAGTCGATCTTGTAAACGTTTGCAGAAAGAAATAGAAGATACAAAAATTATATTTTATTATTTTTAATATGAAGGTTTATAAAATATTTTTTCAATTATTCAATATTTTTGTTTTCAAATTTAAATTTCATAAAAAACAAAAAAGAAAAACAACAACTTCTTATTAAAATAAAAATCTTTATTTGAACATGATTTCAGATTTAAAATATTTAAAAGAATATTACAAGACTAAAAAGAAAAACAACAACTTTTTATTAAGAGTAGAACAGTTTATTTGATCATTTATGAAAAAGTACATGAAGATGAAGAATATTTACATTTCAGAATTTCTAAAATAAGCAGAACGTATTTACAAATTGATCAATGGATGCAAAACAGAAACTTTTTTTCTGTAGATTCAACAAAATTGAAACAGAAAATAAACGAATTGGAATCTACAGAGAATAAACCAATGAAAAGTATTTACAATCTACCCATAATTGGGTACAAAAAAGTTGTTTGATGGTAAAATGAACATTCAAAATCCATTTATTCTTAAGACAGGGCCAGAACAAATTTACATAAAGGACAGTTTACCGACACAGACATGATCTGATTAAAAAAAAAACAACTAAGGACGTACAAAAGACTTTTAAGGAGTGTAAGGAACTCCATGTACACGGAAACGATAAAGACAAGTATATTCTGAATTGCCGTAGTTGCTGGAAATCCGAACTTCAACATATTGGGTTGGGTTTTCATTATTCATCTGAAATAAAATAATGAAAACTGATTTAGCATTTCACATGCGAACAATATTGAAATGAAAAGAAAATCTTTAGTGAAAATTGGTTAAAAACAAAGAAAACACAGAAACATTACCTGTGTAATAAACTGCTGAATAGGTCTCCCATCATCTTTGTATGTATAGCTGCCTAAATAGACACCTTCGTGATCATCTAGACCGGATAAACTCTATAAGGAGAGGTGGAAAAAGATGGACCAAGTTTTAAAATCAAAGAGATTCAGTAAATACTTTCTTGTAAGAAACTTATTCATACATTTTAATTTTTGCATAAATATTGTAATATTTTTTCTAAAGATTTAAAATGAAATATTTTTTCTTATTTTAATGACAAAATAATGTTATAAAGTAACTTTCATTTTATTTTTAAACACTTAACATAAATTTGTTACGGAATGAATATTTAATAATTTATAAAATATTCACTTTGGTATGAAATTTTACAATTAAGAATAGGAATTAGTTTCAGTCAATTTGAAATTCTAATAAAATATATTAGTTTATTTCAAAAGTAAGTTTATCGCTTTTATAGATATTTTTAAAAATCATGAAAATCGAAACATCTGTTGAACAAACTTTTAAAACATCCTATAGTCATCCTGTAGGATTTTAATTTAAAACTGTATTTTCTTATATAGCCACATCTCTTTATGTATTAGTTTATTCAATTATTAATTTACTTGTCCGACGTCCGGTGTCACACAAAATGTTAAATTTTTAAACAACAAAAAATGTAGCTGTCACTTTCTGGTTTTGAATTGATTATTTTATTTTATAATTAAAAAAATGATGTTGGAAGGAGACTAATTTTTTTATCATCGATTTTTTTTATTTAAAAAATGTGGAAGTTATATTATAAATAATTCATAACACAAAAGCAAAAAGATTTTTTTATTAATTATTTTAGCTTAAAAAGTTAAAAGCAATTAACTACAATATGTTTTAAATTCGTCCTATTTGTTATATTGTAGTTTTTTCATTTAATTTTGTTTATGATGTGTTTTTAAAATTTTCACGTTTTATTTATTTGGTTTAAGCATCATAATGAGTTCTTTAAAAACAAATTCACCCACTTTTAAGCTAAACATGAAGCAGAGAAGCGCATAACATTTTCATATTTTATTTTCTTGTTTGTGAGTAGAAAAGCAGATAATTTCAAGCAAGCCTAGATATGTATTAAGTTCTCAAAAGATTACATTTTTACCTATGTCGATATTTTCAAAATGAAACTCCATAAGGAAATTTTAAATATTAGAAAAACAATAAAACAGATGCACTTACATAAACTGCAAAATCCTTCGGTACACTCTCGATGTGTCCAGAGGGAGAGATGGATTTAGGAATATGTTCCATGCTGAAGGCAGTGATTTTAATTTTATGTGATAACCGAATCACAAACTTTCCAGTACTGCCTTCGAAGGACCAACATTCACCGACATTGACATCAGGCTAAATCAAGAAATAAAGAAAAAATAAAATAAACACACAAACACAAGCTGTTTTTCTTATTGCGAATATTTTGATCAATGTAACCTCTATCGTTTGTGTGAATCTTTTCAAACATGCAAATCTTTATGTTCCCAATTTTATAAAGATTTACTTAAAGGTCAGAGATCACATCTTTATATAATACAATAAAGAAAAATTAAGTTTTCATAAAAATAATTATTTTACCTGAATTACAGTCCTGGGATCTAACATCGATAATCTGACGTCATAAATAAAATTTGATTAACAGCAAATCTATCCATAAGATCTGATATATAATTCTGGGATATCTGATTAAATAGACAACTACTTCGATTTTTAATACATTAAAAAAAAATTAAGTTTTCATAAAAATAGTTATTTTACCGTAATTACAGTCCTGGGAGAATTGGATTTATAAACGAGAGGAATACCAAAGATACTGATGTAGAGAGAATTCTTCGTGAAAGTCTCTGAACAACGATTAAGGATCACACTGCCACCTGAAATAATAAAGAAAAGGATTTTTTCAAAAATACATGAAAAAAGCTTCTTTAAATGAATGCAACCCATAATAAAATGTCAGCTTAAAGTGGATTATTATTTGAAATAGAAATTAACACTTGGAAAGATAAATTTGTGAGCATTGGAGAATGTCAGTGCTTTGATTTGAAATTTGTTTAGTCAAGAATTAGTTTATTGGCTATAATTATTGTATTTATGGTATTTTCTTTAGCTATACTTGAATTATTTTATCACACAACTTAATGACCGGTTCATAATTATCTATGGAGATAAAAACAGGGAAAATCAAAAACGCACCTCCAGATTCCAAAGCAAAATCTGCCATTGCAGTTTTATCAGCATTCAACTTCATCAGAGCTTCGTCTATCAAAGATCGTAGAAACTGGAAAATTAAAAATGAACATTGTGAAAGTTGTACGCATAATGAAGTTTCATGTTTTACCGAGGGGGAGGGGGTTAGTGTAGTGTATGTTCATTCGTTATATATACTAGTCTAGCAAAACTGTGAGGAAAGGGAGAAATGAAGAAATACAATATTTCTTTAAAGTTATTTAATTGAATTTTTGGTTTTACATATAATTGCTGGAAATTATTTCTTCTTGTTCAGGTCATTTATTATTTGTAAAATATTGTATACTAAAAATATATAAAAGAGCATATATGTACTAATTTTCCCTAGCCGGTGTTGCCTGGGAGTCATATTACTTACGTCTTTGGTTTCCTTTTCTTTTAATAACAGAGCTTCCTCTATCAAGGATCGTACAAACTGGAAAATTAAAAAATTAACATTTTTTTATCAAGTGAAATCAAATAGGACAAAGTTTGGACATTTTTATTTCTGTATTAATGATAGTGTGTCTTTCATTGTCACATATTATCAGTCACATTTGGCATCTTTAATCCTGTAGGTTGAGTTTCCAGTGTTTGAGTGAACCCAAAATATTAAACTAATGTATAATGTCCATTGAATACAAATATATATGTGGATAACAAAATATATATATGTGTGTGTGTGTGTGTGTGTGTGTGTGTGTGTGTGTGTGTGTGTGTGTGTGTGTGTGTGTGTGTGTGTGTGTGTGAATAAATTAAACGTATTAAAATATTTTAATCCTTACATCCTAAATTATCTTGCAGAGAATTTAAATGGAGTAATTGGTTGCAAATCCAATTTTACAAATTTCAAATTCACAGGAATTGCAAAAAAATGCAACAGAAACAAAATATCTGCCCTGTACCCCCCCCCATCCCAACCCCGATATACGACTTCAAATTCACAAGATATAAAACAATGCCAGACAAGCACAATATCTGCCTCATATTGCCCCCACCTCTATCCCAATATTCGACTTTTTAAATCAATTCATAGCAACTGTTTTTTGCATTCTTACCATTCCAACATCAAAAATGACCAAAAATTAAACTAAATCGAATTCCGATTAAATTTACCTTTGGCAGACTTGCATGAATGTCTTCTTTGACATCAGAACGAATGTGATTGAATCCAGCAAGAAAATCAGAACGAAGAGAATTTTGAAGAGATTTTTTGATTGTCATTTCATATTTGTTCTCAAAACTTATTGAACTTTGGCTGCAAAAGAAAAATTATTCAAGTTGAAGTTCATCGTTGTAAAAGAAGTGGAATTTTTATTCTTGCAAAATGTTACAATTGATTTAAAAAAAACTATTGGGAAATCAAGAAACAATTTATTTTGGTTCATCCACTCATAACTCCAAATAATTCAAACGATTTCGGGAAGTAAATTACAATTTATTTATGCACAAGTAAAATATAAAATATAAAATATATAAATTAATCACATAGTTTTATTTTTGAATAAAAAATTGAACTCAGTGGCTAAACTACGAGCACCGATCTCATGATGTCATCTTGAAACCAAATTTCAATTTATTTATGCACAAGTAAAATAAACGCATCAGTATTAAACTTACTTAATATGCAGAGAGAAGGTACATCATAAAAAACTTTTAAAAAATGTGAAAAATCAAACTTACCTGTTTAATGATTTTCCTAAATTTGTATTCAAAGACTGAAAAAAATTAAAAATATGAATCGATGAGTTTGAGTTTTTACTAAGAAAATAGAAAGAAATTAAAAAATGGAGAAAAAGGGGGAAGAGCAAAGCGAGTGTTGGGGGAGGGGTCGAATAAAGAGAATTGGATGTTCTTACCTCAGACTTTCCTGGATATTGCGACATATTCACTAGACCAGCTGCAAAAGAGAGAAAAAATAACAAGATGGATAAAAACATATACATAATCCTCTTCTTCATAAAAGGGAAATTATACTAAAGGTAGCAGTTCACCCAAAACTGGAGGTAATTCACCCAAAACTTGAGGTAATTCACCAATAACTGGAGGTGATTCACCAATAACCGGAGTTAGTTAACCTATAACTAGAGGTAGTTCACCTATAACTGGAAAAAATTCATCTATAACTGGAGGTTATCCACTCATAACTAGAGGTAATCCACCCATAACTGGAGGTAGTTAACCAATAACTGGAGGTAATTAACCAATAACTTGAGGTAATTAATCTATAACTGGAGGTAGTTCACCTATAACCTCTTATGCAACATTTTCATTTGCTACTAAGATCTAAAAGTGCATCTCACAATTCAATATAATGTCAAAAATGATAGTTTTTTATGATGAAAAATTCCTGCAACTCAAAAGTACAAAACGAAAAATACGGTAATCATCCAAATTGATAAATATTTCAACAGATTTGCTAAATTGTGATTCTTGTTTTTTAATTTACAATTAGGTTAGTCAGATTATTCTCACTATGTTCATCTTTGCTCCAAGTATAACTTTTATAATGACTCGATAGATGTCAAAACTTGTAATAAAAAAAAAACAATACTTACAAATGATCCACAATCCACTGAGCAGCAGCAAAATAAACATGGGTAGACGACGGGTAAGTCGACCAGAAGTAACACTGTCAACAAGATGAGAGACATGATTAGCCATATATATATATATATATATATATATATATATATATATATATATATATATATATATATATATATACATACATATATATATATATATATATATACATATATATATATACATATATATATATACATATATATATATATATATATTATATCACACACATATATATATATATATACATATATATTAATATATATATATATGTGTGTGTGTGTGTGTGAGAGAGAGAGAGAGAGAGAGAGAGAGCGAGAGAGAGAGAGACTTGTGTTCTTTCAGCTATAAACGCAACCAAACTATAACTTGTGAAGAATTCTTCGCAAAATTATTTATTACAAATAATGGAAAGTTATAACACTTAAACGACAGTTATTCCCAAGAAAAAAGTTGTAAGCATGACAAAGAAAATAACACACACGCAATCGTATTAATATATAGATGAACTTAACCAAAAATTTGTGTACGTTTTAAGTTTTAACACACTGTACACTTGTTTCTAGCACACACACAATAAGTTTTCATGAAAATGTTAAAATTCAAACTGTGTATTATCTGTTTCGAACCAAAGAAAGTATTTATCTTTAGAGTTTAGAAAGGAAATAAAGAAACGGGAAAAATGTTACGTCGATTTTTAAACATTTAATTTAACAAAACCTGTTTAGTGTTTATACTTACATTAAAGTTATGTTTGCACAGAAACGTTTTGCACCTGCCATAAAGCCTTCGTTGGATATGGGGGTTGACCTCACATTTCTATAACGTCTGTTTTCTGAAGAAATTTTAAAATATAAACATTTCAGCTAAAAATCAATTTTATCAAAACTTATGTGCCGTTTTAATAAATCAAATTAAATATTAAATTTTTTTTGTCATTTTATAAAACAACTGCATGTGAAAAAAAGTTTAAATTTTGTTTAAAGATTTTTTGGATACATATAAGGATGTTTCGTATTTTTAATTGCCAACAGTTTTTATTCCATGACCCTAAATCTCGAGTATTTTGTTAATGTCTAAATAGAAATGCAATATAAATTGCTGACTTTTTCAGCCACTTACCAATTATGTCAAATCTATCCATTAGATATTCACCAGTTGATTCTAATTTAGCTGCAGCAGACGCCATCCTCTGAGCCATGAATATTTCTTTCGATGAGGCAATCCTCCTTACATTTCTATAATTTCTGGTTTCTGAAGAAATTGAAAAATATAAACATTTCAGTTCAAAATTAATTTTATAAGGATATACATGTTAACCCTTCCCCATTTTGTCCTAAATTTCAAACAACATAATGGCGTGTTTGCTTATAAACCAAATTAATTAAAGAATTTAAGTTTTCAAATGAATACTATCACTTTTGTGTAAGCATTAAAAATTGTGTCCAGAGCAGAAAGAAATTTTGTTTTGACATTAAAATTGTTTCATGTTGTTTTTATTATATATTAATAAATAAGAAATCATTTTGAGTTAAAATCTAGTTAGCATTACGCATGTAACTTGAGAAAAACATGCTTGAAATGTGTCACCATTATGGTGAATCGAATTAAATTCACTCGCCATTTTGTTTTGATTTTGCTTTAATTCTTATCCTCTAATAAACTTCCATTTTTTATGTTAACTTTTATTTTTATTTAATCAACAAAAATTACTGAAAATTTTTATTATTATTATTATTATTATTATTATTATTAGTAGTAGTAGTAGTAGTAGTAGTAGTAGTAGTAGTAGTAGTGTTTATGCAATTTATATTTATTTTAAAAAACTATTGTTTTCATATAATGTTTTTTATTTGTTACTTGTTAACAGGAATCAACTCTTTGCAAAGATTTACCTGAATAAACAATCCTTTGTGGTCGAGGTCTTAACCAATAAGAATGAGGCATGTTGGCTCTTGATCCCTAAAAACTGAAAAATAAGGAGAAAGAAACGACATTATTAATAAAGAAAAGCAAAATCTATATATACAAAGTTGATGTTTTATCGCTCTAAAATTGATATTAAAACCCCACTTTTTCTATTTAAAAAATTATTAAAACAAACTTCTTAATATATTCAGTCATCTATTTTTTAAGGTATGTGAACTTTATTTCTTCAGAATGCTGATATCATAGAATTTTGCTAAACAGTCCTTCATATTTATTTTCATCAACAATATTTAGAGCAGTGTTTTTAATTGGAGGTGGGGGGGTACAATGTTTTAGGTTGTAGTGATGAGGGAAAATGGCAACAATAATAAAAAATAGGATCAAAGGCCACAAAAAATACAGTGTGCATAACTTAATGTTACTAAAAGGTAGTGATGGGACATTCCAATATCTTTTTTCTGATACTGTTACGATTCTGATACAATTACCGATTCCGATTCTGTATGAATCTCTAAATATTTAACTATAGAGTTGCTATTTATCCTGATTACCATAAAAACACATGTTAAATGTGCAGATATTTTCTCAGACATAAAATTTCACTTGTGGGAATGATCTATGAATTTTAGTTTAAACAAAATAAAATAAAAAATTAAAAGAACCGTTTTTGGAATCGGAAAATAGGTACAAAGTTTTTCAAACTGGATATCAATTCCGATACCCCAAAAAATTCCAATTTTCTGATTCTTGATTCCGATTAATCATCCCAACACTACTAAAAAATTATGTTGGATTTTCCCTCTGCTAGCGTTTGTACTAAATGCTATTGTGTTAATATTAGTTATTATTGTTAATATTAATTATTATTGTTAATATGGATGCATATCTTGAGTCAGAAATTTTTGGAAGAGGGGAGGGGAATATCTTTCTGACACATGATGAATAGCTTCATGGGCTACAAACTCCAAGACAATTCAATTATGTTCTAAACTAAACTTTATCCAATTAGCATACAGCATTTGGTGCCGGTGGTAAAAACGTGCAATCGTGCAGGTTAGCAAATCGCTGCAACCAATGAGGAGGACTTCATGCATATCAGACGATTGTGAAGCACAATTTTTGGTGAGTTCTATGCAGAAACAAACAAATAATGTATAAAAATATCAACTTTCGATAGGATCTTCATGTCAACATCTTTAGTTTTTTTACTAATTTTTTTCTTTTTACATTTTTTAATTTGAAAATATAAAATGTTTTTTTTCAATAAAAAAGCAATAGTGAAATCTAAAAATAAAACAAATAATATCTGTAAGTCACGTAAATACGAGAAATACGCATAAGAATTTTAGTGTATAATTTATTTCAATAATTTATTTTAATTCATTTAATTTTTATATCATTCAAAGAAATTATTAAGTGATTTTTTTGTTACAAATCATTATTAATCATATTTACACATACAATATTTTATCCAATAATTGAATGCTTGTGCAAGATAATTAAATATAAAAATGCATTTTAAATAAAATCACTATTATGTAATTACGTGTCATGTCGAAATTAGTAAAAATCCCCCCCCCCAAAAAAAAATTGTTATTCCACATCCACCATTTTCTAATTTGAAATACTGATAGGTAACTAAAAACAAGGGAGATAAGTCAGTTTGCCATACAGATTTGGTTACAATAGAAAAAACTTGGCCTTTTGGTCATGCTTTGCCTTTTGGCCAAGATCAAAGTGTAGTATCTGTTCTTCAGATGCTGCACTTCCATTTCTTGTTCTCTTTCGGTGAAGGAGAAATCCTTCACGACTGAGACAATTTTTATTTTTGTACCTTTTCTCCACGTTAAAAAACGACCCTGGTGTCTAACTCTGTCCCGTGGGGAGGCATAGTAAATAGGTACAATAGAAAAAACTCATAAAACTGCAGATTTGGTTAAAACTGCATTACAACAATACCTTGAGATATGAATGTAATTCATTCCATGACCACTAACATATCTAAAAAAATCGCATCTCAAAACAATTATTCTCATTTGAATTAAAAAATACAGAATTAATCCATTCAAAGGTTAAGAAATTTATGCATCACAAGCTAAAATTATGCTTGAATTACACTAAAAAATCACTAAAGAAAGATAAATACAAAAGTAATGACACAGAAATTGATATATAATAATAAATATTAATAAAAACAATAACAAGATAGAATAGTACTCAACACCTTGGTGAGTGCCAGTGTTAGAGATGTACACAAGGAGGTAGGGAGAGAAACAAGACTACCACGTACACACACACACACACACACACACACACAGACACACACAATATGGCAACTAAAAAGGGCCAAGATTATACACAAATAAAAACTAAGATAGATGCAATTCTCTACGCCAGATACGCCCCAAAATGGAGCACTCTTACTACATCTGAGCAGGAGCTTCTCGGCATGCCCTATCCAGTCTTGATAGAGTTCCAAACTTTTCCCTGCAGTCTCTTTCACACAGAAGTGATATTGCAAGCATGTCTCTGCCCTACTATTATTTTCATGGTAAGTGCTCGTCTGAACTCCAATCTATGGTCCCCTTTTGCCAAACTTTCACGAAAAACACTCAACTAACTACAACCGTTATATATGATATTCGTTATATAGTGTTATAGCAGCAAAAACCCCCAAGTAGTATTTTCTTCTGCGAATTGATACTAAGCGATTCAGCTACAACTGATCAATCTCTCTTCTTCCTGTCCCCTAGACGCAATAGCTTATCAACTCAAGAGGAAATGTAGACAGATAATCATGTTTGTGTCAAATAAAATATACTTTAAATGCAGGAAAAAAGATCCTTACCTGTAGATTCTTATTTACTGTATAAGTATGATGACAGGATGTGACACAAGGTCGTCTAAAAGATATTCAGCTTCTCAAAAAGGGATACTTATTGATCTATATCTATCAGTATGTCACTAAAACTTTGTTTGGCGTTGCTGACTTGTTATCTTGCACAATGAAGAATGAGTGGCAATTGTTAAAAGATTTCCCTTTATATAAAGAATGGTAGTTGCCAAAATTCTTTTATGACGTCACAGAAAGATGATGTTTTCTATTGACATAAATGGTAAGAAAAAATCTTTTATGACGTCACAAAAGGATAACTTTTCTATTTAGATAGATATGTAAGAAAACAAAAATCGTTTATGACGTCACAAACAATATTGTAATCTACTAAAACAGCTGATAGGCAACCCATGACACAAAGGTCAAAGGCCATTTCTTCGAATAATGTCAGCCCCTCTAAGAACTAGGTTTTTAATTTTGAGCACTCTAAAGTTGAAATGAATTTCGATCACTTAATCTCGCATGCACAAATCACGATTTGAGCGGTTATTATGCCATTTAAAAAAAAGGGTTTTAATTTCAATGATATTTCTTGTGGTTTAGGTTAGTCGTGGGGTTAGTTCCTTGTTAATAGAGTCACACAGGTCTTTGTGGCCGGGTTCAAATCTCCTGCCTAGCAGTAATCGTGTCACCCTGCACTGATGATTGCAAAAAGGTTGAAAAACCCGTATCTCTAGGTATTTTAAAATTATTGTAATAATAATAATGATAATGATAATAAGATTAATAATTATTATTATAATAATAAAATATATATATATATATATATATATATATATATATATATATATATATATATATATACTATAATTCTCCCTATCTTAAGTTGAGTATATTGGGAAATGATGTACAAATTACCCTTCGTGTATGAAGTGATGCTCTTTGTGTAAACAAATTGAGCTTAGGTATTTGGACAATGTCAAAATATTGTTAATTCACTCCCCACATAGTAGCAGCCGAATAGTGCAACTATTAGATGTTCCAACTGTTATATGGGTGGTTGGGGTTTCGATCCTGGCTTGAGGTAGTTGCTTGTCTAGCAGCCCTGATGAGCTATGAAACAGCGAAACAGTGCTGTATGTGGATGATATATATATATATATATATATATATATATATATATATATATATATATATATATAAGTTAAAGTGTGTCTGTGTGTATCTGTGTGTATGTCTGTGTACATTTCCCTACGCAATAACTCTGTCAGTTTGTATCCTACAGATTCGAAATTTGATATACAGGGTACTGAGATTTGGGAAAATCAATGTGATTGGTTTCCGGACAGAAATTTGGTGATTAAGGGGTCAAAGTTCAACGATTTTATCTTTGAGAACTCTACCAAACTACTCTTACAATTTTGGGTCTAAACACGTGAAATTTTAGATATAGATTCCTTGGACATGGATCTAACTTAATAACTTTATTTCAGCCCTAAACAATAAATTTTATCGGGTCGTAATAGTTTAAAGAATTGATTGTTTTTTTTTTTTGTTTTTTGCTCAACATACACCTTAAAACACCCGAGCAATGCTGGGCACCCATGCTAGTATATATATAAGACAAATTTAATGCTAACAAAAAATTTAAAGCAAGTAAAATAAAAGTATAGATCTGCTATAGAATTGTTAGCATAAAAATCAAAACTTTGAAAATTACAATGTACGAAAAAGTGCATTTTTCAACGTTTTCATTTTCATGATATTTTTGCTATTATTTCCTCTGGAGAAAAAAACATTTTTTAAAATCCATAGAAAAAGAAAAATATTTCATTATATTCTTGTTTTTCAACATTTTCATAAATTAATAAATAAGGTATTTAAAAAATTTTTTTAACATTTGTTAATAACAAGTATTACTTTATGAATATAATAATATTATTCGTATACTTCAACCACATCTCAAATATCAGAACTTGTTGCTTCATCCAAAGAACACGATATCGATATTGTGTGTATTCAAGAGCACCGTCTCTTCCGCAACGACATGGACATAAAGTACCATGACATTGGTAACAGCTGGACACTAGTATCAACGAAAAAATCGACAAATAGTACCATTGGAGGAGTAGGACTTCTGCTTATCCGTCGAGCTTTGAAATCATTGAAAAGTGCTGAGAAGATAACACAAAGGATAATTCTTGCTATCTTCAGTGGTTAATCCTGCTACTACTGTTATTTGTTGCTACAGCCCTACCAAACGTCAGTGACAAGCAAGAAATCTTGAATTTCTACGATGAACTGTCAGCAATAGTGCGCTCAATCCCCAAATATAGCAGTTTCTATGGTATGTCTACTGATCATAGGATTGTAACCTCCAAGTTGAAGTTAAGCCTACGAGCGAACAAAACTAAAAAATCATCTAGACAGCCCTACTACTGGTCAACGTTGTCACAGGACAATCAGATCAAACAGAGATTCATCTTCGAAATACGAAACAGATTTGATTCTTTACAAGCACAAGAGCAGGAACCAACTGCTAATACCACCTATGAAAACTTTGTTAGATCGCACCAAGAAGCAGCAAAGAAGTGTATACCTCTGAAGCCCAAGGTAAAGCGAAAAGTACCGTGGGAAAATGACAAAATAATATTAAAACGAGAAAAGTTAAAAAACATAATCAAAAAGCAACATAAATACCCTGCTTGACAGAATACAAAATAAAGGAAGCAGGCGCTTCAAGAGCTTAGTATGATATACCTATCAGAACAACACAAGTATGTTTAAGAACAAATAGATCGAATCCAGAATGCAGCAGATAACAGATAATCCTATCTGGCTTGGCAAGTAGTAAATGAGATATCTGGGTGCAAACGACCTGCCAAAGCTGAGTTAAAGGCAAACACTCTGAAAAATGCATGTTCGAAATGGAAAGCACATTTTGAAAAGCTACTCGGAAACAAACCAGAAGTAACAGACCAACCAATTCAGCCGATTGTTGTACAGGAACTCGATATTGAGAAGGGTGATTTTACAATAGAGGAACTTCTAACTGTACTAAAGAAGACCAAGAATCGTAAAGCTGCAGGGTTAGATAACATACCTCCTGAAGTATGGAAGACAGGTGGTTTCAATGACATACTTCTTAATTCATGCAATTTTGTATATAAACAAAAAAGTTATTCATATATGGAGGGAAGGATGCATACTTCCCTTCCCCAAGAAGGGTGACCTAAGCATACCAAGCAACTACAGAGGAATAACACTCACTCCAATTGCAGCAAAAATCTACAATGCCATGCTTCTCAACCGTATCCAACCAAAGATCGAAGAAGTGCTCAGGAAGAACCAAAATGGATTTAGAAAGAATCGCTCTACTACTAGCCAAATACTTACTGTCAGGAGACTGATTGAAGAAGTCAAAGCAAAAAACATTCAGGCAGCCATGATCTTTGTATATTTCTCCAAAGCATATGACTCTGTACATAGAGGAAAAATGGCCAGCATATTAAAAGCATATGGCATTCCAAATGAAGTCATTAATGCTATCATGATACTATATGAGCACACTCGAGCAATGGTCAGGTCCCCAGATGGGGACACTGAATTTTTCAACATCCGCACTGGAGTTCTACAAGGAGATACTCTTGCCCCTTTTCTTTTCATTGTCTGTCTTGACTTTGTACTTCGCACCTCTGTTGATACATACAACATGTTAGGCTTTACCCTAAAGGAATCCAGAAACAGACGTCATCAATCAGTTCACATAACTGATGCAGATTACGCAGACGATATTGCTTTGTTCGCGAACAACACTGCCGATGCGCAAACACTGTTATGTAAGCTAGAAAAGCTAGAAAACGACATTGGTCACCACATAAATGCGGATAAGACAAAGTTTATGACTTTCAATGTGAAAGGAGAGATCAGGGCTTTGGTTGGATCAACATTGAAAGAAGTCGCTGAGTTTACATATCTAGGCAGCAACATAGTTTCCACAGAGAGAGATATCGGAATTCGCATCTCAAAAGTATGGACCGCATTGGATGGGCTACATTCAGTATGGACTTCGGGACTGGCTGATAAACTGAAAAGGCAGTTCTTCAGGGCAGTGGTAGAGTCTGTCCTTGTTTACGGTGCTACAACCTGGACACTCACCAAAAGATTGGAAAGAAAACTAGACGGCACATATACTCGTATGCTAAGAACAATATTAAATATATATTGGCAAAATCATCCCACGAAGCAGCAACTTTATGGCAACCTACCTGCCATATCTTTAATTCAAAAAAAATATTTTGATTCTATTTATTTCCTCAACCGCCACTTCATTTTACCTTTTTTTTAAATTTTTGTTGGTCATTTTTATAAGGTCGGACTTTTTAAAGACAAGTATAATCACTCCAATATAACAAGAATTACTAGTGAGTATAAGTAATCTATATATCTATAAAAGTGAAAATATGTGTGTCTGTCTGTGTACATTTCTCTACCAAATAACTCTGTCAATTTTCGGCCGAGAGACTCGAGATTTAACATAAGGAGTATTGAGATTTGGAAAGATCTTTTTAATCTGTTTTCGTCTAGAAATTTGGCTGTCAAGAGGTCAAATTTTAGGGTTCTGAACATTTAAAATTTTACACAAAAGGTATTCAGAGATAGGGCAAGGTTTTTAATCGGTTTGGGTAAAAAATTTGAGCTGTCAAGGGGTCAAAGTTCAAAGGTTTGATCTTTGCGATGTCTAGAAAACTATTCAGCCAATTGTGAGTCTAAAAATTTGAAATTTCTACATAGCGGGTATTCAGATCCGTGGCAAGTATTTTAATCAGTTTTGAGGCGAAAATGTAGCTGCTAAAAGGTCAAAGTTGAAAGAGTTGGGTTTGACCTTTACTCCTGATCTGAAATGGAACACGTACATCAAGTCTGTTGCCAAGGTCGCTGGAAAGATGGTGGGATCCTTCTACCGCTCCAGAAGATGCCCTTTTCTCTACCCTGCAACCTCTCTCCCACAGAAGAGACGTTGCGAGCCTGTCCTTGTTTTATCGCTATTTCCATGGCAGATGCTCGTGTGAACTCCAATCTCTGGTCTCCCCTCGCCAATCTTTCATGAAAAACACCCGTCTAGCTGAATCCACTGTGAAAAATTTCCCCCACTCTATATCTGTGCCTAAATCAAAACGCAGATTCCATGAACAAAGCTTCTTTCTTAGAACTGCACGCCTGTGGAACTCTGTTTCGTCTGCTTGCTTCCCTCCGGACTACAACTTGGATGTCTTCAAGTCCAATGTTAACAAATTCCTAATGAACCGCCCCCTTAAGTAAACACTTCAGCAAATCTCCACACTAACGTAATGTACTTGCAATAACCCTTATCCCTGAGTGGCTTCCGGGCCTTGATAAGTGGTGATCACTGTGTAAAAAAAAAAAAAAAAAAAAAAAAAAAAGTTGACCTTTGCAAATTCGACCAAATTCCTCCACCAAATTTGAGTCAAAAGACATAAAATTTTAGATGTTGGTAATTGGACATGGGTAAAACTTTGTATTTCGATTTAAGACTAAGATAATAAATCTTAAGGAGTCAAAATTGGGATCAAATTTAAAAATCAAAATTTAAAAAAAATGACCTCTGTAGTCTCTACAAAATTACTTGGACAAATTTTGGTCTAAAAATTTGAAATCTTACAGAAAGTGTATGAACATGTGGGACAAGTTTTGAACAGTACATAGGGCCCGAGCAAAACCGGGCTGGACGCCTAGTGATCTATATATCTACGAAAGTGAAAATGTGTGTGTGTGTGTGCGTGTGTGTGTGTGTGTGTGTGTGTGTGTGTGTGTGTGTGTGTTTGTACATTTCCCTACGAAATAACTCTGTCAATTTTCGGTTTACAGACTCGAGATTTGACATAAAGAGTATTGAGATTTGGGAAAATCTTTTTAATGTGTTCTCAGCCAAAAATTTGGCTGTCAAGGGGTCAAAAATTAAGGATTTGACGTTGGAAATCTCCACAAAACTCCTCTTTTTTGAGTCTAACCACTTAAAATTTTAAATGTAGGTTCCTTGGACATGGATCAAAATTTATAATTCGATTTTTGGCCCGAAACAAGAAATATTAAGGGGTCAAAATTTAAAAAAAATTTACCTCTCACTCAATTTTTGGTTTAAACATTTGAAATCTTACATATAGTATTTTCAGACATAGGGCAATCCTTTTAATCGTTTTTTGGCTGGATATTTAGCTACCAAGAGATCAAAGTTAAAAAAGATTAAACATTTGCAGTCTATAGCAATCCGTTCACCAAATTTTTGGTTTAAACATTTGAAATTTTACAAAAGGGTATTCAGACTTGCGGCAAGCATTTAAATCAGTTTTGGGGCGAAAATCTGGTGGCCTAGAGGTCAAATTTGAAAACGTTGACCTTTAAAGACTCTACCAAACTCCTCGGTCAATGTTGGGTCTGAACACTTCAAATTTTAAATGTAGGTTACCTGGACATGAGCTAAACTTTTTCATATAAATATACACATGCACATAAAGCTATGAACATTATATAGGGCCCGAGCAAAGCTGGGCAGAACCACTAGTAATACTAATAATGAATGTGCAAGGTGAACCAGTTCGAGCAAAGAAAGACATTTTTACATCTTCAGTAAGGAAGAGGGGAACTGAATTCAAGGTAGTCTTGCACAAGATTCAAGGTTTTACGTAAGGAGTATTGAGATTTGGGAAAATCTTTTTAATCGGTTTTCGGCCAGAAATTTTTAATGTTTAATTATTTCACCTTTGAAAACTCTACCAAACTCCTCGACCAATTTTGAGTCTAAACACTTGAAATTTTAGATGTAGGTTACTTGGACATGGATCTAGCATTTTAATTCAATTTGAGCTCAAAACAATAAATGTTTAGGGGTCAAATTAAAAAAAAAATTGACCTCTGCGGTCTCTACCAAATTACTTGGCCAATTTTTGTTCTAAACATTTGAAATTTTATATAAAGTGTACTGAGACATAGGATAAGCTTTTTAATCGGTTTTGGCCGAAAATATTGCTGCCAAGAAGTCAAAGTTGAAAGAGTTACTATTTTTAGACTCTACCAAACTCCTCCGCCAATTCTGGGTCTAAACACTTGAAATTTTAGATTTTGATTACCTGGACATGAGTCAACTGTTTTAACACGTGGGGCGTGCAATAAGTAATGCTCCTGACCCACTTCCAGTTGTCTGACCTAGCTGAAATTTTGCATGTGTAATGATTTATATCTCTATGGGTTATGTGGCAAATTACAGCTCTGAACTAATTGTTGTTTCTGTTTTGCAGGTGTTTGAACTGAGTCAGGTGTGAAATGGAGCCTGTTGAATATCGAGCAGTCATCCGGTTTTTGCATTTGAAATGACGCACAGCACAGGAGACTTTTGATGAAATGAAAGAAATTTATGGTGATAATGCCCCATCATTTGACCTTGTAAACGCTGGCATCGTAAATTCAAACATGGCCGGAAATCTGTGGAAACAGGTCTCAGACATAGTCGCTCCCCTTCTGCTATTGATGAGGCATCTGTCTGTCAAGTTGAGGCTGCCACTTTGGAAGATCGGCACATTACTATTCGCCAAATAAGCCAAGATGTTAAGATTAGTACAGGGTCTGTGGAAACTATCATTCATGACCATTTGCATATGCATAAGGTGTCTGCCAGATGGATTCCCAGGTTGCTCACACCATTCCAGAAGTGAGAACGTGTTGAGTGCTCGAGAATGAATTTGGAGATGTGCCAAGAAGATGAGTCAAAGTTATTCAAATGACTGATTACACAGGATGAAACCTGCATCAATCACTATGATTCAGAGACCAAAGCCCAAACAATGCAGTGGAAGCACTTAGGCGTACTACCTCCAAAGAAGGCAAGTGTGCAGCCCTCCGCTGGCAAGGTCATGCTCACAGTCTTCTGGGACCAGGACGGAGTAGTGATGACAGATTTCCTGCAAAGGGTACCACAATTACAGGAGCCTATTGTGCTTTACTTTTAAGGAAATTAAGGGAAGCTATCAAAATCAAGAGGCGGAGCAAGATCAGCAAAGCTAACCTCCTCCTGCAGGACAACGCTCCGGTCCACAACTTGCATATCGCTAGATCAGAAGCACAGGCGTGTGGTTATGAAACCTCCCCTCCATACTCCCTACTTTCCTGACCTTGCACTCTCTGACTTTCACCTCTTCCCAGCCATGAAGTTGTTTCTGAAAGGAAAGATTTCCCAGATGATGTAGCCTTGATTTCTGAAGTCATGTCGTGGTTGAAGAACCAACCCGGGATGTTCTACAAAAACGGTCTACAGAGCTGCATGCTGATGGTAGAAATGCATAACTCTGGGTGGTTCCTATGTAGAGAAAGACTAATAACTGTGCAAAGTTTCGTTGCTGTAACCTCCGACCTTCTTAACATGTATCTTGTCGAACTTCGGAATGTGTCTTTGAACTAGGAAATGTGAACGGAACGTTGAACGGAACTCTTTATTTACTTCACAGGTGTAGCATGCTCTTGTTCCGTCAGCCATGATTGGATAGATTTCCTAAGTAATTCACAATTATATTTTTCAGTCGCCCACACTAAGACTTCTTCCTCTATAAAGTAAATAAAGTGTTTCATTTGAAATTCAGTATTCTGATGAAACCAAATAATACGATTAATAAAAATTGTTTGAACATAGTTTGAAACTATTATTTAGAGTTTACCCTGAATCTAAAGCATGATAAATTTTATTCTATTAATATTCAACTAGCGGGACCTGTGGAAATTACATAGAAGCCTCATTTATACGTAATAAATTGATGTTAGCATTATGTAGATGTCGGACGTAAATGGAGACGCTCTGATATTATTGTAGATCTTTTGTTAAAACTGCAAAACTAATTATATAAGCTAGCAGGGATGCCCGGCATAACTTAGGCTTGCAAGGAAAAGAAAAGGGCATGCCCTACGAGGCTACAAAGTCTATTTTGAACACTATGAAGGCAGGATAAGTCCTTTCTAGCAGCTTCTGCCCAGATGTGGCAACAGTACTCCATCCTTGGACATACCTGGCTCTTATATAGACAGACAATTTCATCAGCAGTGAGATATCTACTGGATTTATTGAAAGATCCCACCATTTTTCCAGCAGCCTTGGCAACAGATTTGATGCCCATGTTCCATTTCAGATAAGGAGTAAAGGTCAAGCCCAGAAGCTTATCAAATCACGAAGCCTCTCAAAGACGAGAACCATTCATTTCAATTGATTCCAAGGGGATCCAAGCGTTGATGATGTAAAGATAAAAGCTTGGTTTTAGATGAGTTAAAAGTAACCAGCCACCTCTTTCCCCATTGTACCACTTGCTCAAGATCAGAAGCGAGAGAATCAGTAATAACTTGGTCGTTTACAGTCTTAGATGTGCTAGCATATATGGTAGTGTCATCAGCATAAATGTCTACGAATAATGTAAGGATGTGATTTAGAAGATCATTAATGCAGATCAGGAAGAGGGACTCCAGCATTAATACTATGAGCTTCTTATTTCTGCCCATCAACACTACTCTCATGAACATATCAGAGAGAAATGATTTTTTTTTTTTTTTTTTTTTATTCAATTTTCAACCCAAACAAGGCACTGTGCCACTTTGAAGCAGGGGGCTACTATTAGGGAATTAATTAGCGGGGTCATTATGAGGGGAGAAGAGTAGAAAGATGTTTGTTAACATTACACTTGAACTTCTGCATATCATTGCAGTTGGGAAATCAGAATCCGGGAAGGGAGTTCCAAAGACCCGCAGTTCTGGGGAAGAAACTATTGGAGTAAAAGGCTTTCTTGCACCTAGGGATCTCTACTGTAAAGGGATGAGACTTAGTAGCTTGTCGGGTTTGTCGGCGGTAGTTACGTCGGGGAGGTACAAGTGTTTGCAGTTCGTCAGAGCATTCACCATTAAAGTATTTGTAGAACAGGCAGAGGGATGCAACATCTCGTCGATGGGACAGAGGTTGAAGCCTAGATGACAGTTCAGGACCTATCAGGTTGGCGACTCTTTTTTTAACCCTGTCCAGGAGCGAGAGACAAGCAGCAGATGCACCAGCCCAGATGTGACAACAGTACTCCATACATGGGCGAATGGTTGCCTTATAGAGGTATAGGATACTGGCAGGCGTAAGTAGTCTTCTAGCACGGTAGAGGGAGCCAACCTGCCTTGCAGCAGCCTTGGCAATGCTCTCAATGTATTTATTCCAGTTCATATTCCCTGTAAACGTTAGGCCGAGGAGTTTAAAAGAAGTACTTTCAGGCAATGTGTTCTTGGCCATTGCTATTGGTGGTAGAGAAGGTTTCTTGTAGTTATTGAAGGAAACAAGCTTAGTCTTAGCAGCATTGAATGTGACCAACCATTTTTGTCCCCGTTCCGCTACGCATTGGAGGTCGTCCTCTAGTGTTTCTGCCATTTCCTTGGATATGTGTTCATTTGTTTTCCCCTCATATCTGTTATAGAGACTGGTGTCATCGGCAAATATACCCATCTCCGAAACAATATTATCAGGGAGGTCGTTTATGAATATCAGGAATAATAGAGGTCCAAGGATAGACCCCTGAGGTACTCCCGCATTTATGTCATATTGTTTGGATGTATGTCCATCGAGGACAACTTTGATTTTTCTATTACTTAAGAAGGATTTAATTACATTATGAATTCTTCCAGTGATTCCATATGATCTAATTTTCCTTAGAAGACAATCGTGCCATACCCTGTCAAAAGCCTTAGATATATCAAGGGCCACCGCTCTACCCTCCCCTGTTTTATCCAATGAACGGTATATACGTTCAGAAACTACAATGAACGGTATATACGTTCAGAAACTACAGATATCTGCTGTTGAACGGGCTTGCCTGAATCCATATTGTTTGTCAGTCAGGAGTTTAGCAGCTGTTAGGTGCTGGACTAGGGCTTGATTAACTAAGGACTCAAATATTTTGGCGAAAAGCGGGAGGAGGCTAATGGGGCGATAATTTAGTGGGTCAGTTCTTTCACCAGAATTCTTGAAGACTGGTACCACAGAGGCGGTTTTCCAGCAGTCGGGAAAACAAGATTCGTTAAGGCATTTATTGTAAAGTTTTGAGAAGACATTTCCAGATATACCGGAGCTGGAGATCTTGTGAAGTAAACCTTTATGCTATACTCTATCAAAGGCCTTTGATATGTCAAGAGCAATTGCCCTAGAAGGGTTGCCTCTGTCGAGAGATTCACAAATCCTATGAGATACAACTGTAAGCACATGTGCTGTAGATCTAGCAGAACGGAAACAATATTGCATGTCACTAAGAAAGTTATTTTTGCTGAGATGGTTGACTACTTCTGTATTTAATACAGATTCCAGGAACTTACCCATGATGCACAGGAGACTTATTGGCTTGTACTGAGATGGAGATGACCGATCATCTGAAATCTTAAATACAGGGCAAACTGATGAGATTTTTCTGGGTGATGGGAAGCAATTCTCTTTAAGACAATGTTTAACCAGTTTTGTAAATATGGGCGTTAAATCTGGTTGAAGTTTTTTGAGCGCTACAATTGGAATAGTGTCAGGGCCAGTTGCTTTACTGGAATCAAGGTTTTTGATTAGCTTGGCAACATCACGCACAGATATTTGTATGCCACATAGCATGTTTTCTGATACAGGAGGAAATATTGGTTGGTGGACTTCGTTAAAAAGTGTAGAATCAGTTGCAAAGTTCTTGGCAAAGAGTTTGGATTTGTCTGATTCTGACGAGATTACCTCAGGTCCATTGATGATAGTTGGGATAGAGCACACGCTTCTGTTAAGGACCCTGTTTTCTATTTGCCAAAACTGGTGAGAACCAAGCCGCTGCTCAGCTACTTTGGACTTGACAGACTGAGCATACAACTCTCTCGCATTTTTTATTACTTTTTTTCAGTGGTTGCTGACAGTCCTGAAAAAGGCTTTAGTCTCAGTACATCTATTACGTTGGAAGCAATGGAAAAAGTGAATACCGTGCACAATGGCAGCAGCACATTCTGGAGAAAACCATGGCTTGCTGTTAGGTTTATGCTGGAACATTTTTGAGGGTATGAAACGATCTCGGCCTACACTAAACCATTACCTCAGGTGTTATACTATAGAGGAAACATCCTTTTTAAACATAGGCTTAGTTCTGATGACCACAGAAGAAGATGAAATAAGGAGATGTGTTCAGAAGAGTAGACTTTGGTTGTATGGCCACGTTGAAAAAAAAAGATGAACATGATTGAGTGAATAGATGTACAACAGTTGAGGCAGATGATTCAGCTTAGAAGGGAAGGCCAAGGAAAAATGAGGATAATGTGATAAAAATGGACCTGAGGGAAGGAGGGATAATAAAGACTTGGCCAGAGATATGTTACTTAGAAATTTAATCTTAAAGGAACGCAATGCATATAAACATTAAACATTAAACTGATGCTGATGCTGCTGATGCTGCTGCTGCTGCTGCTGCTGCTGCTGATGATGATGATGATGATGATGATGATGATGATGATGATGATGATGATGATGATGATGATGATTGAGTTTCCTTGTTTCTCTTCAAACTGTTTTTAAAACCATAATAAATGCACTTCCATAAATGCCACGTTTTATCGCAACCCTTAAATAAGCCTAGTTATCTTTGACCCTGGTAGAACTGGCTTGTGTGTGTAAAAAGTCATATAACTGCATGCCACCTGATTGATGTCAATCATTTGGGTTAGGGTTAGACAGAAAGACCAAGTGTGAAGTGTTGCCTGACATTGCTCACACTGGAATTGCGGACACACATTGGTTCCATTATTTGTTAAATTGAATCCAAAGTTCATCAACCAAACTTGCCATTCTGACCTGGATATCTTGGGCACTAAGACACTTGCAGCATCCTAAATGCCAAAACCTGATGATTATAGTGATGATGTAGAAGCAGTAACAACAATTTGCTCAAGTATATCAACAATGTGATCAGCATAAATAGTTTTCAAAATAATCGTGTTTGATTATGGTATGACGAATGGATTGCATAAACAGTATTGGAGCTTTTCAGAGATTTTATTTATTCAATAAATTTGACCGTTCTGCAAGTTATAGTGATTAGTGCTTAAAGAAAGTATGTGTGTAGGAGGAGTAACCGAGACTTACCGGAAACTGAGGCGACATTTGCCATTACATCAGGTGGAATAAATGATGCGGAAGAATGAATAAAGCAGAAGAGAAATCAGTTTGCGATGGGAATGAATTGAAGACAAAAATATCAGAGTTTCAAAAGAAATTTGTAAATATTTTTTGTTTTCATTTTTTACTTTGCAAGTCAATCTTATAAACGTTTGCAGAAAAAATAGAATATTCGAAAATTACATTCTAATATTTTTAATATGAAAGTTTATAAATAATTTTTTAATTATTCAATATTTTTGTTTTCAAATTTAAATTTCATGAAAAAACAAAAAAGAAAAACTACAACGTTTTATTAAAATAAAAAACTTTATTTGAATATGATTTCAGATTTAAAATATTAAAAAAAAATATTACAAGACTAAAAAGAAAAACAACAACTTTTTATTAAGAGTAGAACAGTTTATTTGATCATTTATGAAAAAATACATGATGATGAAAAATATTTACATTTCAGAATTTCTAAAATAATCAGAACGTATTTACAAATTGATCAATGGATGCAAAACAGAAACTTTTTTCTGTAGATTCAACAAAATTGAAACAGAAAATAAACGAATTGGAATCTACAGAGAATAAACCATTTGACCAATGAAAAGTACTTACAATCTACCCACAATTGGGTACAAAAAAGTTGTTTGATGGTAAAATGAACATTCAAAATCCATTTATTCTTAAGACAGGACCAGAAAAAATTTACATAAAGGACAGTTTACAGACACAGAGATGATCTGATTAAAAAAAAACAACTAAGGACATACAAAAGACTTTTAAGGAGTGTAAGGAACTCCATGTACACGGAAACGATAAAGACAAGTATATTCTGAATTGCCGTAGTTGCTGGAAATCCGAACTTCAACATATTGGGTTGGGTTTTCATTATTCATCTGAAATAAAATAATGAAAACTGATTTAGCATTTCACATGCGAACAATATTGAAATAAAAAGAAAATCTTTAGTGAAAATTGGTTAAAAACAAAGAAAACACAGAAACATTACCTGTGTAATAAACTGCTGAATAGGTCTCCCATCATCTTTGTATGTATAGCTGCCTAAATAGAAACCTTCATGATCATCTAGACCGGATAAACTCTATAAGGAGAGATGGAAAAAGATGGACCAAGTTTGAAAATCAAAGAGATTCAGTAAATACTTGCTTGTAAGAAACTTATTCATACATTTTAATTTTTGCATAAATATTGTAATATTTTTTCTTATTTTAATGACAAAATAATGTTATAAAGTAACTTTCATTTTATTTTTAATCACTTAGCATAAATTTGTTACGGAATTAATATTTAATAATTTATAAAATATTCACTTTGGTATGAAATTTTACAATTAAGAATAGGAATTAGTTTCAGTCAATTTGAAATCCTAATAAAATATGTGGAAGTTATATTATAAATAATTCATAACACAAAAACAAAAGATTTTTTATTAATTATTTTAGCTTAAAAAGTTAAGAGCAATTAACTACAATATGTTTTAAATTCGTCCTATTTGTTATATTTTAGTTTTTTCATTTAATTTTGTTTATGATGTGTTTTTAAAATTTTCACATTTTATTTATTTGGTTTAATCATCATAATGAGTTCTTTAAAAACAAATTCACACACTTTAAAGCTAAACATGAAGCAGAGAAGCGCATAACATTTTCATATTTTATTTTCTTGTTTGTGAGTAGAAAAGCAGATAATTTCAAGCAAGCCTAGATATGTATTAATAAGTTCTCAAAAGATTACATTTTTACCTATGTTGATATTTTCAAAATGAAACTCCATGTATATATAAGGAAATTTTAAATATTAGAAAAACAATAAAACAGATGCACTTACATAAACTGAAAAATCCTTCGGTGCACTCTCGATGTGTCCAGAGGGAGAGATGGATTTAGGAATATGTTCCATGCTGAAGGCAGTGATTTTAATTTTATGTGATAACCGAATCACAAACTTTCCAGTACTGCCTTCGAAGGACCAACATTCACCGACATTGACATCAGGCTAAATCAAGAAATAAAGAAAAAATAAAATAAACACACAAACACAAGCTGTTTTTCTTATTGCGAATATTTTGATCAATGTAACCTCTTTCGTTTGTGTGAATCTTTTCAAACATGGAAATCTTTATGTTCCCAATTTTCTAAAGATGTACTTAAAAGTCATAGATCACATCTTTATATAATACAATAAAGAAAAATTAAGTTTTCATAAAAATAATTATTTTACCTGAATTACAGTCCTGGGATCTAACATCGATAATCTGACGTCATCAATAAAATTTGATTAACAGCAAATCTATCCATAAGATCTGATATATAATTCTGGGAAATCAGATTAAATAGACAACTACTTTGATTTTTAATGCATTAAAGAAAAATGAAGTTTTCATAAAAATAGTTATTTTACCGTAATTACAGTCCTGGGAGAATTGGATTTATAAACGAGAGGAATACCAAAGATACTGATGTAGAGAGAATTCTTCGTGAAAGTCTCCGAACAACGATTAAGGATCACACTGCCACCTGAAATAATAAAGAAAAGGATTTTTTTCAAAAATACATGAAAAAAGCTTCTTTAAATGAATGCAACCCATAATAAAATGTCAGCTTAAAGTGGATTATTATTTGAAATAGAAATTAACACTTGGAAAGATAAATTTGTGAGCATTGGAGAATGTCAGTGCTTTGATTTTAAATTTGTTTTGTCAAGAATTAGTTTATTGGCTATAATTATTGTATTTATGGTATTTTCTTTAGCTATACTTGAATTATTTTATCACACAACTTAATGACCGGTTCATAATTATCTATGGAGATAAAAACAGGGAAAATCAAAAACGCACCTCCAGATTCCAAAGCAAAATCTGCCATTGCAGTTTTATCAGCATTCAACTTCATCAGAGCTTCGTCTATCAAAGATCGTAGAAACTGGAAAATTGAAAATGAACATTGTGAAAGTTGTACGCATAATGAAGTTTCATGTTTTACCGAGGGGGAGGGGTTAGTGTAGTTTATGTTCATTCGTTATATATACTAGTCTAGCAAAACTGTGAGGAAAGGAAGAAATGAAGAAATACAATCTTTCTTTAAAGTTATTTAATTGAATTTTTGGTTTTACATATAATTGCTTGAAATTATTTGTTCCTGTTCAGGTCATTTATTATTTGTAAAATATTGTATATTAAATATATATAAAAGAGCATATATGTAGTAATTGTCCCTAGCCGGGGTTGCCTCGGAGTCATATTACTTACGTCTTTGGTTTTCTTTTCTTTTAATAACAGAGCTTCCTCTATCAAGGATCGTACAAACTGGAAAATTAAAAAATTAAAAAAATTTTATCAAGTGAAATTAAATAGGACAAAGTTTGGCGATTTTTATTTCTGTATTAATGATAGTGTGTCTTTTATTGTCACATATTATCAGTCACATTTGGTATCTTTAATCTTGTAGGTTGAGTTTGCAGTGTTTTAGTGAACCCAAAATATTAAACTAATGTATAATGTCCATTGAATACAAATATATATGTAGATAACAATATATATATATATATATATATATGTGTGTGTGTGTGTGTGTGTGTGTGTGTGTGTGTGTGTGTGTGTGTGTGTGTGTGAATAAATTATACGTATTAAAATTTTTTTAATCCTTACATCCTTAATTATCTTACAGAGAATTTAAATGGAGTAATTGGTTGCAAATTCAATTTTACAAAAGGAATTGAAAAAAAAATACAACAGAAACAAAATATCTGCCCTGTACCCCCATCTCAACCCCGATATACAACTATATAAAATCAGTTGATAACAACCTTTTTTTTTTGCAGATTCTTACCATTCCAACATCAAAAATGACCAAAAATGAAACTAAATTGAATTCCGATTAAATTTACCTTTGGCAGACTTGCATGAATGTCTTCTTTGACATCAGAACGAATGTGATTGAATCCAGCAAGAAAATCAGAACGAAGAGAATTTTGAAGAGATTTTTTGATTGTCATTTCATATTTGTTCTCAAAACTTATTGAACTTTGGCTGCAAAAGAAAAATTATTCAAGTTGAAGTTAATCGTTGTAAAAGAAGTGGAATTTTTATTCTTGGAAAATGTTACAATTGATTTAAAAAAAAAACTATTTGGGAAATCAAGAAACAATTTATTTTGGTGTATCCACTCATAACTCCAAATAATTCAAACGATTTCGAGAAGTAAATTTCAATTTATTTATGCACAAGTAAAATATAAAATATAAAATATATAAATTGATCACATAGTTTTATTTTTGAATAAAAAATTGAATTCAGTGGCTAAACTACGAGAATCGATCTCATGATGTCATCTTGAAACCAATTCGATGGAATAAAGGAGATGACTCTAAATAATTCAAACTATTCTGGGAAGTAAATTTCAATTTATTTATGCACAAGTAAAATAAACACATCAGTATTAAATGTACTTAATATGCAGAGAGAAGGTACATCATAAAAAAACTTGAAAAAAAAAAGGTGAAAAATCAAACTTACCTGTTTAATGATTTTCCTAAATTTGTATTCAAAGACTGAAAAAAATTAAAATTATGAATCGATGAATTTGAGTTTTTACTAAGAAAATAGAAAGAAATTAAAAAATGGAGAAAAGAGGGGAAGAGCAAAGCGAGTGTCGGGGGAGGGGGCGAATAAAGAGAATTGGATGTTCTTACCTCAGATTTTCCTGGGTATTGCGACATATTCGATAGGCCAGCTGCAAAAGAGAGAAAAAAATAACAAGATGGATAAAAACATATACATAATCCTCTTCTTCATAAAAAGGAAATTATACTAAAGGTAGCAGTTCACCCAAAACTGGAGGTAATTTACCAATAACTGGAGGTGATTCCCCCATAACCGGAGTTAGTTAACCTATAACTAGAGGTAGTTCACCTATAACTGGAAAAATTCATCTATAACTGGAGGTTATCAAAACATAACTAGAGGTAATTCACCCATAACTGGAGGTAGTTAACCAATAACTTGATGTAATTAACCTATTACTGGAGGTAGTTCACCTATAACCTCTTATGCAACATTTTCATTTGCTACTAAGACATAAAAGTGCATCTCACAATTCAATATAATGTCAAAAATTATATTTTTTTATGATGAAAAATTCCTGCAACAAACTCAAAAGTACAAAACGAAAAATACGGTAATCATCCAAATTGATAAATATTTCAACAGATTTGCTAAATTGTGATTCTTGTTTTTTAATTTACAATTAGGTTAGTCAGATTATTCTCACTATGTTCATCTTTGCTCCAACCATAACTTTTATAATGACTCGATAGATGTCAAAACTTGTAATAAAAAAAGCAATACTTACAAATGATCCACAATCCACTGAGCAGCAGCAAAATAAACATGGGTAGACGACGGATAAGTCGACCAGAAGTAACACTGTCAACAAGATGAGAGACATGATTAGACATATATATATATATATATATATATATATATATATATATATATATATATATATATATATATATATATATATATATACATACTAGCATTCCATTATTTAACATTGATGAGATGAGAGACATGATTATATTATTTAACATTGATTTATATATATATATATATATATATATATATATATATGCATTCCATTATTTAACATTGATTTATACCAGCATTCCGCCTAGCATTGCCCGGTTATAAAATATGTTTTAATACAATGGTATTTTGTAGACCCAAAATTGACAGAGTAGTTTGTTAAAGATCATTCCACAGACAAAGTCACTTTTATAATAATTAGCAGGACCTGAGGAAATTCCACAGCAGACTTTTTCATATGTAATATATTGATGTTGGCATTCTGTGGGTGTTCAGCATAAATGAAGCCGCCCTGGTATTATTGTAGTTTTGTGTTAAAACTGCAAAAGCATTTGTTTAAGCTAGCAGAGACCCCTGGTAACTATATATGTGTGTGTGTGTGTGTGTGTGTGTGTGTGTGTGTGTGTGTGTGTGTGTGTGTGTGAGTAATTTGTGTTCTTTCCGCTATAATCGAAACCAAAACAAAAATTTATGAAGAATTCTTCGCAAAATTAATTATTACAAGCACACACACAATAAGTTATCATGAAAATGCTAAAATTCAAACTGTGTATTAACTGTTTCGAACCAAAGGAAGTATTTATCCTTACAGTTTAGAAAGGAAATAAACAAACGGGAAAAATGTTACGTCGATTTTTAAACATTTAATTTAACAAAACCTGTTTAGTGTTTATACTTACATTAAAGTTATGTTTGCACAGAAACGTTTTGCACCTGCCATAAAGCCTTCGTTGGATATGGGGGTTGACCTCACATTTCTATAACGTCTGTTTTCTGAAGAAATTTTAAAATATACACATTTCAGCTAAAAATCAATTTTATCAAAACTTATGTGCTGTTTTAATAAATCAAATTAAATATTAAATTTTTTTTGTCATTTTATAAAACAACTGGATGTGAAAAAAAGTTTAAATTTTGTTTAAAGATTTTTTGGATACATATAAGGATGTTTCGTATTTTTAATTGCCAACAGTTTTTATTCCATGACCTTAAATCTCGAGTATTTTGTTAATGTCTAAATAGAAATGCAATATAAATTGCTGACTTTTTCAGCCACTTACCAATTATGTCAAATCTATCCATTAGATATTCACCAGTTGATTCTAATTTAGCTGCAGCAGACGCCATCCTCTGAGCCATAAATATTTCTTTCGATGAGCGAATCCTCCTTACATTTCTATAATTTCTGCTTTCTGAAGAAATTGAAAAATATAAACATTTCAGTTCAAAATTAATTTTATAAGGATATACATATTAACCCTTCCCCATTTTGTCCTAAATTTCAAACAACATAATGGCGTGTTTGCTTATAAACCAAACTAATTAAAGAATTTAAGTTTTCAAATGAATAATATCACTTTTGTGTAAGCATTAAAAATTGTGTCCAGAGCAGAAAGAAATTTTGTTTTGACATTAAAATTGTTTCATGTTGTTTTTATTATATATTAATAAATAAGAAATCATTTTGAGTTAAAATCTAGTTAGCATTACGCATGTAACTTGAGAAAAACATGCTTGAAATGTGTCACCATTATGGTGAATCGAATTAAATTAACACGCCATTTTGTTTTGATTTTGCTTTAACGCTTATCCTCTAATAAACTTCCATTTTTGATGTTAACTTTAATTTTTATTTAATCAACGCAAATTACTGAAAATTTTTATTATTAATATTATTATTATTATTATTATTATTATTATTATTATTATTAGTAGTAGTAGTAGTAGTAGTAGTAGTAGTAGTAGTGTTTATTATATTTAAGAAAAACTTATTAAAAAAAATCTATTGTTTTCATATAATGTTTTTTATTTGTTACTTGTTAACAGGAATCAACTCTTTGCAAAGATTTACCTGAATAAACAATCCTTTGTGTTCGAGGTCTTAACCAATAGGAATGAGGCATGTTGGCTCTTGATCTCTAAAAACTGAAAAATAAGGAGAAAGAAACGACATTATTAATAAAGAAAAGCAAAATCTATATATACAAAGTTGATGTTTTATCGCTCTAAAATTGATATTAAAAACCCACTTTTTCTATTTAAAAAATTATTATAACAAACTTCTTAATATATTCAGTCATCTTTTTTTTAAGGTATGCGAACTTTATTTCTTCAGAATGCTGATATCATAGAATTCTGCTAAACAGTCTTTCATATTTATTTTCAGCAACAATATTTAGAGCAGTGTTTTTAATTGGAGGGGGGTACAATGTTTTAGGTTGTAGTGATGAGGGAAATTGGTAACAAAATAAAAAATAGGATCAAAGGCCACAAAAAATACAGTGTGCATCACTTAATGTTACTAAAAGGTAGTGATGGGACATTCCAGTATCTTTTTTCTGATGCCGTTACGATTCCGATACAATTACCGATTCCGATTCTGTATGAATCTCTAAATATTTAACTATAGAGTTGCTATTTATCCTGATTACCATAAAAACACGTGTTAAATGTGCAGATATTTTCTCAGACATAAAATTACACTTGTGGGAATGATCTATAAATTTTAGTTTAAACAAAATAAAATAAAAAATTGAAAGAACCGTTTTTGGAATCGGAAAATAGGTACAAAGTTTTTCAAACCGGATATCAATTCCGATACCCCAAAAAATTCCAATTTTCTGATTCTTGATTCCGATTAATCATCCCAACACTACTAAAAAATGATGTTGGATTTTCCCTCTGCAAGCCTTTGTACTAAATGCTATTGTGTTAATATTAGTTATTATTATTAATATTAGTTATTATTGTTAATATTAGTTATTATTGTTAATATGGATGCATATCTTGAGTCGGAAATTTTTGGAAGAGGGGAGGGGAATATCTTTCTGAGACATGATGAATGGCTTCATTGGCTACAAACTCCAAGACTATCAATTAGACAATTCTACCCTTAAAACTATGTTCTAAACTAAACCTTATCCAATTACCATACAGCATTTGGTGTCGGTGGTAAAAACGTGCAATCGTGCAGGTTAACAAATCGCTGCAACCAATGAGGAGGACTTCAAGCATACCAGACGATTGTGAAGCACAACTTTGGTGAGTTCTATGCAGAAACAAACAAATAATGTATAAAAATATCAACTTTCGATAGGATCTTCATGTCAACATCTTTAGTTTTTTTACTATTTTTTTTTCTTTTTACATTTTTTAATTTGAAAATATAAAATTTTTTTTTGCAATAAAAAAGCAATAGTAAAATCTAAAAATAAAACAAATAATATCTGTAAATACGAGAAATAATTTTAGTGTATAATTTATTTCAATAATTTATTTTAATTCATTTAATTTTTTTATTATTCAAAGAAATTATTAAGTGATTTTTTTGTTACAAATCATGATTATTCATATTTACACATACAATATTTTATCCAATAATTGAATGCTCGTGCAAGATAATTAAATATAAAAATGCATTTTAAATAAAACCACTATTATGTAATTACGTGTCATGTCGAAATTAATAAAAATCCCCCCCCCCCCGCAAAAAAAAAAAATTATTATTCCACATCCTCCATTTTCTAATTTTAAATACTGATAGGTAATTGAAAACAACCCTTCATACCAATTGTCACTATCCAGCTCCCCTACTCCCCGGGGGGTTGGTCCCCATTTCCTCTTCACTCCCCACATTAAAAATCGGCCTTGTGCCTAATTTGCTCGGTGGGGGAGCAAATAAATACTATCTGTTCTTCAGATGCTGCACTTCCATTTCTTGTTCTCTTTCGTTGAAGGAGAAATCCTTCACGACTGAGACAATTTTTATGTTTGTACCTTTTCTCCACGTTAAAAAACGACCCTGGTGTCTAACTCTGTCCCGTGCGGAGGCATAGTAAATAGGTACAATAGAAAAAACTCATAAAACTGCAGATTTGGTTAAAATTGAATCACAATAATACCTTGAGATATGAATGTAATTCATTCCATGACCACTAACATATCTTTAAAAAAATCGTATCTCAAAACAATTATTCGTATTTAAATTAAAACATACAGAATTAATCCATTCAAAGGTTAAGAAATTTATGCATCACAAGCTAAAATTATGCTTGAATTACACTAAAAAATCACTAAAGAAAGATAAATACAAAAGTAATGACACGGAAATTGATATACAATAATAAATATTAATAAAAACAATAACAAGATAGAATAGTACTCAACACCTTGGTGAGTGCCAGTGTTAGAGATGTACACAAGGAGGTAGGGAGAAAAGCAAGGCTACCACGTACACACACACACACACACACACACACACCCACACACACACGCACACACACACACAATATGGCAACTAAAAAGGGCCAAGATTATACACAAATAAAAACTAAGATAGATGCAATTCTCTACGCCAGGTACGCCCCAAAATGGAGCACTGTTACTACATCTGAGCAGGAGCTTCTTGGCATGCCCTATCCAGTCTTGATAGAGTTCAAAACTTTTCCCTGCAGCCTCTTTCACACAGAAGAGATGTTGCAAGCATGTCTCTGCCCTACTATTATTTTCATGGTAAGTTCTCGTCTGAACTCCAATCTATGGTACCCTTTTGCCAAACTTTCACAAAAAACACTCAACTAACTACAACCGTTATATACGATATTCGTTTTATAGTGTTATAGCAGCAAAAACCCTCAAGAAGTATTTTCTTTTGCGAATTGATACTAAGCGATTCAGCTACAACTGATCAATCTCTCTTCTTCCTGTCCCCTAGACGCAATAGCTTATCAACTCAAGAGGAAAAGTAGACAGATAATCATGTTTGTGTCAAATAAAATATACTTTAAATGCAGGAAAAAAGATCCTTACCTGTATATCCTTATTTACTGTATAAGTATGATGACAGGATGTGACACAAGGTCGTCTAAAAGATATTCAGCTTCTCAAAAAGGGATACTTATTGATCTATATCTATCAGTATGTCACTAAAACTTTGTTTTGCGTTGCTGACTTGTTATCGTGCACAATGAAGAATGAGTGGCAATTGTTAAAAGATTTCCCTTTATATAAAGAATGGTAGTTGCCAAAATTCTTTTATGACGTCACAGAAAGATGATGTTTTCTATTGACAAATGGTAAGGAAAAATCTTTTATGACGTCACAAAAGGATAACTTTTCTATTTAGATAGATAAGAAAACAAAAATCGTTTATGACGTCACAAACAATATTGTAATCTACTAAAACAGTTGATAGGCAACCCATGACACAAAGGTCAAAGGCCATTTCTTCGAATAATGTCAGCCCCTCTAAGAACTAGGTTTTTAATTTTGAGCACTCTAAAGTTGAAATGAATTTCGATCACTTAATCTCGCATGCACAAATCACGATTTGAGCGGTTATTATGACATTTAAAACAAAGGGTTTTAATTTCAATGATATTTCTTGTGATTTAGGTTAGTCATGGGGTTAGTTCCTTGCTAATAGAGTAAGACATGTCTTTGTGGCCGGGTTCAAATCTCCTGCCTAGCAGTAATCGTGTCACCCTGCACTGATGATTGCAAAAAGGTTGAAAAACCCGTACCTCTAAGTATTTTAAAATTATAATAATTGAATATATATATATATATATATATATATATATATATATATATATATATATATATATATATATATATATATACTATAATTCTCCCTATCTTGAGTTGAGTATATGGGGAAATGATGTACAAATTACCCTTCGTGTATGAAGTGATGCTCTTTGTGTAAACAAATTGAGCTTAGGTATTTGGACAATGTCAAAACATTGTTAATCCACTCCCCGCATAGTAGCAGCCGAATAGTGCAACTGTTAGACGTTCCGACTCTTATATGGGTGGTTGGAGTTTCGATCCTGGCTTGAGGTAGTTGCTTGTCTAGCAGCCCTGATGAGCTATGAAACAGCGAAACAGTGCTGTATGTGTATGATATATATATATATATATATATATATATATATATATATATATATATATATATATAAGTTAAAGTGTGTCTGTGTGTATGTCTGTGTACATTTCCCTACGCAATAACTCTGTAAGTTTGTATCCTACAGATTCGAAATTTGATATACAGGGTACTGAGATTTGGGAAAATCAATGTGATTGGTTTTCGGACAGAAATTTTGTGATTAAGAGGTCAAAGTTCAACGATTTGACCTTTGAGCACTCTACCAAACTACTCCTACAATTTTGGGTCTAAACACGTAAAATTTTAGATATAGATTCCTTGGACATGAATCTACCTTAATAACTTTATTTGAGCCCTAAACAATAAATTTTAACGGGTCGTAATAGTTAAAAGAATCGATCGTTTTTTTTTGTTTTTGTTTTTTTTGCTCAGCATACACCTTAAAACACCCGAGCAACGCCGGGCACCCATGCTAGTATATATATAAGAAAAATTTAATGCTAACAAAAAATTTAAAGCAAGTAAAATAAAAGTATAGATCTGCTATAGAATTGTTAGCATAAAAATCAAAACTTTGAAAATTGCAATGTACGAAAAAGTGCATTTTTCAACGTTTTCATTTTCATGATATTTTTGCTATTATTTCCTCTGGAGAAAAAAACATTTTTTTAAATCCATAGAAAAAGAAAAATATTTCATTATATTCTTGTTTTTCAACATTGTCATAAATTAATAAATAATGTTTTTAAACATTTTTTTTAACACTTGTTAATAACAAGTATTACTTTATGAATATAATAATATTATTCGTATAAATTTATCGTATATTTATATATATATATATATGTACGGCCACTTAAACCACATTTCAAATATCAGAACTTGTTGCTTCATCCAAAGAACACGATATCGATATTGTGTGTAATCAAGAGCACCGTCTCTTCCGCAACAACATGGACATAAAGTACCATGAAATTGGTAACAGCTGGACACTAGTATCAACGTCAGCATGGAAAAATTCGACAAATAGTACCATTGGGGGAGTAGGACTTCTGCTTAGCCGTCGAGCATTGAAATCATTGAAAAGTGCTGAGAAGATAACACAAAGGATAACTCTTGCTAACTTCTGTGGTAATCCTGCTACTACTATTATTTGTTGCTACATCCCTACCAACGTCTGTGACAAGCAAGAGATCCTGAATTTCTAGGATGAACTCTCAGCAATAGTGCGCTCAATCCCCAAACATAATTTATTGGTTATCGGGGGTGACATGAATGCACATATAGGACGGGAAGACAACAAGCATAAGTTCTATTTCCATGATGGAACAAACCGAAATGGGGAGTATCTATTAAATGTTCTCCTTGAAAACAACCTACAATGCATGAATACCCGTTTTTAGAAAAGACCCGGGAAGCTCTGAACCCATCAATCCCCAAATGGAGACAAGGCGCAACTGGACTATCTTTTTATGAATAAGAAGTAGATCAATAGTCATGACTAACTGTGAAGCTTATAGCAGTTTCTATGGTATGTCTACTGATCATAGGATTGTAACCTCCAAGTTGAAGTCAAGCCTACGAGCGAACAAAACTAAAAAATCATCTAGACAGCTCTACAACTGGTCAACGTTGTCACTGGACAATCAGATCAAATGGAGATTCATCTTCGAAATATGAAACAGATTTGATTCTTTACAAGCACAAGAGCAGGAACCAACTGCTAATACCACCTATGAAAACTTCGTTAGATCGCACCAAGAAGCAGCAAAGAAGTGTATACCTCTGAAGCCCAAGGTAAAGCGAAAAGTACCATGGGAAAATGACCAAATAATATTAAAACGAGAAAAGTTAAAAAACATAATCAAAAAGCAACATAAATACCCCGCTCGACAGAATAAAAAATTAAGGAAGCAGGTGCTTCAATAGCTTAGTATGACGTACCTATCAGAACAACAGAAGTATGTTGAAGAACAAATAGATCAAATCCAGAATGCAGCAGATAACAAACCATCATATCTGGCTTGGCAAGTAGTAAATGAGATATCTGGGCGCAAACAACCTGCCAAAGCTAAGTTAAAGGCAAACACTCTGGAAAATGCATGTTCGAAATGGAAAGCACATGTTGAAAAGCTACGTGGAAACAAACCAGAAGAAACAGACCAACCAATTCATCCAATTGTTGTACAGGAACTCGATATTGAGAAGGGTGATTTTACAATGGAGGAACTTCTAAATGTACTAAAGAAGACCAAGAATCGTAAAGCTGCCGGCTTAGAAGGGTGACCTAAGCATACCAAGCAACTACAGAGGAATAACACTCACTCCAATTGCAGCAAAAATCTACAATGCCATACTTCTCAATCGTATCCAACCAAAGATCGAGAAAGTGCTCAGGAAGAACCAAAATGGATTTAGAAAGAATCGCTCTACTACGAGTCAAATACTTACTGTCAGGAGACTGATTGAAGGAGTCAAAGCAAAAAACATTGAGGCAGTCATAATCTTTGTAGATTTTTCCAAAGCATTCGACTCTGTACATAGAGGAAAAATGGCCAGCATATTAAAAGCACATGCCATTCCAAATGAAGTCATTAATCCTATCATGATGCTATATGAGCACACTCGAACAATTGTCAGGTCCCCAGATGGGGACACTGAATTTTTCGACATCCGCACTAGGGTTCTACAAGGAGATACTCTTGCCCCTTTTCTTTTCATTGTTTGTCTTGACTTTGTACTTCACACCTCTGTTGATATACACAACACGCTAGGCTTCACCCTAAATGAATCCAGAAGCAGACGTCATCAATCAGCACACATAACTGATGCAGATTACGCAGACGATATTGCTTTGTTTGCGAACAACACTGCTGATGGGCAAACACTGTTATGTAAGCTAGAAAAGACTGCAAATGAGAGAGATATCGGAATTCGCATCTTAAAAGCATGGACCGCATTGGATGGGCTACATTCATTATGGACTTCGGGACTGGCTGACAAACTGAAAAGGCAGTTCTTCAGGGCAGTGGTTTAAGGTGCTACAACCTGGACACTCACCAAAAGATTGGAAAGAAAACTAGATGGCACATATACTCGTATGCTAAGAACAATATTAAATATATCTTGGCAAAATCATCCCACGAAGCAGCAACTTTATGGCAACCTACCTGCCATATCTAATACCATCAGAGAAAGATGCCTACGACTTGCCAGTCATTGTCTGAGGAGCAAGCATGAATTGGTGAGTGATGTATTGCTATGGCCTCCATGACACGGCCCCGCAAGCAGAGGACGACCTAGATCCACGTACATCCAACAAATAGCACACAACGCCAACTGTGAACCCGAAGATCTGAGGCAACTGATGGAAGACAGGAAACTCTGGAGAGGAAGAGTCACATTCGTCCGGGCAAGGAGCCCGTCATGATGATGATGTAAAATTAAACAGTAATTATTCTTTATGCCTATATACACTAGTGTTTCATAATTTTGCAATCATCAGTGTAGGAGGGGGACAATTTCTGACGGTCATGCACTTCGAAGCCAATCCAAAACCACCTGTTAATTTATTTTCTAAGCCTTTAACTCAGGGCCACCAATCAATTGCCATGGTAACGATGGGAATTAAGAACTGTTATATGCCAAATTCAGGTGAATACATTATACAATCTAGAGTGTTCGAACGATTAGAAGTGGTGAACATTGCTTAAACACCAGTTGATTGCCTTTTAGTTTTTATTCTGCAGACAATGTCCATTCTTAGGTTTTATTAAATGAAGCTTGATAATTATATTTTCACAATAATTATTCTTTATATCTATTGAACTTAAAGTTCCATGTTTACGCACTTCTAGTGTAAAACGAGACACTTCCTTCCAGTCATGAGATTCGGACATCTCTCCTTCACTCTTACTGTATCTCTCTTTCACTCACTCTGTCTCTCTCTGTCTCTCTCTGTCTCTGTCTCTCTGTCTCTCTGTCTCTGTCTCTCTCTGTCTCTGTCTCTCTCTGTCTCTCTCTCTCTCTATTATATATATATAGTGTGCTACATATTTTCCCCCACAAGAAATCTTTAAAAAACTACAAAAAAAGCCAGTAACCACATAAAAGTATAATAAAATTTAAAAAAAAAAAAAAAAGTAACCAAATAAAATTTCCTCCACAAAAAAATGAATAACAACATAAGTAAACTATAATAAAATATTTTTCTTACAATTCACTTAAAGAAAAATGTTACAGGGGTACTATGTGGGGAGTTGGGCAGCTAGATGTCGGTTCACGTTACACTTGAACTTCTGCATGTCAGTACAGTTGCAGAAGCAGGAACTCGGAAGGAAATTCCAAAGTCCAGCAGTTCTGGGGAATAAATTACTGGAGTAGAAGACTCTATTACATCTAGGGATCTCAATTTTGTTGAGATTTATATTATGCATAAAATTCTTTGGGGAAAATAATGCAAGTGGCCATACTTTACTAAATATGTGCTGCCTACCTTTTAGTGATTCGTGAGGGAAAGGAACCCCTTAAAATTCAAAGACGTACATCCGAATTCAATGCAATTTAAACCATATATACAATGGTCGTTGTAAAAGTAAGGCCTCTTATTTTTTAACTCATAAATTAAAACGTTTGAAGAACTATGAACATTATCATCACCATTCTCAATGCACTTTTGATAAACTTTTTTAATGTCTCGATGGTAAAAATTCAGAGCATGCTTTGTCACTAACATAACTGTAACAACTCTGAAATCGACGAACTCCTCTCCTAACTGTTGACATCAACTGCATCGATTCAAAAACGTTCAACAGGCGCTGTTGAATGTTGATCAGTTTAATTTTTTTGCATGGAGAAATTCAATGACATCTTTGATTTTGACCTACGTCCATAACAGGGGTTGTTTTGATTAGAGTCTCACACTGTCAATATCTACAACAGAGAGATAAAACTTTCAGGTCATGAATGCATCAGTTCAGTCACCATAACAATGCAGTTTGCAATCGTTTCTCATCTATTCAGGCAGAATTTAACAATAGGAGGCATTTTTTTCTGAATACCCCTCGTTTAAGATATTAATTCACAGAATTTTCCAACATTTCATTTTTTCCGCCTATATTGAGAAGCAAAACGGGAGGGGAGGCAGTAAAACCAAAGGCAGTAAAATATTATGAAAATAGTAAAAAATTACATGGAAATAATCCTCATTCAATACCGAACAATGTCAGGTTTTCCTGTTAGTAAATTAAACAATCGCACTTCTTGATCAAGCAGTTTCTGTATTTTTTAATGTTTGAAAAATAAAATCTTTAATTCAAAAAAAAAAATATTTCAATTCTATTTATTTCCTCAACCGTCACTTCATTATACTTTTTTTTATTTTTGTTGGTCATTTTTATAAGGTCGGATTTTTTAAAGACAAGTATAATCACTCCAATATAACAAGAATTACTAGTGAGTATAAGTAATCTATATATCTATAAAAGTGAAAATATGTGTGTCTGTCTGTGTACATTTCTCTACCAAATAACTCTGTCAATTTTCGGCCTAGTGACTCGAGATTTAACATAAGGAGTATTGAGATGTGGGAAGATCTTTTTAATCCGTTTGCGTCTAGAAATTTGGCTGTCAAGAGGTCAAATTTAAGAGGTCTTAACATTTAAAAGTTTACACAAAGGGTATTCAGAGATAGAGCACGGTTTTTAATCGGTTTGGGTCAAAAATTTGAGCTGTCAAGGGGTCAAAGTTCAAAGGTTTGATCTTTGCGATGTCTAGAAAACTATTCAGCCAATTGTGAGTCTAAAAATTTGAAATTTCTACATAACGAGTATTCAGATCTGTGGCAAGTATTTTAATCAGTTTTGAGGCGAAAATGTGGCTGCTAAAAGGTCAAAGTTGAAAGAGTTGACCTTTGCAGATTCGACCAAATTCCTCCACCAAATTTGAGTCAAAAGACATAAAATTTTAGATGTTGGTAATTGGACATGGGTAAAACTTTATATTTCGATTTGAGACTAAAACAATAAATCTTAAGGAGTCAAAATTGGGATCAATTTTTAAAAAAAAATTACCTCTGTAGTCTCTACAAAATTACTTAGACAAATTTTGGTCTAAAAATTTGAAACCTTACAGAAAGTGTATGAACATGTGGGAAAAGTTTTGAACAGTACATAGGGCCCGAGCAAAACCGGGCTGGACTCCTAATAATCAATATATGAAAGTGAAAATGTGTGTGTGTTTGTACATTTCCCTACCAAATAACTCTGTCAATTTTCGGTCTACAGACTCGAGAAAAAAGAGTATTGAGATTTGGGAAGATCTTTTTAATGTGTTTTCAGCCAAAAATTTGGCTGTCAAAGGTAAAAAATTAAGGATTTGACATTGGTAATCTCTACCAAACTTCTTTGCCAATTTTGAGTCTAAACACTTGAAATTTTAAATGTAGGTTCCTTGGACATGGATCAAAATTTATAATTCGATTTTTGCCCCAAAACAATAAATGTTAAGGGGTCAAAATTTTAAAAAATTTGACCTCTCACTCAATTTTTGGTTTAAACATTTGAAATTTTACAAAAGGGTATTCAGACTTGCGGCAAGCATTTAAATCAGTTTTGGGGCGAAAATCTGGTGGCCAAGAGGTCAAAGTGGAAAAAGTTGACCTTTGAAGACTCTAGTAATACTAATAATGAATGTGCAAGGTGAACCAGTTCGAGCAAAGAAAGACATTTTTACTTCTTCAGTAAGGAAGAGGGGAACTGAATTCAAGGTAGTCTTGCACAAGATTCAAGAATTTACATAAGGAGTATTGAGATTTGGGAAAACCTTTTTAATCGGTTTTCGGCCAGAAATTTTGAATGTTTAATTATTTCACCTTTGAAAACTCTACCAAACTCCTCGACCAATTTTGAGTCTAAACACTTGAAATTTTAGATGTAGGTTACTTGGACATGGATCTAACTTTTTAATTCAATTTGAGCTCAAAACAATAAATGTTAAGGGGTCAAAATTGGGGTCAAATTAGAAAAGAATTGACCTCTGCGGTCTCTACCAAATTACTCAGCCAATTTTTAGTCTAAACATTTGAAATTTTATATGAAGTGTACTCAGACATAGGGTAAGATTTTTAATCTGTTTTGGCCGAAAATATGGCTGCCAAGAAGTCAAAGTTGAAAGAGTTATTATTTTTAGACTCTACCAAACTCCTCCGCCAATTCTGGGTCTAAACACTTGAAGGTTATGGGGCAAGTTACAGCTCTGAACTAATTGTTGTTTCTGTTTTGCAGGTGTTTGAACTGAGTCAGGTGTGAAATGGAGCATGTTGAATGTCGAGCAGTCATCCGGTTTTTGCATTTGAAAGGACGCACACCACAGGAGACTTTTGATGAAATGAAAGAAACTTATGGTGATAATGCCCCATCATATGACCTTGTAAACGCTAGCATCGTGACTTCAAACATGGCCGGAAATCTGTGAAAACAGCTCCCAGAACTGGTTGCCCCCCCCCCATCTGCCATTGATGAGGCATCTGTCTATCAAGTTGAGACTGCCATTTTGGAAGATCGGTGCATTACTATTCGCCAAATAACACAAGATGTCAAGATTAGTACATGGTCTGTGGAAACTATCATTCATGACCATTTGCATATGCATAAGATGTCTGCCAGATGGATTCCCAGGTTGCTTACACCTTTCCAGAAGTGAGAACACGTTGAGTGCTCGAGGATGGATTTGGAGATGTGCCAAGAAGATGAGTCAATGTTTTTCAAAAGACTGATTACACAGGATGAAACCTGGGTCCATCACTATGATTCAGAGACCAAAGCCCAATCAATGCAGTGGAATCAATTAGACTCACCACCTCCAAAGAAGGTAACAGTGCATCCCTCCGCTGGCAAGGTCATGCTCACAGTCTTCTCGGACCAGAACAGAGTAGTGATGACCGATTTCCTGGCAAAGGGTGCCACAATTGTAAGAGCCTATTATGCTTCACTTTTAAAGAAATTAAGGGAAGCTATCAAAATCAAGAGGCGGGGCAAGATCAGCAAAGCTACCCTCCTCCTGCAGGACAACGCTCCAGTACACAAATCGCATGTCGCCGGATCAGAAGCACGGGCGTGTGGTTATGCAACTCTACCCCATCCTCCATACTCTCCTGACCTTGCACCCTCTGACTTTCATCTCTTCCCAGCCATGAAGTTGTTTTTGAAAGGAAAGCGTTTCCCAGATGATGCAGCCTTGATTTCTGAAGTCATATCGTGGTTGGAGGACCAACCTGGGGTGTTCTACAAAAACGGTCTCCAGAGCTGCATCAAACGATGGGAGAAATGCATAACTGTGGGTGGTTCCTATGTAGAGAAAGACTAATAACTGTGCCAAGTTTCGTTGCTGTAACCTCCGACCTGCTTAACATGTATTTTGGCGACCTTGGGAATGTTTCTTTGAACTCGGAAATGTGGACGGAACGTTGAACGGAATTCTTTATTTACTTCACAGGTGTAGCAAGCTCTTGTTCCGTCAGCCATGATTGGATAGATGTCCTAAGTAATTCACAATTGTATTTTTCAGTCGCCCACACTAAGACTTGAACCTTCAACCTTCAAGAGAATATCACTTGCACAATTGATTTCTCCAAGTACTCTAACCACTGCACCATGGGTCCTTCTGGAAAATCAATTATAAAAGTGATATTCTTCTTAAGGATGAAGGTTCAATCCTCAGTGTGGGTCACCGAAAAATACATTTGTGAATTACTTAGGACCTCTATACAGTCATGATTGACGAAACAAAAGCCTACTTCCTCTATAAAGTAAATAAAGTGTTTCATTTGAAATTCTGTCCAAATTCTTCAGTTCGACAGAGATATTCGCAAATTTGACAAGATGCACGTGAAGAAAATTGGAGGTTACATCAACTGAAACGTTGTGAAAATCACACTCAAGATAAAATCAGTAGTCCGATGAATCCAAATAATACGATTAATAAAAATTGTTTGAACATAGTTTGAAACAATTATTTAGAGTTTACCCTGAATCTAAAGCATGATAAATTTTATTCTATTAATATTCAACTAGCAGGACCTGTGGAAATTACATAGAAGCCTCATTCATACGTAATAAATTGTTAGCATTATGTAGATGTCGGACGTAAATGAAGATGCTCTGATATTATCGTAGATCTTTTGCTAAAACTGCAAAAATATTTATATAAGCTAGCAGGGACGCAAGGAAAAGAAAAAGGCATCCCTACAAGGCTACAAAGTCTATTTTGAACCCTATGAACGCAGGATAAATCCTTTCTAGCAGCTCCTGCCCAGATGTGGCAACAGTACTCCATCCTTGGACATACCTGGCTCTTATATAGATAGAGAATTTCATCAGCAGTGAGATATCTACTGGATTTATTGAAAGATCCCACCATTTTTCCAGCAGCCTTGGCAACAGATTTGATGGCAACAAATTTGATGCATGTGTTCCATTTCAGATAAGGAGTAAAGGTCAATCCCAGAAGCTTATCAAATCACGAAGCCTCTCAAAGACGAGAAACATTCATTTCAATTGATTCCAAGGGGATCAAAGCATTGATGATGTAAAGATAAAAGCTTGGTTTTAGATGTGTTAAAAGTAACCAGCAACCTCTTTCTCCATTGTACTACTTGCTCAAGATCAGAAGATAGAGAATCAGTAAGAACTTGGTCTTAGATGTGCTACCATATATGGTAGTGTCATCAGCATAAATGTCTACGAATGATGTAAGGATGCGATTTGGAAGATCATTAATGGAGATCAGGAAGACGGACTCCAGCATAATACTATGAGCTTCTTATTTCTGCCAATCAACCACTACTCTCATGAACCTATCTGAGAGAAATGATTTAATGATTGAGAAGATATTTCCAACTATACCGGAGCTGGAGATCTTGTGAAGTAAACCTTTATGCTATACTCTATCAAAGGCCTTTAATATGTCAAGAGCAATTGCCCTAGAAGGGTTGCCTCTGTCAAGAGATTCGCTAATGTTTAAACAGTTTTGTAAATATGGGCGTTAAATCTGGTTGAAGTTTTTTGAGCGCTACAATTGGAATACCCTCAGGGCCAGTTGCTTTATTGGAATCAAGGTTTTTGATTAGCTTGGCAACATCATGCACAGATATTTGTATGTCACATAGAATGTTTTCTGGTACAGGAGGAAATATTGGTTGGCGGCCTTGGTTAAAAAGTGTAGAATCAGCTGCAAAGTTTTTCGCAAAGAGTTTGGATTTGTCTGATGCTGACGAGATTACCTCAGGTCCATTGATGATAGTTGGGATAGAGCACACGCTTCTGTTAAGGACCCTGTTTTCTATTTGCCAAAACTGGTGAGAACCAAGCCGCTGCTCAGCTACTTTGAACTTGACAGACTGAGCATACACCTCTCTCGCGTTTTTTATTACTTTTTTTCAGTGGTTACTGACAGTCCTGAAAGAGGCTTTAGTCTCAGTACATCTATTACGTTGGAAGCAATGAGAAAAGTGAGAGAAATCAGTTTGCGATGGAAATGAATTGAAGACAAAAATTATCCGAGTTTCAAAAGAAATTTGTAAATATTTTTCGTTTTCATTTTTTACTTTGCAAGTCGATCTTATAAACGTTTGCACAAAAAAATAGAAGATACAAAAGTTATATTTTAATATTTTTAATATGAAGGTTTATAAAATATTTTTTCAATTATTCAATATTTTTGTTTTCAAATTTAAATTTCATAAAAAACAAAAAACAAAAACAACAACTTATTAAAATAAAATCTTTATTTGAACATGATTTCAGATTTAAAATATTAAAAAAAATATTACGAGACTAAAAAGAAAAACAACAACTTTTTATTAAGAGTAGAACAGTTTATTTGATCATTTATGAAAAAATACATGAAGATGAAGAATATTTACATTTCAGAATTTCTAAAATAATCAGAACGTATTTACAAATTGATCAATGGATGCAAAACAGAAACTTTTTTTCTATAGATTCAACAAAATTGAAACAGAAAATAAACGAATTGGAATCTACAGAGAATAAACCATTTGACCAATGAAAAGTATTTACAATCTACCCATAATTGGGTACAAAAAAGTTGTTTGATGGTAAAATGAACATTCAAAATCCATTTATTCTTAAGACAGGGCCAGAACAAATTTACATAAAGGACAGTTTACAGACACAGTCATGATCTGATTAAAAAAAAACAACTAAGGACGTACAAAAGATTTTTAAGGAGTGTAAGGAACTCCATGTACACGGAAACGATAAAGACAAGTATATTCTGAATTGCCGTAGTTGCTGGAAATCCGAACTTCAACATATTGGGTTGGGTTTTCATTATTCATCTGAAATAAAATAATGAAAACTGATTTAGCATTTCACATGCGAACAATATTGAAATGAAAAGAAAATCTTTAGTGAAAATTGGTTAAAAACCAAGAAAACACAGAAACATTACCTGTGTAATAAACTGCTGAATAGGTCTCCCATCATCTTTGTATGTATAGCTGCCTAAATAGATACCTTCGTGATCATCTAGACCGGATAAACTCTATAAGGAGAGATGGAAAAAGATGGACCAAGTTTGAAAATCAAAGAGATTCAGTAAATACTTGCTTGTAAGAAACTTATTCATACATTTTAATTTTTGCATAAATATTGAAATATTTTTTCTAAAGATTTAAAATGAAATATTTTTTCTGATTTTAATGACAAAATAATGTTATAAAGTAACTTTCATTTTATTTTTAAACACTTAACATAAATTTGTTACGGAGTGAATATTTAATAATTTATAAAATATTCACTTTGGTATGAAATTTTACAATTAAGAATAGGAATTAGTTTCAATCAATTTGAAATCCTAATAAAATATATTAGTTTTATTTCAAAAGTAAGTTTATCGCTTTTATAGATATTTAAAAAAAAAAATCATGAAAATCGAAGCATCTGTTGAACAGACTTTTAAAACATCCTATATTCATCCTGTAGGATTTTAATTTAAAACTGTATTTTCTTATATAGCCACACCTCTTTATGTATTAGTTTATTCAATTATTAATTTACTTGTCCGACGTCCGGTGTCACACAAAATGTTAAATTTTTAAACAACAAAAAATGTAGCTGTCACTTTCCGGTTTTAAATTGATTATTTTATTTTATAATTAAAAAAAATAATGTTGGAAGGAGACTGTAATTTTTTTATCATCGATTTTTTTTTAATTTAAAAAAATGTGGAAGTTATATTATAAATAATTCATAACACAAAAGCAAAATATTTTTTTATTAATTATTTTAGCTTAAAAAGTTAAAAGCAATTAACTACAATATGTTTTAAATTCGTCCTATTAGTTATATTTTAGTTTTTTCATTTAATTTTGTTTATGATGTGTTTTTAAAAATTTCACGTTTTATTTATTTGGTTTAAGCATCATAATGAGTTCTTTAAAAACAAATTCACACACTTTTAAGCTAAACATGAAGCAGAGAAGCGCATAACATTTTCATATTTTATTTTCTTGTTTGTGGGTAGAAAAGCAGATAATTTCAAGCAAGCCTAGATATGTATTATTAAGTTCTCAAAAGATTACATTTTTACCTATGTCGATATTTTCAAAATGAAACTCCATCCATAAGGAAATTTTAAATATTAGAAAAACAATAAAACAGATGCACTTACATAAACTGAAAAATCCCTCGGTGAACTCTCGATGTGTCCAGAGGGAGAGATGGATTTAGGAATATGTTCCATGCTGAAGGCAGTAATTTTAATTTTATGTGATAACCGAATCACAAACTTTCCAGTACTGCCTTCGAAGGACCAACATTCACCGACATTGACATCAGGCTAAATCAAGAAATAAAGAAAAAATAAAATAAACACACAAACACAAGCTGTTTTTCTTATTGCGAATATTTTGATCAATGTAACCTCTATCGTTTGTGTGAATCTTTTCAAACATGGAAATCTTTATGTTCCCAATTTTCTAAAGATGTACTTAAAGGTCATAGATCACATCTTTATATAATACAATAAATAAAAATTAAGTTTTCATAAAAATAATTATTTTACCTGAATTACAGTCCTGGGATCTAACATTGATAATCTGACGTCATAAATAAAATTTGATTAACAGCAAATCTATCCATAAGATCTGATATATAATTCTGGGATATCTGATTAAATAGACAACTACTTCGATTTTTAATGCATTAAAGAAAAATGAAGTTTTCATAAAAATAGTTATTTTACCGTAATTACAGTCCTGGGAGAATTGGATTTATAAACGAGAGGAATACCAAAGATACTGATGTAGAGAGAATACTTCGTGAAAGTCTCCGAACAACGATTAAGGATCACACTGCCACCTGAAATAATAAAGAAAAGGATTTTTTCAAAAATACATGAAAAAAGCTTCTTTAAATGAATGCAACCCATAATAAAATGTCAGCTTAAAGTGGATTATTATTTGAAATAGAAATTAACACTTGGAAAGATAAATTTGTGAGCATTGGAGAATGTCAATGCTTTGATTTTAAATTTGTTTAGTCAAGAATTAGTTTATTGGCTATAATTATTGTATTTATGGTATTTTCTTTAGCTATACTTGAATTATTTTATCACACAACTTAATGACCGGTTCATAATTATCTATGGAGATAAAAACAGGGAAAATCAAAAACGCACCTCCAGATTCCAAAGCAAAATCTGCCATTGCAGTTTTATCAGCATTCAACTTCATCAGAGCTTCGTCTATCAAAGATCGTAGAAACTGGAAAATTAAAAATGAACATTGTGAAAGTTGTACGCATAATGAAGTTTCATGTTTTACCGAGGGGGAGGGGTTAGTGTAGTGTATGTTCATTCGTTATATATACTAGTCTAGCAAAACTGTGAGGAAAGGGAGAAATGAAGAAATACAATCTTTCTTTAAAGTTATTTAATTGAATTTTTGGTTTTACATATAATTGCTGGAAATTATTTGTTCTTGTTCAGGTCATTTATTATTTGTAAAATATTGTATACTAAAAATATATAAAAGAGCATATATGTACTAATTGTCCCTAGCCGGTGTTGCCTGGGAGTCATATTACTTACGTCTTTGGTTTCCTTTTCTTTTAATAACAGAGCTTCCTCTATCAAGGATCGTACAAACTGGAAAATTAAAAAATTACATTTTTTTATCAAGTGAAATTAAATAGGACAAAGTTTGGCTATTTGTATTTCTGTATTAATGATAGTGTGTCTTTTATTGTCACATATTATCAGTCACATTTGGTATCTTTAATCCTGTAGGTTGAGTTTCCAGTGTTTTAGTGAACCCAAAATATTAAACTAATGTATAATGTCCATTGAATACAAATATATATGTGGATAACAAAATATATATATATATATGTGTGTGTGTGTGTGTGTGTGTGTGAATAAATTATACGTATTAAAATTTTTTTAATCCTTACATCCTAAATTATCTTGCAGAATTTAAATAGAGTAATTGGTTGCAAATCCAATTTTACAAATTTCAAATTCACAGGAATTGCAAAAAAATGCAACAGAAAATAATATCAGCCCCCCCCCATCTCAACCGCGATATACGACTTTTAAAATCAGTTTATAACAACTTTTTCTTTTTGCAGATTCTTACCATTACAACATCAAAAATGACCAAAAATGAAACTAAATCGAATTCCGATTAAATTTACCTTTGGCAGACTTGCATGAATGTCTTCTTTGACATCAGAACGAATGTGATTGAATCCAGCAAGAAAATCAGAACGAAGAGAATTTTGAAGAGATTTTTTGATTGTCATTTCATATTTGTTCTCAAAACTTATTGAACTTTGGCTGCAAAAGAAAAATTATTCAAGTTGAAGTTAATCGTTGTAAAAGAAGTGGAATTTTTATTCTTGCAAAATGTTACAATTGATAACATAATTTTTTGGAAAGGAAATATAGTTGGGAAATGAAGAAACAATTTATTTTCGTTCATCCACTCATTTGTAATGTACTTGCATTAAAAAATTTAGTATTTATCTTAGAATTTTTATTCTTGGAAAATGTTACAATTGATTTAAAAAAAACTATTGGGAAATCCAGAAACAATTTATTTTGGTTCATCCACTCATAACTCCAAATAATTCAAACGATTTCGAGAAGTAAATTTCAATTTATTTATGCACAAGTAAAATATAAAATATAAAATATATAAATTGATCACATAGTTTTATTTTTGAATAAAAAATTGAACTCAGTGGCTAAACTACGAGCACCGATCTCATGATGTCATCTTGAAACCAAATTTCAATTTATTTATGCACAAGTAAAATAAACGCATCAGTATTAAACTTACTTAATATGCAGAGAGAAGGTACATCATAAAAAACTTTAAAAAATGTGAAAAATCAAACTTACCTGTTTAATGATTTTCCTAAATTTGTATTCAAAGACTGAAAAAAATTAAAAATATGAATCGATGAGTTTGAGTTTTTACTAAGAAAATAGAAAGAAATTAAAAAATGGAGAAAAAGGGGGAAGAGCAAAGCGAGTGTTGGGGGAGGGGTCGAATAAAGAGAATTGGATGTTCTTACCTCAGATTTTCCTGGATATTGCGACATATTCACTAGACCAGCTGCAAAAGAGAGAAAAAATAACAAGATGGATAAAAACATATACATAATCCTCTTCTTCATAAAAGGGAAATTATACTAAAGGTAGCAGTTCACCCAAAACTGGAGGTAATTCACCCAAAACTTGAGGTAATTCACCAATAACTGGAGGTGATTCACCAATAACCGGAGTTAGTTAACCTATAACTAGAGGTAGTTCACCTATAACTGGAAAAAATTCATCTATAACTGGAGGTTATCCACTCATAACTAGAGGTAATCCACCCATAACTGGAGTTAGTTAACCAATAACTGGAGGTAATTAACCAATAACTTGAGGTAATTAATCTATAACTGGAGGTAGTTCACCTATAACCTCTTATGCAACATTTTCATTTGCTACTAAGATCTAAAAGTGCATCTCACAATTCAATATAATGTCAAAAATGATAGTTTTTTATGATGAAAAATTCCTGCAACTCAAAAGTACAAAACGAAAAATACGGTAATCATCCAAATTGATAAATATTTCAACAGATTTGCTAAATTGTGATTCTTGTTTTTTAATTTACAATTAGGTTAGTCAGATTATTCTCACTATGTTCATCTTTGCTCCAAGTATAACTTTTATAATGACTCGATAGATGTCAAAACTTGTAATAAAAAAAAAAACAATACTTACAAATGATCCACAATCCACTGAGCAGCAGCAAAATAAACATGGGTAGACGACGGGTAAGTCGACCAGAAGTAACACTGTCAACAAGATGAGAGACATGATTAGACATATATATATATATATATATATATATATATATATATATATATATATATATATATATATATATATTAATATATATATATGTGTGTGTGTGTGTGTGTGTGTGTGTGTGTGTGAGAGAGAGAGAGAGAGAGAGAGAGAGAGAGCGAGAGAGAGAGAGACTTGTGTTCTTTCAACTATAAACGCAACCAAACTATAACTTGTGAAGAATTCTTCGCAAAATTATTTATTACAAATAGTGGAAAGTTATAACACTTAAACGACAGTTATTCCCAAGAAAAAAGTTGTAAGCATGACAAAGAAAATAACACACACGCAATCGTATTAATATATAGATGAATCTTAACCAAAAATTTGTGTACGTTTTAAGTTTTAACACACTGTACACTTGTTTCTAGCACACACACAATAAGTTTTCATGAAAATGTTAAAATTCAAACTGTGTATTATCTGTTTCGAACCAAAGAAAGTATTTATCTTTAGAGTTTAGAAAGGAAATAAAGAAACGGGAAAAATGTTACGTCGATTTTTAAACATTTAATTTAACAAAACCTGTTTAGCGTTTATACTTACATTAAAGTTATGTTTGCACAGAAACGTTTTGCACCTGCCATAAAGCCTTCGTTGGATATAGAGGTTGACCTCACATTTCTGTAACGTCTGTTTTCTGAAGAAATTTTAAAAATATAAACATTTCAGCTAAAAATCAATTTTATCAAAACTTATGTGGTGTTTTAATAAATCAAATTGAATATTAAATTTTTTTTTGTCATTTTATAAAACAACTGCATGAGAAAAAAAGTTTAAATTTTGTTTAAATATTTTTTGGATACATATAAGGATGTTTCGTATTTTTAATTGCCAACAGTTTTTATTCCATGACCCTAAATCTCGATTATTTTGTTAATGTCTAAATAGAAATGCAATATAAATTGCTGACTTTTTCAGCCACTTACCAATTATGTCAAATCTATCCATTAGATATTCACCAGTTGATTCTAATTTAGCTGCAGCAGACGCCATCCTATGAGCAATGAATATTTCTTTCGATGAGGAGATTCTCCTTACATTTCTATAATTTCTGGTTTCTGAAGAAATTGAAAAATATAAACATTTCAGTTCAAAATTAATTTTATAAGGATATACACGTTAACCCTTCCCCATTTTGTCCTAAATTTCAAACAACATAATGGCGTGTTTGCTGATAAACCAAACTAATTTAAGAATTTAAGTTTTCAAATGAATAATATCACTTTTGTGTAAGCATTAAAAATTGTGTCCAGAGCAGAAAGAAATTTTGTTTTGACATTAAAATTGTTTCATGTTGTTTTTATTGAATATTAATAAATAAGAAATCATTTTGAGTTAAAATCTATTTAGCATTACGCGTGTAACTTGAGAAAAACATGCTTGAAATGTGTCACCATTATGGTGAATCGAATGAAATTAACACGCCATTTTGTTTTCATTTTGCTTTAACGTTTATCCTCTAATAAACTTCCATTTTTTATGTTAACTTTTATTTTTATTTAATCAACTCAAATTACTGAAAATTTTTATTATTATTTTTATTATTATTATTATTTTTATTTTTATTATTATTATTATTATTATTATTATTATTATTATTAGTAGTAGTAGTAGTAGTAGTAGTAGTAGTAGTAGTAGTAGTGTTTATTATATTTAAGAAAAACTTATTAAAAAAAACTATTGTTTTCATATAATGTTTATTTGTTACTTGTTAACAGGAATCAACTCTTTGCAAAGATTACCTGAATAAACAATTCTTTGTGTTCGAGGTCTTAACCAATAAGAATGAGGCATGTTGGCTCTTGATCCCTAAAAACTGAAAAATAAGGAGAAAGAAACGACATTATTAATAAAGAAAAGCAAAATCTATATATACAAAGTTGATGTTTCATCGCTCTAAAATTGATATTAAAACCCCACTTTTTCTATTTAAAAAATTATTAAAACAAACTTCTTAATATATTCAGTCATCTATTTTTTAAGGTACGTGAACTTTATTTCTTCAGAATGCTGATATCATAGAATTCTGCTAAACAGTCCTTCATATTTATCTTCATCAACAATATTTAGAGCAGTGTTTTTAATTGGAGGGGGGGGGCAGTGTTTTCGACCTGAACACAAGAACTTTATTTTCGACCTGAACACAATAACTTTATTTTCGACCTGAACACAAGAACTTTATTTTCGACCTGAACACAAGAACTTTATTTTCGACCTGAACACAAGAACTTTATTTTCGACCTGAACACAATAACTTTATTTTCGACCTGAACACAAGAACTTTATTTTCGACCTGAACACAAGAACTTTATTTTCGACCTGAACACAAGAACTTTATTTTCGACCTGAACACAAGAACTTTATTTTCGACCTGAACACAAGAACTTTATTTTCGACCTGAACACAAGAACTTTATCTTCGACCTGAACACAAGAACTTTATTTTCGGCCTGAACACAAGAGAAAAACATGAGCATTTGAAGAAAAAACAGGTACCAATGTTACAGTCAGACAACAGAAACCATTTCTTCAGAATGCTGATATCATAGAATTCTGTCCTTCATATTTATCTTCATCAACAATATTTAGAGCAGTGTTTTTAATTGGAGGGGGGGTACAATGTTTTCGGTTGTAGTGATGAGGGAAATTGGCAACAATAATAAAAAATAGGATCAAAGGCCACAAAAAATACAGTGTGCATCACTTAATCTTACTGAAAGGTAGTGATGGGACATTCCAATATCTTTTTTCTGATACCGTTACGATTCCGATACAATTACCGATTCCGATTCTGTATGAATCTCTAAATATTTAACTATAGAGTTGCTATTTATCCTGATCACGATAAAAACACGTGTTAAATGTGCAGATATTTTCTCAGACATAAAATTTCACTTGTGGGAATGATCTATAAATTTTAGTTTAAACAAAATAAAATAAAAAATTAAAAGAACCGTTTTTGGAATCGGAAAATAGGTACAAAGTTTTTCAAACTGGATATCAATTCCGATACCCCAAAAAATTCCAATTTTCTGATTCTTGATTCCGATTAATCATCCCAACACTACTAAAAAATTATGTTGGATTTTCCCTCTGCTAGCGTTTGTACTAAATGCTATTGTGTTAATATTAGTTATTATTGTTAATATTAGTTATTATTGTTAATATGGATGCATATCTTGAGTCAGAAATTTTTGGAAGAGGGGAGGGGAATATCTTTCTGACACATGATGAATAGCTTCATGGGCTACAAACTCCAAGACAATTCAATTGGACAATTCTACCCTTAAAATTATGTTCTAAACTAAACCTTATCCAATTAGCATGCAGCATTTGGTGCCGGTGGTAAAAACGTGCAATCGTGCAGATTAGCAAATCGCTGCAACCAATGAGGAGGACTTCATGCATATCAGACGATTGTGAAGCACAATTTTTGGTGAGTTCTATGCAGAAACAAACAAATAATGTATAAAAATATCAACTTTCGATAGGATCTTGATGTCAACATCTTTAGTTTTTTTACTAATTTTTTTCTTTTTACATTTTTTAATTTGAAAATATAAAATGTTTTTTTTCAATAAAAAAGCAATAGTAAAATCTAAAAATAAAACAAATAATATCTGTAAGTCACGTAAATACGAGAAATACGCATAAGAATTTTAGTGTATAATTTATTTCAATAATTTATTTTAATTCATTTAATTTTTTTATCATTCAAAGAAATTATTAAGTGATTTTTTTGTTACAAATTATTATTAATCATATTTACACATACAATATTTTATCCAATAATTGAATGCTTGTGCAAGATAATTAAATATAAAAATGCATTTTAAATAAAATCACTATTATGTAATTACGTGTCATGTCGAAATTAGTAAAAATCCCCCCCCCAAAAAAAAAATTGTTATTCCACATCCACCATTTTCTAATTGAAATACTGATAGGGAACTAAAAACAAGGGAGATAAGTCAGTTTGCCATACAGATTTGGTTACAATAGAAAAAACTTGGCCTTTTGGTCATGCTTTGCCTTTTGGCCAAGATCAAAGTGTAGTATCTGTTCTTCAGATGCTGCACTTCCATTTCTTGTTCTCTTTCGGTGAAGGAGAAATCCTTCACGACTGAGACAATTTTTATTTTTGTACCTTTTCTCCACGTTAAAAAACGACCCTGGTGTCTAACTCTGTCCCGTGGGAGGCATAGTAAATAGGTACAATAGAAAAAACTCATAAAACTGCAGATTTGGTTAAAATTGCATTACAACAATCCCTTGAGATATGAATGTAATTCATTCCATGACCACTAACATATCTTTAAAAAATCGTATCTCAAAACAATTATTCGTATTTGAATTAAAACATACAGAATTAATCCATTCAAAGGTTAAGAAATTTATGCATCACAAGCTAAAATTATGCTTGAATTACACTAAAAAATCACTAAAGAAAGATAAATACAAAAGTAATGACACGGAAATTGATATATAATAATAAATATTAATAAAAACAATAACAAGATAGAATAGTACTCAACACCTTGGTGAGTGCCAGTGTTAGAGATGTACACAAGGAGGTAGGGAGAGAAACAAGACTACCACGTACACACACACACACACACACACACACAGACACACACAATATGGCAACTAAAAAGGGCCAAGATTATACACAAATAAAAACTAAGATAGATGCAATTCTCTACGCCAGATACGCCCCAAAATGGAGCACTCTTACTACATCTGAGCAGGAGCTTCTCGGCATGCCCTATCCAGTCTTGATAGAGTTCCAAACTTTTCCCTGCAGTCTCTTTCACACAGAAGTGATATTGCAAGCATGTCTCTGCCCTACTATTATTTTCATGGTAAGTGCTCGTCTGAACTCCAATCTATGCTCCCCTTTTGCCAAACTTTCACGAAAAACACTCAACTAACTACAACCGTTTATATATGATATTCGTTATATAGTGTTATAGCAGCAAAAACCCCCAAGTAGTATTTTCTTCTGCGAATTGATACTAAGCGATTCAGCTACAACTGATCAATCTCTCTTCTTCCTGTCCCCTAGACGCAATAGCTTATCAACTCAAGAGGAAATGTAGACAGATAATCATGTTTGTGTCAAATAAAATATACTTTAAATGCAGGAAAAAAGATCCTTACCTGTAGATTCTTATTTACTGTATAAGTATGATGACAGGATGTGACACAAGGTCGTCTAAAAGATATTCAGCTTCTCAAAAAGGGATACTTATTGATCTATATCTATCAGTATGTCACTAAAACTTTGTTTGGCGTTGCTGACTTGTTATCGTGCACAATGAAGAATGAGTGGCAATTGTTAAAAGATTTCCCTTTATATAAAGAATGGTAGTTGCCAAAATTCTTTTATGACGTCACAGAAAGATGATGTTTTCTATTGACATAAATGGTAAGAAAAAATCTTTTATGACGTCACAAAAGGATAACTTTTCTATTTAGATAGATATGTAAGAAAACAAAAATCGTTTATGACGTCACAAACAATATTGTAATCTACTAAAACAGCTGATAGGCAACCCATGACACAAAGGTCAAAGGCCATTTCTTCGAATAATGTCAGCCCCTCTAAGAACTAGGTTTTTAATTTTGAGCACTCTAAAGTTGAAATGAATTTCGATCACTTAATCTCGCATGCACAAATCACGATTTGAGCGGTTATTATGCCATTTAAAAAAAAGGGTTTTAATTTCAATGATATTTCTTGTGGTTTAGGTTAGTCGTGGGGTAAGTTCCTTGTTAATAGAGTCACACATGTCTTTGTGGCCGGGTTCAAATCTCCTGCCTAGCAGTAATCGTGTCACCCTGCACTGATGATTGCAAAAAGGTTGAAAAACCCGTATCTCTAGGTATTTTAAAATTATTGTAATAATAATAATGATAATGATAATAAGATTAATAATTATTATTATAATAATAAAATATATATATATATATATATATATATATATATATATATATATATATATATACTATAATTCTCCCTATCTTAAGTTGAGTATATTGGGAAATGATGTACAAATTACTCTTCGTGTATGAAGCGATGCTCTTTGTGTAAACAAATTGAGCTTAGGTATTTGGACAATGTCAAAACATTGTTAATTCACTCCCCACATTGTAGCAGCCGAATAGTGCAACTATTAGATGTTCCAACTGTTATATGGGTGGTTGGGGTTTCGATCCTGGCTTGAGGTAGTTGCTTGTCTAGCAGCCCTGATGAGCTATGAAACAGCGAAACAGTGCTGTATGTGGATGATATATATATATATATATATATATATATATATATATATATATATATATATATATAAGTTAAAGTGTGTCTGTGTGTATCTGTGTGTATGTCTGTGTACATTTCCCTACGCAATAACTCTGTCAGTTTGTATCCTACAGATTCGAAATTTGATATACAGGGTACTGAGATTTGGGAAAATCAATGTGATTGGTTTCCGGACAGAAATTTGGTGATTAAGGGGTCAAAGTTCAACGATTTTATCTTTGAGAACTCTACCAAACTACTCTTACAATTTTTGGTCTAAACACGTGAAATTTTAGATATAGATTCCTTGGACATGGATCTAACTTAATAACTTTATTTCAGCCCTAAACAATAAATTTTAACGGGTCGTAATAGTTTAAAGAATTGATTTTTTTTTTTTTTTGTTTTTTGCTCAACATACACCTTAAAACACCCGAGAAATGCCGGGCACCCATGCTAGTATATATATAAGACAAATTTAATGCTAACAAAAAATTTAAAGCAAGTAAAATAAAAGTATAGATCTGCTATAGAATTGTTAGCATAAAAATCAAAACTTTGAAAATTACAATGTACGAAAAAGTGCATTTTTCAACGTTTTCATTTTCATGATATTTTTGCTATTATTTCCTCTGGAGAAAAAAACATTTTTTAAAATCCATAGAAAAAGAAAAATATTTCATTATATTCTTGTTTTTCAACATTTTCATAAATTAATAAATAATGTATTTACAATTTTTTTTAACACTTGTTAATAACAAGTATTACTTTATGAATATAATAATATTATTCGTATACTTCAACCACATCTCAAATATCAGAACTTGTTGCTTCATCCAAAGAACACGATATCGATATTGTGTGTATTCAAGAGCACCGTCTCTTCCGCAACGACATGGACATAAAGTACCATGAAATTGGTAACAGCTGGACACTAGTATCAACGAAAAAATCGACAAATAGTACCATTGGAGGAGTAGGACTTCTGCTTATCCGTCGAGCTTTGAAATCATTGAAAAGTGCTGAGAAGATAACACAAAGGATAATTCTTGCTATCTTCAGTGGTTAATCCTGCTACTACTGTTATTTGTTGCTACAGCCCTACCAAACGTCAGTGACAAGCAAGAAATCTTGAATTTCTACGATGAACTGTCAGCAATAGTGCGCTCAATCCCCAAATATAGCAGTTTCTATGGTATGTCTACTGATCATAGGATTGTAACCTCCAAGTTGAAGTTAAGCCTACGAGCGAACAAAACTAAAAAATCATCTAGACAGCCCTACTACTGGTCAACGTTGTCACAGGACAATCAGATCAAACAGAGATTCATCTTCGAAATACGAAACAGATTTGATTCTTTACAAGCACAAGATCAGGAACCAACTGCTAATACCACCTATGAAAACTTTGTTAGATCGCACCAAGAAGCAGCAAAGAAGTGTATACCTCTGAAGCCCAAGGTAAAGCGAAAAGTACCGTGGGAAAATGACAAAATAATATTAAAACGAGAAAAGTTAAAAAACATAATCAAAAAGCAACATAAATACCCTGCTTGACAGAATACAAAATAAAGGAAGCAGGGTCTTCAAGAGCTTAGTATGATATACCTATCAGAACAACAGAAGTATGTTCAAGAACAAATAGATCGAATCCAGAATGCAGCAGATAACAAAACAATCCTATCTGGCTTGACAAGTAGTAAATGAGATATCTGGGTGCAAACGACCTGCCAAAGCTGAGTTAAAGGCAAACACTCTGAAAAATGCATGTTCGAAATGGAAAGCACATTTTGAAAAGCTACTCGGAAACAAACCAGAAGTAACAGAATAACCAATTCAGCCGATTGTTGTACAGGAACTCGATATTGAGAAGGATGATTTTACAATGGAGGAACTTCTAAATGTACTAAAGAAGACCAAGAATCATAAAGCTGCAGGTTTAGATAACATACCTCCTGAAGTATGGAAGACAGGTGGTTTCAATGACATACTTCTTAATTCATGCAATTCTGTATATAATCAAAAAATTATTAATATATGGAGGGAAGGATGCATACTTCCCTTCCCCAAGAAGGGTGACCTAAGCATACCAAGCAACTACAGAGGAATAACACTCACTCCAATTGCAGCAAAAATCTACAATGCCATGCTTCTCAACCGTATCCAACCAAAGATCGAAGAAGTGCTCAGGAAGAACCAAAATGGATTTAGAAAGAATCGCTCTACTACTAGCCAAATACTTACTGTCAGGAGACTGATTGAAGAAGTCAAAGCAAAAAACATTGAGGCAGTCATGATCTTTGTATATTTCTCCAAAGCATATGACTCTGTACATAGAGGAAAAATGGCCAGCATATTAAAAGCATATGGCATTCCAAATGAAGTCATTAATGCTATCATGATACTATATGAGCACACTCGAGCAATGGTCAGGTCCCCAGATGGGGACACTGAATTTTTCAACATCTGCACTGGAGTTCTACAAGGAGATACTCTTGCCCCTTTTCTTTTCATTGTCTGTTTTGACTTTGTACTTCGCACCTCTGTTGATACATACAACATGTTAGGCTTTACCCTAAAGGAATCCAGAAACAGACGTCATCAATCAGTTCACATAACTGATGCAGATTACGCAGACGATATTGCTTTGTTCGCGAACAACACTGCCGATGCGCAAACACTGTTATGTAAGCTAGAAAAGCTAGAAAACGACATTGGTCACCACATAAATGCGGATAAGACAAAGTTTATGACTTTCAATGTGAAAGGAGAGATCAGGGCTTTGGTTGGATCAATATTGAAAGAAGTCGCTGAGTTTACATATCTAGGCAGCAACATAGTTTCCACAGAGAGAGATATCGGAATTCGCATCTCAAAAGTATGGACCGCATTGGATGGGCTACATTCAGTATGGACTTCGGGACTGGCTGATAAACTGAAAAGGCAGTTCTTCAGGGCAGTGGTAGAGTCTGTCCTTGTTTACGGTGCTACAACCTGGACACTCACCAAAAGATTGGAAAGAAAACTAGACGGCACATATACTCGTATGCTAAGAACAATATTAAATATATATTGGCAAAATCATCCCACGAAGCAGCAACTTTATGGCAACCTACCTGCCATATCTTTAATTCAAAAAAAATATTTTGATTCTATTTATTTCCTCAACCGCCACTTCATTTTACCTTTTTTTTTAATTTTTGTTGGTCATTTTTATAAGGTCGGACTTTTTAAAGACAAGTATAATCACTCCAATATAACAAGAATTACTAGTGAGTATAAGTAATCTATATATCTATAAAAGTGAAAATATGTGTGTCTGTCTGTGTACATTTCCCTACCAAAAGCTCTGTCAATTTTCGGCCGAGAGACTCGAGCTTTAACATAAGGAGTATTGAGATTTGGAAAGATCTTTTTAATCTGTTTTCGTCTAGAAATTTGGCTGTCAAGAGGTCAAATTTTAGGGTTCTGAACATTTAAAATTTTACACAAAAGGTATTCAGAGATAGGGCAAGGTTTTTAATCGGTTTGGGTAAAAAATTTGAGCTGTCAAGGGGTCAAAGTTCAAAGGTTTGATCTTTGCGATGTCTAGAAAACTATTCAGCCAATTGTGAGTCTAAAAATTTGAAATTTCTACATAGCGGGTATTCAGATCCGTGGCAAATATTTTAATCAGTTTTGAGGCGAAAATGTAGCTGCTAAAAGGTCAAAGTTGAAAGAGTTGGGTTTGACCTTTACTCCTGATCTGAAATGGAACACGTACATCAAGTCTGTTGCCAAGGTCGCTGGAAAGATGGTGGGATCCTTCTACCGCTCCAGAAGATGCCCTTTTCTCTACCCTGCAACCTCTCTCCCACAGAAGAGACGTTGTGAGCCTGTCCTTGTTTTATCGCTATTTCCATGGCAGATGCTCGTGTGAACTCCAATCTCTGGTCTCCCCTCGCCAATCTTTCATGAAAAACACCCGTCTAGCTGAATCCACTGTGAAAAATTTCCCCCACTCTATATCTGTGCCTAAATCAAAACGCAGATTCCATGAACAAAGCTTCTTTCTTAGAACTGCACGCCTGTGGAACTCTGTTCCGTGTGCCTGCTTCCCACCGGACTACAACCTGGATGTCTTCAAGTCCAACGTTAACAAATTCCTAATGAACCGCCCCCTTAAGTAAACACTTCATTAAATCTCCACACTAACGTACTGCACTTTCAACAACCCTTATCCCTGAGTGGCTTCCGGGCCTTGATAAGTGGTGACCACTGTGTAAAAAAAAAAAAAACGACTTTTGACCTTTATGTCAGCTGTTTTAGTAGATTGTCAAGATCAAAGTGTAGTATCTGTTCTTCAGATGCTGCAAGCTATGACCAGCTATGACTAGCTATGACTAGCAAAGACCAGATGTGGGGGCAACCCCACATGCCTGACCTTTAACCAGCTCCCATTTCCCACCTCTCGGGAGCTGGTCCCCTTTTTCCCTTCCCCCTCCCTTCACTCCTCACATTAAAAATCGGCCTTGTGCCTAATTTGCTCGGTGGGGGAGCAAATAAATACCATCTGTTCTTCAGATGCTGCACTTTATTTCCCCCACTCTATATCTGTGCCTAAATCAAAACGCAGATTCCATGAACAAAGCTTCTTTCTTAGAACTGCACGCCTGTGGAACTCTGTTCCGTGTGCCTGCTTCCCACCGGACTACAACCTGGATGTCTTCAAGTCCAACGTTAACAAATTCCTAATGAACCGCCCCCTTAAGTAAACACTTCAGCAAATCTCCACACTAACGTAATGTACTTGCAATAACCCTTATCCCTGAGTGGCTTCCGGGCCTTGATAAGTGGTGATCACTGTGTAAAAAAAAAAAAAAAAAAAAAAAGTTGACCTTTGCAGATTCGACCAAATTCCTCCACCAAATTTGAGTCAAAAGACATAAAATTTTAGATGTTGGTAATTGGACATGGGTAAAACTTTGTATTTCGATTTAAGACTAAGATAATAAATCTTAAGGAGTCAAAATTGGGATCAAATTTAAAAATCAAAATTTAAAAAAAATGACCTCTGTAATCTCTACAAAATTACTTGGACAAATTTTGGTCTAAAAATTTGAAATCTTACAGAAAGTGTATGAACATGTGGGACAAGTTTTGAACAGTACATAGGGCCCGAGCAAAACCGGGCTGGACGCCTAGTAATCTATATATCTACGAAAGTGAAAATGTGTGTGTGTGTGTGTGTGTGTGTGTGTGTGTACATTTCCCTACGAAATAACTCTGTCAATTTTCGGTTTACAGACTCGAGATTTGACATAAAGAGTATTGAGATTTGGGAAAATCTTTTTAATGTGTTCTCAGCCAAAAATTTGGCTGTCAAGGGGTCAAAAATTAAGGATTTGACGTTGGAAATCTCCACAAAACTCCTCTTTTTTGAGTCTAAACACTTAAAATTTTAAATGTAGGTTCCTTGGACATGGATCAAAATTTATAATTCGATTTTTGGCCCGAAACAAGAAATATTAAGGGGTCAAAATTTAAAAAAAATTTACCTCTCACTCAATTTTTGGTTTAAACATTTGAAATCTTACATATAGTATTTTCAGACATAGGGCAATCCTTTTAATCGTTTTTTGGCTGGATATTTAGCTACCAAGAGATCAAAGTTAAAAAAGATTAAACATTTGCAGTCTATAGCAATCCGTTCACCAAATTTTTGGTTTAAACATTTGAAATTTTACAAAAGGGTATTCAGACTTGCGGCAAGCATTTAAATCAGTTTTGGGGCGAAAATCTGGTGGCCTAGAGGTCAAATTTGAAAAAGTTGACCTTTAAAGATTCTACCAAACTCCTCGGTCAATGTTGGGTCTGAACACTTCAAATTTTAAATGTAGGTTACCTGGACATGAGCTAAACTTTTTCATATAAATATACACATGCACATAAAGCTATGAACATTATATAGGGCCCGAGCAAAGCTGGGCAGAACCACTAGTAATACTAATAATGAATGTGTAAGGTGAACCAGTTCGAGCAAAGAAAGACATTTTTACATCTTCAGTAAGGAAGAGGGGAACTGAATTCAAGGTAGTCTTGCACAAGATTCAAGATTTTACGTAAGGAGTATTGAGATTTGGGAAAATCTTTTTAATCGGTTTTCGGCCAGAAATTTTGAAGGTTTAATTATTTCACCTTTGAAAACTCTACCAAACTCCTCGACCAATTTTGAGTCTAAACACTTGAAATTTTAGATGTAGGTTACTTGGACATGGATCTAACATTTTAATTCAATTTGAGCTCAAAACAATAAATGTTTAGGGGTCAAATTAAAAAAAAAATTGACCTCTGCGGTCTCTACCAAATTACTTAGCCAATTTTTGTTCTAAACATTTGAAATTTTATATAAAGTGTACTGAGACATAGGATAAGCTTTTTAATCGGTTTTGGCCGAAAATATGGCTGCCAAGAAGTCAAAGTTGAAAGAGTTACTATTTTTAGACTCTACCAAACTCCTCCGCCAATTCTGGGTCTAAACACTTGAAATTTTAGATTTTGATTACCTGGACATGAGTCAACTGTTTTAACACGTGGGGCGTGCAATAAGTAATGCTCCTGACCCACTTCCAGTTGTCTGACCTAGCTGAAATTTTGCATGTGTAATGATTTATATCTCTATGGGTTATGTGGCAAATTACAGCTCTGAACTAATTGTTGTTTCTGTTTTGCAGGTGTTTGAACTGAGTCAGGTGTGAAATGGAGCCTGTTGAATATCGAGCAGTCATCCGGTTTTTGCATTTGAAATGACGCACAGCACAGGAGACTTTTGATGAAATGAAAGAAATTTATGGTGATAATGCCCCATCATTTGACCTTGTAAACGCTGGCATCGTAAATTCAAACATGGCCGGAAATCTGTGGAAACAGGTCTCAGACATAGTCGCTCCCCTTCTGCTATTGATGAGGCATCTGTCTGTCAAGTTGAGGCTGCCACTTTGGAAGATCGGCACATTACTATTCGCCAAATAAGCCAAGATGTTAAGATTAGTACAGGGTCTGTGGAAACTATCATTCATGACCATTTGCATATGCATAAGGTGTCTGCCAGATGGATTCCCAGGTTGCTCACACCATTCCAGAAGTGAGAACGTGTTGAGTGCTCGAGAATGAATTTGGAGATGTGCCAAGAAGATGAGTCAAAGGTATTCAAATGACTGATTACACAGGATGAAACCTGCATCAATCACTATGATTCAGAGACCAAAGCCCAAACAATGCAGTGGAAGCACTTAGGCGTACTACCTCCAAAGAAGGCAAGTGTGCAGCCCTCCGCTGGCAAGGTCATGCTCACAGTCTTCTGGGACCAGGACGGAGTAGTGATGACAGATTTCCTGCAAAGGGTACCACAATTACAGGAGCCTATTGTGCTTTACTTTTAAGGAAATTAAGGGAAGCTATCAAAATCAAGAGGCGGAGCAAGATCAGCAAAGCTAACCTCCTCCTGCAGGACAACGCTCCGGTCCACAACTTGCATATCGCTAGATCAGAAGCACAGGCGTGTGGTTATGAAACCTCCCCTCCATACTCCCTACTTTCCTGACCTTGCACTCTCTGACTTTCACCTCTTCCCAGCCATGAAGTTGTTTCTGAAAGGAAAGATTTCCCAGATGATGTAGCCTTGATTTCTGAAGTCATGTCGTGGTTGAAGAACCAACCCGGGATGTTCTACAAAAACGGTCTACAGAGCTGCATGCTGATGGTAGAAATGCATAACTCTGGGTGGTTCCTATGTAGAGAAAGACTAATAACTGTGCAAAGTTTCGTTGCTGTAACCTCCGACCTTCTTAACATGTATCTTGTCGAACTTCGGAATGTGTCTTTGAACTAGGAAATGTGGACAGAACGTTGAACGGAACTCTTTATTTACTTCACAGGTGTAGCATGCTCTTGTTCCGTCAGACAAGATTGGATAGATTTCCTAAGTAATTCACAATTGTATTTTTCAGTCGCCCACACTAAGACTTGAACCTTCAACCTTCAAGAGAATATCACTTGCACAATTGATTTCTCTATAAAGTAAATAAAGTGTTTCATTTGAAATTCAGTATTCTGATGAAACCAAATAATACGATTAATAAAAATTGTTTGAACATAGTTTGAAACTATTATTTAGAGTTTACCCTGAATCTAAAGCATGATAAATTTTATTCTATTAATATTCAACTAGCGGGCTCTGTGGAAATTACATAGAAGCCTGATTTATACGTAATAAATTGATGTTAGCATTATGTAGATGGCGGACGTAAATGGAGACGCTCTGATATTATTGTAGATCTTTTGTTAAAACTGCAAAACTAATTATATAAGCTAGCAGGGATGCCCGGCATAATTAGGCTTGCAAGGAAAAGAAAAGGGCATGCCCTACGAGGCTACAAAGTCTATTTTGAACACTATGAAGGCAGGATAAGTCCTTTCTAGCAGCTTCTGCCCAGATGTGGCAACAGTACTCCATCCTTGGACATACCTGGCTCTTATATAGACAGACAATTTCATCAGCAGTGAGATATCTACTGGATTTATTGAAAGATCCCACCATTTTTCCAGCAGCCTTGGCAACAGATTTGATGCCCATGTTCCATTTCAGATAAGGAGTAAAGGTCAAGCCCAGAAGCTTATCAAATCACGAAGCCTCTCAAAGACGAGAACCATTCATTTCAATTGATTCCAAGGGGATCCAAGCGTTGATGATGTAAAGATAAAAGCTTGGTTTTAGATGAGTTAAAAGTAACCAGCCACCTCTTTCCCCATTGTACCACTTGCTCAAGATCAGAAGCGAGAGAATCAGTAATAACTTGGTCGTTTACAGTCTTAGATGTGCTAGCATATATGGTAGTGTCATCAGCATAAATGTCTACGAATAATGTAAGGATGTGATTTAGAAGATCATTAATGCAGATCAGGAAGAGGGACTCCAGCATTAATACTATGAGCTTCTTATTTCTGCCCATCAACACTACTCTCATGAACATATCAGAGAGAAATGATTTTTTTTTTTTTTTTTTTATTCAATTTTCAACCCAAACAAGGCACAGTGCCACTTTGAAGCAGGGGGCTACTATTAGGGAATTAATTAGCGGGGTCATTATGAGGGGAGAAGAGTAGAAAGATGTTTGTTAACATTACACTTGAACTTCTGCATATCATTGCAGTTGGGAAATCAGAATCCGGGAAGGGAGTTCCAAAGACCCGCAGTTCTGGGGAAGAAACTATTGGAGTAAAAGGCTTTCTTGCACCTAGGGATCTCTACTGTAAAGGGATGAGACTTAGTAGCTTGTCGGGTTTGTCGGCGGTAGTTACGTCGGGGAGGTACAAGTGTTTGCAGTTCGTCAGAGCATTCACCATTAAAGTATTTGTAGAACAGGCAGAGGGATGCAACATCTCGTCGATGGGACAGAGGTTGAAGCCTAGATGACAGTTCAGGACCTATCAGGTTGGCGACTCTTTTTTTAACCCTGTCCAGGAGCGAGAGACAAGCAGCAGATGCACCAGCCCAGATGTGACAACAGTACTCCATACATGGGCGAATGGTTGCCTTATAGAGGTATAGGATACTGGCAGGCGTAAGTAGTCTTCTAGCACGGTAGAGGGAGCCAACCTTCCTTGCAGCAGCCTTGGCAATGCTCTCAATGTATTTATTCCAGTTCATATTCCCTGTAAACGTTAGGCCGAGGAGTTTAAAAGAAGTACTTTCAGGCAATGTGTTCTTGGCCATTGCTATTGGTGGTAGAGAAGGTTTCTTGTAGTTATTGAAGGAAACAAGCTTAGTCTTAGCAGCATTGAATGTGACCAACCATTTTTGTCCCCGTTCCGCTACGCATTGGAGGTCGTCCTCTAGTGTTTCTGCCATTTCCTTGGATATGTGTTCATTTGTTTTCCCCTCATATCTGTTATAGAGACTGGTGTCATCGGCAAATATACCCATCTCCGAAACAATATTATCAGGGAGTTCGTTTATGAATATCAGGAATAATAGAGGTCCAAGGATAGACCCCTGAGGTACTCCCGCATTTATGTCATATTGTTTGGATGTATGTCCATCGAGGACAACTTTGATTTTTCTATTACTTAAGAAGGATTTAATTACATTATGAATTCTTCCAGTGATTCCATATGATCTAATTTTCCTTAGAAGACAATCGTGCCATACCCTGTCAAAAGCCTTAGATATATCAAGGGCCACCGCTCTACCCTCCCCTGTTTTATCCAATGAACGGTATATACGTTCAGAAACTACAATGAACGGTATATACGTTCAGAAACTACAGATATCTGCTGTTGAACGGGCTTGCCTGAATCCATATTGTTTGTCAGTCAGGAGTTTAGCAGCTGTTAGGTGCTGGACTAGGGCTTGATTAACTAAGGACTCAAATATTTTGGCGAAAAGCGGGAGGAGGCTAATGGGGCGATAATTTAGTGGGTCAGTTCTTTCACCAGAATTCTTGAAGACTGGTACCACAGAGGCGGTTTTCCAGCAGTCGGGAAAACAAGATTCGTTAAGGCATTTATTGTAAAGTTTTGAGAAGACATTTCCAGATATACCGGAGCTGGAGATCTTGTGAAGTAAACCTTTATGCTATACTCTATCAAAGGCCTTTGATATGTCAAGAGCAATTGCCCTAGAAGGGTTGCCTCTGTCGAGAGATTCACAAATCCTCTGAGATACAACTGTAAGCACATGTGCTGTAGATCTAGCAGAACGGAAACAATATTGCATGTCACTAAGAAAGTTATTTTTGCTGAGATGGTTGACTACTTCTGTATTTAATACAGATTCCAGGAACTTACCCATGATGCACAGGAGACTTATTGGCTTGTACTGAGATGGAGATGACCGATCATCTGAAATTTTAAATACAGGGCAAACTGATGAGATTTTTCTGGGTGATGGGAAGCAATTCTCTTTAAGACAATGTTTAACCAGTTTTGTAAATATGGGCGTTAAATCTGGTTGAAGTTTTTTGAGCGCTACAATTGGAATAGTGTCAGGGCCAGTTGCTTTACTGGAATCAAGGTTTTTGATTAGCTTGGCAACATCACGCACAGATATTTGTATGCCACATAGCATGTTTTCTGGTACAGGAGGAAATATTGGTTGGTGGACTTCGTTAAAAAGTGTAGAATCAGTTGCAAAGTTCTTGGCAAAGAGTTTGGATTTGTCTGATTCTGACGAGATTGCCTCAGGTCCATTGATGATAGTTGGGATAGAGCACACGCTTCCGTTAAGGACCCTGTTTTCTATTTGCCAAAACTGGTGAGAACCAAGCCGCTGCTCAGCTACTTTGGACTTGACAGACTGAGCATACAACTGTCTCGCATTTTTTATTACTTTTTTTCAGTGGTTGCTGACAGTCCTGAAAAAGGCTTTAGTCTCAGTACATCTATTACGTTGGAAGCAATGGAAAAAGTGAATACCGTGCACAATGGCAGCAGCACATTCTGGAGAAAACCATGGCTTGCTGTTAGGTTTATGCTGGAACATTTTTGAGAGTATGAAACGATCTCGGCCTACACTAAACCATTACGTCAGGTGTGATACTATAGAGGAAACATTCTTTTTAAACATAGGCTTAGTTCTGATGACCACAGAAGAAGATGAAATAAGGTGATCTGTTCAGAAGAGTAGACTTTGGTTGTATGGCCACGTTGAAAAAAAAAGATGAACATGATTGAGTGAATAGATGTACAACAGTTGAGGCAGATGATTCAGCTTAGAAGGGAAGGCCAAGGAAAAATGAGGATAATGTGATAAAAATGGACCTGAGGGAAGGAGGGATAATAAAGACTTGGCCAGAGATATGTTACTTAGAAATTTAATCTTAAAGGAACGCAATGCATATAAACATTAAACATTAAACTGATGCTGCTGCTGCTGCTGCTGCTGCTGCTGCTGCTGATGATGATGATGATGATGATGATGATGATGATGATGATGATGATTGAGTTTCCTTGTTTCTCTTCAAACTGTTTTTAAAACCATAATAAATGCACTTCCATAAATGCCACGTTTTATCGCAACCCTTAAATAAGCCTAGTTATCTTGGACCCTGGTAGAACTGGCTTGTGTGTGTAAAAAGTCATATAACTGCATGCAACCTGATTGATGTCAATCATTTGGGTTAGGGTTAGACAGAAAGACCAAGTGTGAAGTGTTGCCTGACATTGCTCACACTGGAATTGCGGACACACATTGGTTCCATTATTTGTTGAATTGAATCCAAAGTTCATCAACCAAACTTGCCATTCTGACCTGGATATCTTGGGCACTAAGACACTTGCAGCATCCTAAATGCCAAAACCTGATGATTATAGTGATGATGTAGAAGCAGTAACAACAAGTTGCTCAAGTATATCAACAATGTGATCAGCATAAATAGTTTTCAAAATAATCGTGTTTGATTATGGTATGACGAATGGATTGCATAAACAGTATTGGAGCTTTTCAGAGATTTTATTTATTCAATAAATTTGACCGTTCTGCAAGTTATAGTGATTAGTGCTTAAAGAAAGTATCTGTGTAGGAGGAGTAACCGAGACTTACCAGAAACTGAGGCGACATTTGCCTTTACATCAGGTGGAATAAATGATGCGGAAGAATGAATAAAGCAGAAGAGAAATCAGTTTGCGATGGGAATGAATTGAAGACAAAAATATCAGAGTTTCAAAAGAAATTTGTAAATATTTCTGTTTTCATTTTTTACTTTGCAAGTCAATCTTATAAACGTTTGCACAAAAAAATAGAATATTCGAAAATTACATTCTAATATTTTTAATATGAAAGTTTATAAATAATTTTTTCAATTATTCAATATTTTTGTTTTCAAATTTAAATCTCATGAAAAAACAAAAAAGAAAAACTACAACGTTTTATTAAAATAAAAAACTTTATTTGAATATGATTTCAGATTTAAAATATTAAAAAAAAATATTACAAGACTAAAAAGAAAAACAACAACTTTTTATTAAGAGTAGAACAGTTTATTTGATCATTTATGAAAAAATACATGATGATGAAAAATATTTACATTTCAGAATTTCTAAAATAATCAGAACGTATTTACAAATTGATCAATGGATGCAAAACAGAAACTTTTTTTCTGTAGATTCAACAAAATTGAAACAGAAAATAAACGAATTGGAATCTACAGAGAATAAACCATTTGACCAATGAAAAGTATTTACAATCTACCCATAATTGGGTACAAAAAGTTGTTTGATGGTAAAATGAACATTCAAAATCCATTTATTCTTAAGACAGGACCAGAACAAATTTACATAAAGGACAGTTTACAGACACAGAGATGATCTGATTAAAAAAAAACAACTAAGGGCGTACAAAAGACTTTTAAGGAGTGTAAGGAACTCCATGTACACGGAAACGATAAAGACAAGTATATTCTGAATTGCCGTAGTTGCTGGAAATCCGAACTTCAACATATTGGGTTGGGTTTTCATTATTCATCTGAAATAAAATAATGAAAACTGATTTAGCATTTCACATGCGAACAATATTGAAATGCAAAGAAAATCTTTAGTGAAAATTGGTTAAAAACAAAGAAAACACAGAAACATTACCTGTGTAATAAACTGCTGAATAGGTCTCCCATCATCTTTGTATGTATAGCTGCCTAAATAGACACCTTCATGATCATCTAGACCGGATAAACTCTATAAGGAGAGATGGAAAAAGATGGACCAAGTTTGAACATCAAAGAGATTCAGTAAATACTTGCTTGTAAGAAACTTATTCATACATTTTAATTTTTGCATAAATATTGTAATATTTTTTCTTATTTTAATGACAAAATAATGTTATAAAGTAACTTTCATTTTATTTTTAATCACTTAGCATAAATTTGTTACGGAATTAATATTTAATAATTTATAAAATATTCACTTTGGTATGAAATTTTACAATTAAGAATAGGAATTAGTTTCAGTCAATTTGAAATCCTAATAAAATATGTGGAAGTTATATTATAAATAATTCATAACACAAAAACAAAAGATTTTTTATTTATTATTTTAGCTTAAAAAGTTAAGAGCAATTAACTACAATATGTTTTAAATTCGTCCTATTTGTTATATTTTAGTTTTTTCATTTAATTTTGTTTATGATGTGTTTTTAAAATTTTCACATTTTATTTATTTGGTTTAATCATCATAATGAGTTCTTTAAAAACAAATTCACACACTTTTAAGCTAAACATGAAGCAGAGAAGCGCATAACATTTTCATATTTTATTTTCTTGTTTGTGAGTAGAAAAGCAGATAATTTCAAGCAAGCCTAGATATGTATTATTAAGTTCTCAAAAGATTACATTTTTACCTATGTCGATATTTTCAAAATGAAACTCCATGTATATATAAGGAAATTTTAAATATTAGAAAAACAATAAAACAGATGCACTTACATAAACTGAAAAATCCTTCGGTACACTCTCGATGTGTCCAGAGGGAGAGATGGATTTAGGAATATGTTCCATGCTGAAGGCAGTGATTTTAATTTTATGTGATAACCGAATCACAAACTTTCCAGTACTGCCTTCGAAGGACCAACATTCACCGACATTGACATCAGGCTAAATCAAGAAATAAAGAAAAAATAAAATAAACACACAAACACAAGCTGTTTTTCTTATTGCGAATATTTTGATCAATGTAACCTCTATCGTTTGTGTGAATCTTTTCAAACATGCAAATCTTTATGTTCCCAATTTTCTAAAGATGTACTTAAAGGTCATAGATCACATCTTTATATAATACAATAAAGAAAAATTAAGTTTTCATAAAAATAATTATTTTACCGTAATTAGAGTCCTGGCATCTAACATCGATAATCTGACGTCATAAATAAAATTTGATTAACAGCAAATCTATCCATAAGATCTGATATATAATTATGGGAAATCAGATTAAATAGACAACTACTTCGATTTTTAATGCATTAAAGAAAAATGAAGTTTTCATAAAAATAGTTATTTTACCGTAATTACAGTCCTGGGAGAATTGGATTTATAAACGAGAGGAATACCAAAGATACTGATGTAGAGAGAATTCTTCGTGAAAGTCTCTGAACAACGATTAAGGATCACACTGCCACCTGAAATAATAAAGAAAAGGATTTTTTCAAAAATACACGAAAAAAGCTTCTTTAAATGAATGCAACCCATAATAAAATGTCAGCTTAAAGTGGATTATTATTTGAAATAGAAATTAACACTTGGAAAGATAAATTTGTGAGCATTGGAGAATGTCAGTGCTTTGATTTTAAATTTGTTTAGTCAAGAATTAGTTTATTGCCTATAATTATTGTATTTATGGTATTTTCTTTAGCTATACTTGAATTATTTTATCACACAACTTAATGACCGGTTCATAATTATCTATGGAGATAAAAAGACGGAAAATCAAAAACGCACCTCCAGATTCCAAAGCAAAATCTGCCATTGCAGTTTTATCAGCATTCAACTTCATCAGAGCTTCGTCTATCAAAGATCGTAGAAACTGGAAAATTAAAAATGAGCATTGTGAAAGTTGTACGCATAATGAAGTTTCATGTTTTACCGAGGGGGAGGGGTTAGTGTAGTGTATGTTCATTCGTTATATATACTAGTCTAGCAAAACTGTGAGGAAAGGGAGAAATGAAGAAATACAATCTTTCTTTAAAGTTATTTAATTGAATTTTTGGTTTTACATATAATTGCTGGAAATTATTTGTTCTTGTTCAGGTCATTTATTATTTGTAAAATATTGTATACTAAAAATATATAAAAGAGCATATATGTACTAATTGTCCCTAGCCGGGGTTGCCTGGGAATCATATTACTTACGTCTTTGGTTTCCTTTTCTTTTAATAACAGAGCTTCCTCTATCAAGGATCGTACAAACTGAAAAATTAAAAAATTAACATTTTTTTATCAAGTGAAATTAAATAGGACAAAGTTTGGACCTTTTTATTTCTGTATTAATGATAGTGTGTCTTTTATGGTCACATATTATCAGTCACATTTGGTATCTTTAATCCTGTAGGTTGAGTTTCCAGTGTTTGAGTGAACCCAAAATATTAAACTAATGTATAATGTCCATTAAATACAAATATATATGTGGATTACAAAATATATATACATATATATACATATGTGTGTGTGTGTGTGTGTGTGTGTGTGTGTGTGTGTGTGTGTGTGTGTGTGTGTGAATAAATTATATGTATTAAAAAATTTTTAATCCTATATTATCTTACAGAGAATTTAAATGGAGTAATTGGTTGCAAATCCAATTTTACAAATTTCAAATTTATAGGAATTGAAAAAAAATGCAACAGAAACAAAATATCTGCCCTGTACCCGCCCCCATCCCAACCCCGATATACGACTTTTATAATCAGTTTATAACAACTTTTTTTTTTGCAGATTCTTACCATTCCAGCATCAAAAATGACCAAAAATTAAACTAAATCGAATTCTGATTAAATTTACCTTTGGCAGACTTGCATGAATGTCTTCTTTGACATCAGAACGAATGTGATTGAATCCAGCAAGAAAATCAGAACGAAGAGAATTTTGAAGAGATTTTTTGATTGTCATTTCATATTTGTTCTCAAAACTTATTGAACTTTGGCTGCAAAAGAAAAATTATTCAAGTTGAAGTTCATCGTTGTAAAAGAAGTGGAATTTCTATTCTTGGAAAATGTTACAATTGATAACCTCATTTTTTTAAAGGAAATATAGTTGGGAAATCAAGAAACAAATTATATTGATTGATCACATAGTTTATTTTTTAATAAAAAATTCAATTTAGTGGCTAAACTACAAGCATCGATCTCATGCAGCCATCTTGAAACCAGTTTGAAGGAATAAAGGAGATGACTAAATAAGTCAACCTATTCTGGGAAGTAAATTTCAATTTATTTATGCACAAGTAAAATAAACACATCAGTATTAAACGTACTTAATATACAGAGAGAATATAGAAGGTACATCATAAAAAACTTGAAAAAAATGTGAAAAATCAAACTTACCTGTTTAATGATTTTCCTAAATTTGTATTCAAAGACTGAAAAAAATTAAAATTATGAATCGATGAGTTGGAGTTTTTACTAAGAAAATAGAAAGAAATTAAAAAATGGAGAAAAAGGAGGAAGAGCAAAGCGAGTGTTGGGGGAGGGGGCGAATAAAGAGAATTGAATGTTCTTACCTCAGATTTTCCTGGGTATTGCGACATATTCGATAGGCCAGCTGCAAAAGAGAGAAAAAAATAACAAGGATAAAAACATATACATAATCCTCTTCTTCATAAAAAGGAAATTATACCAAAGGTAGCAGTTCACCCAAAACTGGAGGTAATTCACCCAAAACTGGAGGTAATTCACCCAAAACTTGAGGTAATTCACCAATAACTGGAGGTGATTCACCCATAACCGGAGTTAGTTAACCTATAATTAGAGGTAGTTCACTTATAACTGGCAAAATTCATCTATAACTGGAGGTTATCCACTCATAACTAGAGGTAATTCATCCATAACTGGATGTAGTTAACCAATAACTTGAGGTAATTAACCTATAACTAGAGGTAGTTCACCTATAACCTCTTATGCAACATTTTCATTTGCTACTAAGATCTAAAAGTTCATCTCACAATTCAATGTAATGTCAAAAATTATAATTTTTTATGATGAAAAATTCCTGCAACAAACTCAAAAGTACAAAACGAAAAATACGGTAATCATCCAAATTGATAAATATTTCAACAGATTTGCTAAATTGTGAGTCTTGTTTTTTAATTTACAATTAGGTTAGTCAGATTATTCTCACTATGTTCATCTTTGTTCCAAGTATAACTTTTATAATGACTCGATAGATGTCAAAACTTGTAATAAAAAAAAAGCAATACTTACAAATGATCCACAATCCACTGAGCAGCAGCAAAATAAACATGGGTAGACGACGGGTAAGTCGACCAGAAGTAACACTGTCAACAAGATGAGAGACATGATTAGACATATATATATATATATATATATATATATATATATATATATATATATATATATATATATATATGTGTGTGTGTGTGTGTGTGTGTGTGTGTGTGTGTGTGTGTGTTTGTAACTTGTGTTCTTTCAGATATAAACGCAACCAAACTATAACTTATGAAGAATTCTTCGTAAAATTATTTATTACAAATAGTGGAAAGTTATAACACTTAAACGACAGTTATTCCCAAGAAAAAAGTTGTAAATAACACACACGCAATCGTATTAATATATAGATGAATCTTAGCCAAAAATTTGTGAACGTTTTAGTTTTAACACACTGTACACTTGTTTCTAGCACATATACACAATATGTTTTCATGAAAATGCTAAAATTCAAACTGTGTATTATCTGTTTCGAAAGGAAGTATTTATCTTTAGAGTTTAGAAAGGAAATAAAGAAACAGGAAAAATGTTACGTCGATTTTTAAACATTTAATTTAACAAAACCTGTTTAGTGTTTATACTTACATTAAAGTTATGTTTGCACAGAAACGTTTTGCACCTGCCTTAAAGCCTTCATTGGATATGGGGGTTGACCTCACATTTCCGTAACGTCTGTTTTCTGAAGAAATTTTAAAATATAAACATTTCAGCTAAAAATCAATTTTATCAAAACTTATGTGCCGTTTTAATAAATCAAATTAAATATTAAATTTTTTTGTCATTTTATAAAACAACTGCATGTGAAAAAAAGTTTAAATTTTGTTTAAAGATTTTTTGGATACATATAAGGATGTTTCGTATTTTTAATTGCCAACAGTTTTTATTCCATGACCCTAAATCTCGATTATTTTGTTAATGTCTAAATAGAAATGCAATATAAATTGCTGACTTTTTCAGCCACTTACCAATTATGTCAAATCTATCCATTAGATATTCACCAGCTGATTCTAATTTAGCTGCAGCAGACGCCATACTCTGAGCCATGAATATTTCTTTCGATGAGGGAATCCTCCTTACATTTCTATAATTTCTGCTTTCTGAAGAAATGGAAAAATATAAACATTTCAGTTTAAAATTAATTTTATAAGGATATACATGTTAACCCTTCCCCATTTTGTCCTAAATTTCAAACAACATAATGGCGTGTTTGCTTATAAACCAAACTAATTAAAGAATTTAAGTTTTCAAATGAATAATATCACTTTTGTGTAAGCATTAAAAATTGTGTCCACAGCAGAAAGAAATTTTGTTTTGACATTAAAATTGTTTCATGTTGTTTTTATTGAATATTAATAAATAAGAAATCATTTTGAGTTAAAATCTATTTAGCATTACGCATGTAACTTGAGAAAAACATGCTTGAAATGTGTCACCATTATGGTGAATCGAATTAAATTAACACGCCATTTTGTTTTGATTTTGCTTTAACGTTTATACTCTAATAAACTTCCATTTTTTATGTTAACTTTTATTTTTATTTAATCAACACAAATTACTGAACATTTTTATTATTATTATTAGTAGTAGTAGTAGTAGTAGTAGTAGCAGTAGTAGTAGTAGTAGTAGTAGTAGTTTTAATTCATGACATTTAAGAAAACCCTATTAAAAAAAATTTTATTATTATAATTAGTAGTTGCAATAGTAGAAGCAGTAGTAGTAGTTATAGTAGTAGTAGTAGTAGTAGTAGTAGTAGTAGTGTTTATTATATTTAAGAAAAACTTATTAAAAAAAAACTATTGTTTTTATATAATGTTTTTTATTTGTTACTTGTTAACAGGAATCAACTCTTTGCAAAGATTTACCTGAATAAACAATCCTTTGTGTTCGAGGTCTTAACCAATAAGAATGAGGCATGTTGGCTCTTGATCCCTAAAAACTGAAAAATAAAGAGAAAGAAACGACATTATTAATAAAGAAAAGCAAAATCTATATATACAAAGTTGATGTTTTATCGCTCTAAAATTGATATTAAAAACACACTTTCTCTATTTAAAAAATTATTATAACAAACTTCTTAATATATTCAGTCATCTATTTTTTAAGGTATGTGAACTTTATTTCTTCAGAATGCTGATATCATAGAATTCTGCTAAACAGTCCTTCATATTTATCTTCATCAACAATATTTAGAGCAGTGTTTTTAATTGGAGGGGGGGTACAATGTTTTAGGTTGTAGTGATGAGGGAAATTGGCAACAATAATAAAAATAGAATCAAAGGCCACAAAAAATACAGTGTGCATCACTTAATGTTACTAAAAGGTAGTGATGGGATATTCCAATATCTTTTCTATGTAGAAACAAACAAACAATGTATAAAAATATCAACTTTCGATAGGATCTTCATGTCAACATCTTCGGGTTTTTGTACTAATTTTTTACTAATTTTTTCTTGTTACATTTTTTAATTTCAAAATATAAAATTTTTTTTTTTCAATAAAAAAGCAATAGTAAAATCTAAAAATAAAACAAATAATATCTGTAAGTCACGTAAATACGAGAAATACGCATAAGAATTTTAGTGTATAATTTATTTCAATAATTTATTTTAATTCATTTAATTTTTTTATCATTCAAAGAAATTATTAAGTGATTTTTTTTTACAAATCATTATTTATTATATTTACACATACAATATTTTATCCAATAATTGAATGCTCGTGCAAGATAATTAAATCTAAAAATGCATTTTAAATAAAATCAATATTATGTAATTACGTGTCATGTCGAAATTAGTAAAAATCCCCCCCCCAAAAAAATTGTTATTCCACATCCACCATTTTCTAATTTGAAATACTGATAGGTAACTGAAAACAAGGGAGATAAGTTAGTTTGCCATACAGATTTGGTTACAATAGAAAAAACTCATAAAACTGCAGTACAACAATACCTTGAGATACGAATGTAATTCATTCCATGACCACTAACATATCTAACAAAAAAAAAATCGTATCTCAAAACAATTATTCTCATTTGAATCAAAAGATACAGAATTAATCCATTCAAAGGTTAAGAAATTTATGCATCACAAGCTAAAATTATGCTTGAATTACACTAAAAAATCACTAAAGAAAGATAAATACAAAAGTAATGACACGGAAATTGATATATAATAATAAATATTAATAAAAACAATAACAAGATAGAATAGTACTCAACACCTTGGTGAGTGCCAGTGTTAGAGATGTACGCAAGGAGGTGGGGAGTGAAGCAAAGCTACCACGTACACACACACACACACACACACACACACACACACACACACACAATATGGCAACTAAAAAGGGGCAAGATTATACACAAATAAAAACTAAGATAGATGCAATTCTCTACGCCAAAATGGAGCACTGTTACTACATCTGAGCAGGAGCTTCTTGGCATGCCCTATCCAGCCTTGATAGAGTTCAAAACTTTTCCCTGCAGCCTCTTTCACACAGAAGAGATATTGCAAGCATGTCTCTGCCCTACTATTATTTTCATGGTAAGTGCTCGTCTGAACTCCAATCTATGGTCCCCTTTTGCCAAACTTTCACAAAAAACACTCAACTAGCTACAACCTTTATATGCCATATCCCTTATATAGTGTTATAGCAGCAAAAACCCTCAAGAAGTATTTTATTTTGCGAATTGATACTTAGCGATTCAGCTACAACTGATCAATCTCTCTTCTTCCTGTCCCCTAGACGCAATAGCTTATCAACTGAAGAGGAAAAGTAGATAGAAATAGAGTCCGAAAGGGTGTTTATAGCAACTCTCCCATTTTGTTTTTATGGCTGGGCAATGCAAGACAATTATGTTTGTGTCAAATAAAATACACTTTTAATGCAGGAAAAAAAGATCCTTACCTGTAGATCCTTATTTACTCTTTCTGTATGATGATAGGATGTGACACAAGGTCGTCAAAAAGATATTCAGCTTCTCAAAAAGGGAGACTTATTGATCTATATCTATCAGTATGTCACTAAAACTTTGTTTGGCGTTGCTGACTTGTTATCGTGCACAATGAAGAATGAGTGGCAATTGTTAAAAGATTTCCCTTTATATAAAGAATGGTAGTTGACAAAATTCTTTTATGACGTCACAGAAAGATGACATTAAATGGAAAGGAAAAATCTTTTATGACGTCACAAAAGGATAACTTTTCTATTTAAATCTTTTATGACGTCACAAAACGATATTGTACCTATTTACTATGCCTCCCCACGGGACAGAGTTAGACACCAGGGTCGTTTTTTAATGTGGAGAAAAGGGTACAAAAATAAAAATTGTCTCAGTCGTGAAGGATTTCTCCTCCACCGAAAGAGAACAAGAAAATGAAGTGCAGCATCTGAAGAACAGATACTACACTTTGATCTTGACAATCTACTAAAACAGCTGACATAAAGGTCAAAAGTCGTTTTTTTTTTTTTTACACAGTGGTCACCACTTATCAAGGCCCGGAAGCCACTCAGGGATAAGGGTTGTTGAAAGTGCAGTACGTTAGTGTGGAGATTTAATGAAGTGTTTACTTAAGGGGGCGGTTCATTAGGAATTTGTTAACGTTGGACTTGAAGACATCCAGGTTGTAGTCCGGTGGGAAGCAGGCACACGGAACAGAGTTCCACAGGCGTGCAGTTCTAAGAAAGAAGCTTTGTTCATGGAATCTACGTTTTGATTTAGGCACAGATAAAGAGTGGGGGAAATTTTTCACAGGTGATTCAGCTAGACGGGTGTTTTTCGTGAAAGATTGGCGAGGGGAGACCAGAGATTGGAGTTCAGACGAGCACCTGCCATGGAAATAACGATGAAACAAGGATAGGCTCGCAACGTTTCTTCTGTGAGAGAGAGGTTGCAGGGTAGAGAAAAGGGCATCCCCCACTAAGCCACGAAGTCTATTTTGTACTCTGTCAAGGCAGGATAGGCTATTTTAGCAGCTCCTGCCCAGATATGGCAGCAGTATTCAGTCCTTGGACATACTTGGCTTTTATATAGATAGAGAATTGCATCAGTAGTGAGAAATCTTCTGGAGCGGTAGAAGGAACCCACCATCTTTCCAGTGACCTTGGCAACAGACTTGATGTACGTGTTCCATTTCAGATCAAGAGTAAAGGACAAACCCAGAAGCTTGTCAAAATATGGGGTGGTTGACTATTTCTCTATTTAATATGGATTCCAGCAACTTACTCATAACACACAGGAGACTTATTGGTCTGTACTGAGAGGGAGATGACTTATCACCTGAATTCTTAAATACAGGACATACTGATGAGGTTTTCCAGGGAGTCGGAAAGCACTTCTCCTTAAGGCAACGTTTAAACAGTTTCGTAAGTATGGGAGCAAGTTCTGGTTGAAGCTTTTTTAACACTATAATTGGAATGCCGTCAGGGCCAGTTGCTTTACTGGAATCAAGGTTCTTAATTAGCTTGGCGACCTCATGCACAGATATTTGTATGTTACCTAGCATGTTCTGTGTTATAGGAGGAAATATGGGGAGTTGATGGCCTTCGTCACATAGGGTAGAATTAGCTGCAAAGTTCTTTGCAAATAGTTTGGCCTTGTCTGATGCTGATGAGATGACCTCTGGTCCATTGATAATGGTTGGGATAGAACACACACTTTTGTTCAGGATCCTATTTGTTATTTGCCAAAACTGGTGGGAACCATGCCGCTGATCAGCTACCTTGGATTTAACAAACTGAGCATATAGCTCCCTTGCATTTTTTATTACTCTTTTACAGTGGTTGCTGGCGTTCCTGAAAGCAGCTTTAGTCTCAGTGCATCTATTACGTTGGTAGTTATGGAAAAAGTGATTTCTGTGTGCAATAGCAGCAGCACATTCTGGGGAGAACCATGGCTGTCTGTTAGGTTTTTGTTGGAATTTAATTTCAATGATATTTCTTGTGGTTGAGGTTGGCTGTGGGGTTAGTTTCTTGCTAATAGAGTCAGACATGTCTTCTTGGCCGGGTTAAAATCTCCTGTCTAACAGTAATCGTGTCACCCTGCCAAAAGTTTGAAACACCAGTGTCTGTAGGTAGTTTAAAATTATTGTACCTATTTACTGTGCCTCCCCACGGGACAGAGTTAGACACCAGGGTCGTTTTTTAAATTATTGTAGTAAAAAAAAAAAAAAAATAAATAATAATAATAATAATAATAATGATATATACATATATATATATATATATATATATATATATATATATGATGATGATGATTGCAATATCTTGTCAGACGAGTTCCACTCCCTCAGACACTTAAAGTCCATGAGCCCATATGTGGGTTAGAAATTATTGTAGTAATAAAAATAATAATGATAATGATAATAATAATAATAATTATAATATATATATATATATATATATATATATATATATATATATATATATATATGACAAATGAAATACTAAAATAATTTTAAATTACAGTTTTAGCAAGCAAGTAAAATACAAATATAGAACTGCTATAGAATTGTTAGCATAAAAATTTAAACTTTGAAAATTACAATGTATGAAAAAGTGCAGTTTTCAAAGTTTTCATTTTTATATTTGCTATTATTTCCTGTGAAGGATAAACATTTTTTAAAATCCATAGAAAAAGAAAAAATTTTCATTATATTCTTGTTTTTCGAACTTTTCATGAATTAATAAAAAATGTATTTTTAAATTTTTTTCGTCATTTAATTATTCTTATATTAATTCTTTTATTGTTAATAAGAAGTTTTTCTTTATGAATATAAGATGTAATATGCAGCGTTGAACTTTCACACTGATTTCGAAGATGTGTGGTGACATGATGTGGCCCTCACATAAAACCACACCTAAGGGCATAACCATGGCTGGAAACTTCGTTGAGCTCTAAAATTGAACCCTCCGGATTTGCATTTTAAGGATGCTGGCAATAAAACTTTGATCGTTAAAGAGCATGAGTTGTAGAGTGGCGCATCTCCTATTTTTCTTGTTTAGTTGAGCTTCATTTCTCGCTCTGACATTGAGCTTAAAAGCCTACTTTTTCTATTTAAATGTGATTAAAACCAACTTCTTAATATACTCAGTCATTGATATGTGAGCGACTTCATGAAAGTCACCTAATTTGCATATTCTTTTAAAAACGATCATTGATTAATTATTAATTTTATATGGTTTGTATGTTTTCATTTTACTATTGCACTGCATTCATTTTTATACATAGTTTTTACATTGCACATAATTGCTGAGTATTTAGGATGAAAATATTCTCGCACACTGACATGTTTTTCTTTCTCTCTCTCCTTCCATCTCTCTCTCTATCTCTCTCTCTTTCTCTTTCATATATATATATATATATATATATATATATATATATATATATACAGTGATGATCATATTTATTGGCACAGTAAAATAAAAGTTAAATTTTGTCTAATAAATTCTAAAAAAGGGATTAAATTAAAGAAAATAACAAAGTATATTATGTATTTTTAACTGGCCTTTCCGATGCAGCAATCGGATTTTAGAAAAAATAAATAACAAAGGAACAACAAACATAATTGCAAAAAACCCTTGTTCAAAATTATTGGCACGATTTATTTAATAATCAATTGTATAGCCTTTGGCCTTGATTACCTTCCTCAGTCGCTTTTCATAGTTTACAACCAAGTTGTTGCACTCTTCAGTAGTAATTTTAGCCCACTCTTCCTGACAATAATCCTCCAATTGAATAAGATTCTTAGGCTTCCTTTGCATTACCCTCAATTTTAATGTTCTCCATAAATTTTCAATTGGATTAAGGTCTGGGCTTTGTGATGGCCACTCCAAAACATTAATATGATTGTCCTCAAGCCATTTCTTAGTCAGTTTAGCCGAATGCTTTGGGTCATTATCTTGCATGAACCACCAACGACGACCAAGTGAGAGCTCTTTAGCAGAGTCTTTCAGGTTTTCATCCAATATTTTAACATAATCTTCCTTTTTTATGCTACCTGTGACCTTAACAAGTCGCCCTGGTCCAGAGGCAGCAAAGGATCCCCAAAACATCAAACTGCCTCCACCGTGCTTCACTGTGGGTATGGTGTTCTTAGGCAGGAAAGCTTCGCCAGATTTTCTGTAAATATAAGACACTTTATTATGGCCAAATAACTCTATTTTCGTTTCGTCAGTCCATAGAACACGTTTCCAGAATGCAACATCTTTATCAATATGACGTTTTGCAAAGGCTAGCCTTGCTTTCAGGTGCATAGGCTTCAATAAGGGAGTCTTTCTCGGACGACATGCTTTTAAACCAGCTCTCTTCAAAACTCTACCAACTGTATGTCGAGATACATTCACTCCAGAGGTGCTCTGTTCATCAACAATCTCCCCAACAGAGATCCTTGGGTTTTGTTTTACTTGTCGAACAATTTTCCGTTCATCTCTTGGGGAAAGAATCCTTTTTCTCCCTCTACCCTCTAAACTCATAACGTGGCCTTGCGATTTGAACTTGTTTATTATGGCTCTAACAGTGGATTTGGGAAGGTTTAGCTTCTTTGAAATCTTATCATAGCCCTCCCCATTGGTATGGCATGCTACAACAAGCTTCCTGACGTCTTCGCTGTGTTCCTTAGTTTTAACCATGGCGATTGAAAATTATAATTTAGTCACTTATAATAGTTTAAATAAATCGCTATCTAAAAATTATCTGAAAAAAATTATTCACTGAATTAGCGTTAAACAAGCATAATATGGCTATAAAAAGTTCAGAAAGCACGTAAACCGGAAATTGATTGATATTATACTGATACTAAAAGAAAAACAAAGCCGTGCCAATAATTTTGAACAAGGGTTTTTTGCAATTATGTTTGTTGTTCCTTTGTTATTTATTTTTTCTAAAATCCGATTGCTGCATCGGAAAGGCCAGTTAAAAATACATAATATACTTTGTTATTTTCTTTAATTTAATCCCTTTTTTTAAAATTTATTAGACAAAATTTAACTTTTATTTTACCGTGCCAATAAATATGATCATCACTGTATATATATATATAAGTGACCTTGTCAGTGAGTGTGCGAAAAATCTCAACCAAACTCCTCTCTGAATATTTGATCTATAGATATAAGGTACTCGGACTTAGGGAACACTTTCAATTTGGTAAATACCCAGATATATACACTAGTGTTTCATGATTATGCAATCATCAGTGTAGGAGGGGAACAATTCCTAACGGTCATGAGATTCAAAGCCAACCACAAAACCACCTGTTGATTCATTTGCTAAGCCTTTAACTCAGGGCCACCAATCAATTGCCATGGTAACCATGGGAATTAAGAATTGTTATATGCCAAATTCGGGTGAATACATTATACAATCTAGAGTGTTCGAACGATTAGAAGTTGTAAACATTACTTAAACACTAGTTGATTGCCTTTTAGTTTTTATTCTGCAGACAGTGCCGATTCTTAGGTTTTCTTAAATGAGGCTTGATAATTATAATTTAACAATAATTTTTCTTTATACCTACAGAAACTAATGTTCCATGCTTACGCAATTATCAGTGTAAAAGGAGATACCTCTTTCCACTCATGAGATTCGGACATCTCTTTCTCTCTCTATTTCTGTCTCTCTCTCTTTCTTTCTCTCTCTCTCTCTCTGTCTCTCTCTCTCTCTCTCTCTCTCTCTCTCTCTCTATATATATATATATATATATATATATATATATATATACAGATACCTATTAGTTTCTTTGGTTTTCTCATGAGATAATCATCTTTCGTTAACTATTATGTGCAATTATATTAATGCAGATATTCTACATGATTTATACTTGCATTTGCATAATATTTGCGCAAAAGGTTTATAGTAAACACAAAACTGTTTCCATATATATTTATGTATATGTATATATTTTTGTTTAACAAATTTTGCCTACCAAACTCCTCCTAGAGTTTTTAGTCTACAGACATGGAACTTCATATATAAGGTATTTGAATCCATACGAAACTTTATATTTGTGTTATAGCCTGGTAAAATCGGTACAAAAGGTTGAAAATTAATAAAAAAAAAAAAAAATTGTCAAGTGAAGATCGAACGCCGGCATTACAAATACATAAAGTAGTAGCTATTGGTTCATGTTTTAATTTTTAGCCTTGCAGTAAGCAAAGACGTCATGTTTTTCTTTTCCTCCTTCGCAGTACGGGTTCGAGCCTGCTTGCCTACTACCACTTTTTGTTTTTGCTCAAAACACCTCAAAATACCCGGACAACGCCGGGAACCCATGCTAGTATATCTATAAAAGTGAAAGTGCCTGTCTGTCTGTCTGTGTGTGTGTGTGTGTGTGTGTGTGTGTGTGTGTGTGTGTGTGTGTGTGTGTGTGTGTGTACATTTCCCTACACAATAACTCTGTCAATTTTCAGTCTACAGACTTGAAATTTGATACAGGTTATGGAGATTTGGGAAAATCTTTGTAATCCATTTTCGCCCAGAAATTTGGCTGTTAAGGGGTCAACGTTCAATGATTTGACCTTTGAGAACTCTACTACACTCCTCCGCCAATTTCGGGTATAAACACTTGAAATTTTAGATATAGGTTCCTTGGACATGGATCTAACTTAATAACTCGATTTGAGCCCAAAACAATAAATGTTAAGGGGTCATAATAGAGGTAAAAGTTAAAATAAAATTGACCTCTGCGGTCTCTATCTAATTACTCAGACAATTTCTGGTCTAAACATTTGAAATTTTACATAAAGGGTATTCAGGGATAAGGCAAGCTTTTTAATTGGTTTGGGTAAAAAATTTGAGCTATTTGCATGTCTGCTTAAAACTTTCGACAGAGAGGGGTAGCTTTTTTCACGAATATTTTCGAAAGTCATCCGCTCTTTTCGATTGTCTAGCCTTAATTTAAACCTACGTCACTTCCGGTTTGGCGGTGGTTGCAATAGCAAAGACGTCACGTTTTTTTCCCCCGTTCTTTTCCCCCTTTGCAGTACAGGTTCGAGCCTGCCTTCCTACTACCACTATATTTTTTCCTCGACACACGCCCGGCAACCATGCTTGTATATATATATATATATATAGTATGCTAAATATTCCCCCCCCCACAAAGAAATATTTGAAAACAAAAAAACAAACAGTAACCAAATAAAAGAATAATAAAATTTCCTCCACAAAAAAATGAATAACAATATAAGTAAACTATAATAAAATATTTTTCTTACAATTCACTTAAAGAAAAATGTTTAAAAATTTTATTGAGAAAAAAAAAAGTTCTTCTGGAAGATTGTTATCGTATTTTATTATATTGCTTTTTATTTATTTCTCTAATAAATGTTGGTCGTTTCCGAGATTTTTTTTTATTGCAATTTCACCCCAAACAAGGCCCATTGCCGCTTAGGGGGCTACTATCAGGGACATAAGCTACAGGGGTACTATGTGGGGAGTTGGGCAGCAAGATGTCGACCCACGTTACGCTTGAACTTCTGCACGTCAGTACAATTGGGGAAGCAGGAACTCGGAACGGAATCCCAAAGTCCAGCAGTTCTTGGGAAGAAACTACTGAAGTAGAAGGCTCTTTTACATCTAGGGATCTCAACTGTGAAGGGGTGGGATTTTGCTGCTTGTACGGTTTGTCGGGGTACTTATGTCGAGGGGACACAAGTGCTTACAGTTCGTCAGAGCATTCACAATTGAAATACTTGTAGAACAGGCAGAGGGATGCTACATTTCGTCGATGAGACAGTCCAGGACCTATTAGATTGGCGACTCTCTTTTGAACCTTGTCTAGGAGTGAGAGACTAGTAGCAGATGCACCAGCTCAAATATGACAACAATACTCCATACATGGGCGAATGGTGGCCTTATAGAGGTACAGGATACTTTCGGGCGTTAGTAGCTTTCTAGCACGGTAGAGAGAGCCTACATTTTTCGCAGCGGTCCTGGCAATGCTCTCAATGTAATTTTTTCAACTCATGTTTCCTGTGAACGTTAGGCCGAGGAGTTTAAAAGATGTACTTTCAGATAAAGAGTCTTTGGCCATTGCTATTGGTGGTAGAAAAGGTTTCTTGTAGTTATTGAAGGAAACAAGTTTAATCTTAGCACCATTAAATGTGACCATCCATTTTTGCCCCCAGTGCACTACAGATTGGAAGTCATCCTGTAGTGTTTTTGCCATTTCTCTAGATACATATTCATTTGTTTTCCTGTTGTGTCGGTTATAGAGCGTGGTGTCATCAGCATATACACCCATCTCACAGACAATTTTGTCAGGGAGGTCATTTATGAATATTAGGAATAATAGAAGTCCAAGGATAGACCCCTGGGGCATTCCCGCATTTATATCATATTGTTTAGATTTACGACCATCGATGACAACCTGGATTTTTCTCTTATCTAAGAAGGATTTAATTATGTTAAAGATTCTTCCAGTGATACCGTATGATCTGATTTTCCTGAGAAGACCTTCAGGCCATACCCTGTCAAAAGCCTTAGATATATCTAGAGCTACCGCTCTACCCTCCCCTGCTTTGTCAAATGAATGGTATATACGCTCAGAGATTACAGTTAGGATGTGTGCCGTGGAACGGGCTTGCCTAAATCCATATTGTTGGTCGGTCAGAAGTTTAGCATTTGTACGGTGATGGATTAGAGCTTGGTTAATAATACACTCAAATATTTTGGCGAAAAGTGGGAGGAGGCTAATGGGGCAGTAATTTACTGAGTCAGTTCTTTCACCAGAATTCTTGAAAACTGGTACCACAGAAGCAGTTTTCCAGCAGGCAGGAAAGCAAGATTCATTAAGGCATTTGTTGTAGAGTTTGGAGAGTACCAGCGCTACTTCAGCGGAGCACATTTTTAATAGCACAGCCGGGATGAGATTAGGTCCACATGCTTTTGAAGTGTCAAGATTTTTTATGATGGCATGCACCTGAGAAGGGGTGATTTCCAGATCGTCTGGTGTGGCGTCTGTCCGCAAAAAAAGTCAGGGAGACGGTGGTTTGCAGGGTCCAGTGTGGAGTTGGAGGCGAACCGACTGGCAAGCATGTTAGCCTTCTCAGTTGCAGAGCAAACAACCTCATGGTTGTTGGATAGTGGGGGGGGGGGATTGTTGAGTGCCCATTATTTACTACACTGTTGTAGATTTTCCAGAAGTCACGGGTTCCTAATTTCTGTGCTTCGATGCGTTTTTTGGTGGTTTCAGTAAATTCTCTCTTAGCTGTCGCTATTTCTTTCTTACAGTTATTTCTGGCTTCTATATACTTCTGTCTGTTTGAACTGGACTTATGTTAGTTAAATCTGCAGTACACATGCTGTCTTTGCGCAATAGCAGCTACACAAGTAGAAGTAAACAATTGGGGGAGAGTGGGGCTTGCTATAATACTTCTGTGTGGGAACATGTGCTTCAATTGCTGTTTTGAACCACTCAGTGGTCTTATGTGCGCACTGTTCAGCAGGAAGTGAGAAGATATTTCACCATGAGGTGTCTCTGATGTCTTCCGTTTTCCTGCTTTCTGGCTGACTACAATTTGACTTCAAATCTAACGTAAGCAAGTTTTTGATGAGGCGTTCCATATAAGTTAACAAATTTACAGAATTTCCATTACTAACGATTACTTTATTGTCCAATTGTCTACTGTATGCTCTTTAACCCTTATCCTCGAGTAGCCTCTGGGCCTTGATAAGTAGTGATGCCTTTGTAAAAAAAAAAGAAAAAAGTAATTTGTAAATATTTTTTGTTTTCATTTTTATCCTTTCCAAGTCGATCTTATAAACGTTTGAACAAAAAAACAGAAGACATACAAAAATTATATTCAGATTTAAAATATTAAAAAAAATATTACAAGACTAAAAAGAAAAACAACAACTTTTTATTAAGAGTAGAACAGTTTATTTGATCATTTATGAAAAAATACATGAAGATGAAGAATATTTACATTTCAGAACTTCTAAAATAATCAGAACGTATTTACAAATTGATCAATGGATGCAAAACAGAAACTTTTTTTCTGTAGATTCAACAAAATTGAAACAGAAAATAAACGAATCTACAGAGAATAAACCATTTGACCAATGAAAAGTATTTACAATCTACCCATAATTGGGTACAAAAAAGTTGTTTGATGGTAAAATGAACATGAAATAAAATATTTAATATTTGTTTACCCGAATGAATGGGAAAAGCAGAATTGAATATTGTACAAACATGAAATATTTCGGGTTTGTATTACTGTACACATAGATTCGAAAAAGTTGTCAAAAAACAAATATAGAACAAATAAATGTTATCAAAGGCAAGATAAGTTACTTTTCTACCAAACTGGATATATTTTTTGTGTTTTTATTCAGTGTAACATGTTTATTCAGCTCGAAAAACATGCAGTGTTTACCGATGTATTGGAAAATTTAAAATGGCAGCCGACTCTCTCTCGGAGAGGGTACGTTTGGGAAAAGGTATTATAAATAATAAAACTAGACAAAATACTGTTAGAAATTCGCTCAATATATGTTACCGTGACATAAGTTGACATGTATTCGGTTGTTTTCTAACAGTATTTTGTCTAGTTTATTATTTATAATACCTTTCCCCAAACGTACCCTCTCCGAGAGAGAGTCGGCTGCCATTTTGAATTTTCCAATACATCGGTAAACACTGCATGTTTTTCGAGCTGAATAAACATGTTACACTGAATAAAAACACAAAAAATATATCCAGTTAGGTAGAAAAGTAACTTATCTTGCCTTTGATAACATTTATTTGTTCTATATTTGTTTTTTGACAACTTTTTCGAATCTATGTGTACAGTAATACAAACCCAATATTTCAATCCATTCTTTCCTAAGACATGGCCAGAACAAATTTAAATAAAAGACATTTTACAGACACAGAAATGAAGATTTTAAACTTAAAATAAACACCACCCCCAACTAAATCAGACACATGATAAATGGAAAAAAAACAAAAAAAACCTTAAACCCTTATTCTAGTAACTAAGGAAACCATCTTAAGAAATTTATATACCTACATAACATATCATCATCTATAAAAACTTTTTAATAGATTAAGATATCGTAATTATAAACAATAAAATAAAATTAGAAGATAAATAGAAACATGTACGCCAAAAATGGATAAAATTCTTAAGAAAAAAAGGCAAACATCCCATACATAAAGGACAGTTTACAGATAGAGAAATGAAGATTTTAAACTTAGAATAAAAACCACCCCTAACTCACCCAACAATAAAATAAAATAAAATGAAAGGTATAAAATTAATCAAATGATATGATTAAAAAAAAAAAAAAACAACTAAAGACGTACAACAATCATTGTAGATTTTTAAGTTTTATTTTACTTCAGTCGAAGTTCTCAGAAATCAAGGGGCCCACAACCTAGGGCTAACACTTGAAGTCTATATGAGATACATAGATATTTGAATGTTCCATTAAAGTTCTTTATCTCTCAAGCACTGAGTTAGTAAAGAAATTAAGAACATAATTTTCCTCTCCCCAATTAACCATTTTCATATGTTGTAGTATATCTTTCATTTTGGTCTCTTGGTCTTACTGGATTCCAGGACAGGAATTTATCTAGTCTAGTGGAGTATCCAGCTTCGTGCTGTTACTTGAGGTAATATCATTTGGAGAAGGTGCACCATTCCTCGGAAAAGCTGTGGAGTGGCCGTAGTGAGGAGATCTTATTTGGGCTGTGAATACTATGTGATTTTGATATTTGGCCAGGGTTTACTTCTATGGAAAAGTATCCTCATGCCAGATTGTTCTGGCAAACCCCTGTACAGAGAAACCTTAGACACTCGAGGATAGGGTCTAGTAGGCATTCAAGTTCTCTCCTGAGTGTAAGGAACTCCATGTACACGGAAACGATAAAGACAAGTATATTCTGAATTGCCGTAGTTGCTGGAAATCCGAACTTCAACATATTGGGTTGGGGTTTCATTATTCATCTGAAATAAAATAATGAAAACTGATTTAGCATTTCACATGCGAACAATATTGAAATAAAAAGAAAATCTTTAGTGAAAATTGGTTAAAAACAAAGAAAACACAGAAACATTACCTGTGTAATAAACTGCTGAATAGGTCTCCCATCATCTTTGTATGTATAGCTGCCTAAATAGACACCTTCATGATCATCTAGACCGGATAAACTCTATAAGGAGAGATGGAAAAAGATGGACCAAGTTTTAAAATTCAGTAAATACTTGCTTGTAAGAAACTTATTCATACATTTTAATTTTTGCATAAATATTGTAATATTTTTTCTAAAGATTTAAAACGAAATATTTTTTCTTATTTTAATGACAAAATAATGTTATAAAGTAACTTTCATTTTATTTTTAAACACTTAACGTAAATTTGTTACAGAATGAATATTTAATAATTTATAAAATATTTATTTTGGTATGAAATTTTACAATTAAAAATAGGAATTAGTTTCAGTTAATTTTAAATCCTAACAAAATATTTTAATGGTTATATTTTAGTTTTATTTCAAAAGTAATTTTATAAGATTTTAATTTTAAAACTGTATTTTCTTATATAGTCACATCTCTTTATGTATGAGTTTATTCAATTATATATTTACTTGTCTAACGTCCGGTGTCACACAAAAGATGATAATCGCAAAAATGTAGAAATGAGAAACAAATTACATCCCTTTTATAGTCGCTTTTTAGCAGTTAAAAATCATTAAAACAAATTCCTTTCCAAAAACTTTTAAACAACAAAAAAAGAGAAAAGGGCTTCCCCCACTAAGCCACGAAGTCTATTTTGTACTCTGTCAAGGCAGGATAGGCTGTTTTTAGCAGCTCCTGCCCAGATATGGCAACAGTATTCCATCCTTGGATGTACTTGGCTTTTATATAGATAGAGAATTGCATCAGTAGTGAGATATCTTCTGGAGCGGTAGAAGGATCCCACCATCTTTCCAGCGACCTTGGCAACAGACTTGATGTACGTGTTCCATTTTAGATCAGGAGTAAAGATCAAACCCAGAAGCTTGTCAAAACACGGGGCCTCACCCAGACGAGAGCCATCCATCACAATTGATGCCAGATTGGGATCAGAGCGTTGATGATGTAAGGATAGGAGTTTTGTTTTGGATGCATTAAAGGTAACCAGCTACGTCTTCCCCCACTGAACCACGTGCTCGAGATCAGAGGAGAGAGAATCAGAGAGAACTTTGTCATTTACAGCCTTTGGTGTGTTGCCGTAGATGGTCATGTCATCAGCATAGATGTCAATGAATGATTTAAGTATGTGTTTAGGGAGGTCATTGATGTAGATCAGGAAGAGAGTTGGGCCGGTAGATGGACAAAAATCGGAGGCCTGCAATATAAATGCTGGAGTCCCTCAGTGTAACCACTGAGGGACTCCAGCATATATTTATATTGCAGGCCTCCGATTTTTGTCCATCTACGACTACTTTTATGAGCCTATCGGAGAGAAATGATTTAATGGTTGAGAAAACATTTCCAGTTATACCATAGCTGGAAATCTTGTGAAGTAGACCCTTATGTCATACCTTGTCGAAGGCCTTTGATATGTCAAGAGCAATTGCCCTAGAAAGGAAGCCTTTGTCAAGAGATTCACTAATCCTGTGGGATATAACTGTCAGCACATCTGCGGTAGATCTTGCAGAGCGGAAACCATATTGTGTGTCACTAAGAAGGTTGTTCCTGCTGAGGTGGTTGACTATTTCTCTATTTAATATGGATTCCAGCAACTTACTCATAACACACAGGAGACTTATTGGTCTGTACTGAGAGGGAGATGACTTATCACCTGAAATCTAAAATACAGGGCAAACTGATGAGGTCTTCCAGGGAGTCAAAAAGCACTTCTCCTTAAGGCAGCGCTTAAATAGTTTCGTAAGTATGGGAGCAAGTTCTGGTTGAAACTTTTTTAACACTATAATTGGGATGCCATCAGGGCCAGTTGCTTTACTGGAATCTAGATTCTTGATTAGCTTGGCGACCTCATGCACGGATATTTGTATGTTACCTAGCTTGTTCTGTGTTATAGGAGGAAATATGGGGAGTTTATGGCCTTCGTCGGATAGGGTAGAATAAGCTGCAAAGTTCTTTGCAAATAGTTTGGCCTTGTCTGACGCTGACGAGATGACCTCTGGTCCATTGATAATGATTGGGATAGAACACACACTTCTGTTCAGGATCCTATTTATTATTTGCCAAAACTGGTGGGAACCAAGCCGCTGATCAGCTACCTTGGATTTAACAAACTGAGCATATAGCTCTCTTGCATTTTTTATTACTCTTTTACAGTTGTTGCTGGCAGTCCTGAAAGCAGCTTTAGTCTCAGTGCATCTATTACGTTGGTAGCTATGGAAAAAGTGATTTCTGTGCGCAATAGCAGACGCACATTTTGGGGAGAATCATGGCTGGCTGTTAGGTCTTTGTTGGTATTTTTTAGATGGTATGAATTGGTCTATGCCTACAATTAACCATTAAGTCAGATCTGATACTATAGAGGACACTTCCTTTTTAAACATGGAGTGCAGAGGTAAATCAGATATGAATGTACGGATGCCCTTTTCTCTACCCTGCAACCTCTCTCCCACAGAAGAGACGTTGCGAGCCTATCCTTGTTTTATCGTTATTTCCATGGCAGGTGCTCGTCTGAACTCCAATCTCTGATCCCCCCTCGCCAATATTTCACGAAAAACACCCGTCTAGCTGAATCCACTGTGAAAAATTTACCCCACTCTTTATCTGTGCCTAAATCAAAACGTGGATTCCATGAACAAAGCTTCTTTCTTAGAACTGCACGCCTGTGGCTCTCTGTTCCGTCTGCCTGCTTCCCACCGGACTACAACTTGGATGTCTTCAAGTCCAACGTTAACAAATTCCTAATAAACCGCCCCCTTAAGTAAACACTTCATCAAATCTCCACACTAACGTAATTTACTTGCAATAACCCTTATCCCTGAGTGGCTTCCGGGCCTTGATATCTGGTGATAAATGTGTAAAAAAAAAAATCTAGCCGTCGTTTTCCAGTTTTTAATTTATTATTTTATTTCAAAATAAAAAAAAAAACATGTTGGAAGGAGACTGTAATTTTTTTTTATCATCAACTTTTTCTTTTTTAATTTAAAAAAATGTGCAAATTATTCATAACACAAAAACAAAACAATGTTCATTAAAATGTGATTTTTTAATTAATTATTTTAGCTTTAAACGGTTGAAAATAATTAACTACAATATGTTTTAAATTCGTCCTATTTATTATATTTTAGTTTTTTAATTTAATTTTGTTTATGATGTGTTTTTAAAATTTTCACGTTTTATTTATTTGGTTTAATCATCATAATGAGTTCTTTAAAAACAAATTCACACACTTTTAAGCTAAACATGAAGCAGAGAAACGCATAACATTTTCATATTTTATTTTCTTGTTTGTGAGTAGAAAAGCAGATAATTTCAAGCAAGCCTAGATATGTAGTATTAAGTTCTCAAAAGATTACATTTTTACCTATGTCGATATTTTCAAAATGAAACTCCATGTATATATAAGGAAATTTTAAATATTAGAAAAACAATAAAACAGATGCACTTACATAAACTGAAAAATCCTTCGGTGCACTCTCGATGTGTCCAGAGGGAGAGATGGATTTAGGAATATGTTCCATGCTGAAGGCAGTGATTTGAATTTTATGTGATAACCGAATCACAAACTTTCCAGTACTGCCTTCGAAGGACCAACATTCACCGACATTGACATCAGGCTAAATCAAGAAATAAAGAAAAAATAAAATAAACACACAAACACAAGCTGTTTTTCTTATTGCGAATATTTTGATCAATGTAACCTCTATCGTTTGTGTGAATCTTTTCAAACATGCAAATCTTTATGTTCCCAATTTTATAAAGATGTACTTAAAGGTCATAGATCATATCTTTATATAATACAATAAAGAAAAATTAAGTTTTCATAAAAATAATTATTTTATCTGAATTACAGTCCTGGGATCTAACATCGATAATCTGACGTCATAAATAAATTTTGACTAACAACAAATCTATCCATAAGATCTGATATATAATTATGGGAAATGGGATTAAATAGACAACTAATTCGATTTTTAATGCATTAAAGAAAAATTAAGTTTTCATAAAAGAAAATAATTTTACCTGAATAACAGTGTTGGGGTAATTGAATTCATAATAGAGAGGAATACCAAAGATACTGATGAGAGAAGAATACTTTGTGAAAGTCTCTGAACAACGATTAATGATCATACTGCCACCTGAAATAATAAAGAAAAGGATTTTTTCAAAAATACATTAAAAAACTTCTTTAAATGAATGCAACTCATAATAAAATGTCAGCTTAAAGTGGATTATTATTTGAAATAGAAATTAACACTTGGAGAGGTAAATTTGTCAACATTGGAGCCATAAAAATTATTGGTTATATGTGGTTTATTAGAGGGTAGATTAATTTTTAATTTGTTTAGTCAAGAATTATATTTATTGTGTTCATAGGATTTTCTTTAGCTATACTTGAATTATTTTATCACACAACTTAATGACCGGTTCATAATTATCTATGGAGATAAAAACAGGGAAAATCAAAAACGCACCTCCAGATTCCAAAGCAAAATCTGCCATTGCAGTTTTATCAGCATTCAACTTCATCAGAGCTTTGTCTATCAAAGATCGTAGAAACTGGTTGCAAATCAAATTTTACAAGGAAAAATATTTACAGTAAGTTTTAAATACACATAAAAATAACAAACAAGTTATATATATATATATATATATATATATATATATATATGTATATATGTGTGTGTGTGTATGTGTGTGTGTGTGTGTGTGTGTGTGAATAAATTATATGTATTAAAAGTTTTTCAATCGTTAAATCCTAAATTAAATAGGACAATTGGTTGCAAATCCAATTTTACAAATTTCAAATTCACAGGAATTGATATAAAACAACGCCACACAAGCACAATATCTGCCCTATATTGCCCCCACCTCTATCCCAATATTCGACTTTTGAAATCAATTCATAGCAACTATTTTTTGCAGATTCTTACCATTCCAACATCAAAAATGACCAAAACTGAAACTAAATCGAATTCCGATTAAATTTACCTTTGGCAGACTTGCATGAATGTCTTCTTTGACATCAGAACGAATTGCATTAAAAATTTAGTATTTATCTTAGAAGATTTTGAGTAAAAAAAATGAAAGGTGCTTTTCCAGAATCACCATCATATGAATATATATATATATATATATATATATATATATA
>NC_136510.1:22000115-22027615 GCF_053919585.1 Euprymna scolopes | reverse complement strand
ATATATCTATATGTATAAAAATGTAACTCTTGGTTCGTTCGCAATTAATAGTCTAAAAAACCACTGGACGGGTGGCTTCCACGTTTTGGTATAATATGTTTACTATATCTATGTGTGTTTTTATATATTTCTTTTTAATTATAACATTATACTTAATTTTTCTATGATAAATAGGTGGTTTTCTTTGTACCGATACGCCATCTTTTTTTATTTAGGGACAATTATTTATTACCGCTTCCTGTCACGTGACCAATGTTTCCAATTTAGCGGTTTTCCTGCTAGATCTGGAGATTTCATTTGCAATCTAGCGGGGAATTCTAGAAAATCTGGAGATATTTCGCACCCAGACACCCGCAATTTTAGATTAAAAAATAAAGAAAAGCGCTTGAAAATACTTTAAAACATAAAATAAACTCATTCATGTAAGTAAAAAAAAGTAGCATTAATTGCCTTGGGTAACAATTATTTATTGATTATTTGTTTTGTTTTTCACCTTTTCTTTGGCTAACCATTTTTAAATCTCGTTATAAAATCGATTTTTCCAAGTACATTTTAGGTGGCGGGATGCATTCCAACCTCCGAAGTTTAGTTTAAAATACGATCTAAGCAACCCCGCTTAATTTAGAAGTATTTAATCAAAAATTGTAAAAAGCAAGAAACAACAGCAAAAAAAAACAAACTTATCCCAATACAGTAGAATTTAATTATCTACCAACCTAAATACTTTTAACATGCTAAAACAAAGTTTTTTGTTTTTTATTTTTCTAATTGCAAAATATGTTGCCCCATTATTGTGATGTTTAATTTGCAGTATATTTCAATTTAACTTTTATTATAAAAAGTTTGAGCTTATGATTTGTTTCTTGCAAAAAAAATAAATACCCTCTCTGAAAAAACAGGTAAAACTAGCTGATAAAATTTGTAAGCCTTCTGGTGAGCTAACCGCTTCAATATAATTCCAGAAACATATAGTGAGAAAACACGGAACATTTTATATATTGAATATACTATATTTATAATTTTTTTTATGGTAGGAAGTTAAAATATGGAGTTGGGGGGGAATTAGCGATTTTTGAAAATTTCAGACGATAAAAATTAAAAATCTAGCGATTTTCTGGACATTTCTTTCTCCTGATCTCGCGGGTTTTTTTAAATCTCAGTTGCCTACAGGCTTAATGTAAACAAAATGTGTTTACAATATCGGTAAATTTTCAATGGGTTTAATCACATGATTATTGATAATGTAACCATGTGATTGAAATTTGATTTAAATTAACCACACGTGATCGCTTTCCTATCAAATATTCATCGAAAAATGGTAGGTACAGACAAAATGAATGCCGACGCTCAAAGTGTATAAACATTTTGACCCCTCCCTTTACTTAAAAATTCACCAAAAATCAGGAAATTAACCAATTTTAATGAAAATTTCAGTATTTATCAAATAATGATGGCAGAATATAATGAACTAATTATTTTTACTTAACTCTTAGTGAAAATGTTTTATTTTGTTTAAACAAAAAATACCTTTACTAAAGTTATGGTTTTCAGTGGTAAATAAAAAACGCAATAATTTATTTTTGCTTTTTTTATATAAATAAAGCATCGTAATTTGTAACAATAAAAAATAATTTTTACAGGAACATTCCGAAAAAAGCGCCTAAAGTCCGTATTAATGAATTCGATATAACTCGGAGAAAAATGAATTTCTCGCATTCAGGAAATTAAAGATTCAATTAGATTTCTATTTCAGTCACCTAAATTATTTAGGGTGAAATGAGTTTAGGAATTTATAGCCAAACCTATATATATTTTTTTTTGCTTAAAAAAATAGCATTAATACAGTAAGTTATGTAAAATTTGCATAGAATGCTCTGCTTTTAAATTCGGTACATTTTTACATTACTTCCAACTCATCGTTCACATTCGACACGTCAACTTTTATAGCTTTTCGGGTATGCTGGCAAGGTTAGGGGTGTCTATTCCGAAAGCCGTTCTAACATGGGTAGATTGGTAGGTGTGTCAGAAATTTCGTGAAAAATAGTGAATAATTCCACCCCATCTTTCCAAGCTTATAACTCCTCGAAAAATGTAACTCAAGCCCTAATTTTTTTTCAATTAAAGGAGCAAGGACCAAAGTTTCATTAAAAAAAAACAAATAACGTGTTTAAAAAAAAAAAAGTTTTAAACTTCGGACTTTACAGGTAAATTTCTAAAAACACTACTTTTTTGTTTTAAATTTGAATATATTATTTATTGACCTTTTCTCTTCAATTTGTGATATATAACACTTTGGTGAGTAAATTAATTATTTACTTTTTAATAGACATTTCAAAATGGGAGGCGGGAATTATTCGACCCCCTGTCTTTCCAAGCTTATAACTACTCGAAAAATGTAATTCAAGCCCTAATTTTTTTTCAATTAAAGGAGCAAGGACCAAGGTTTCATTAAAAACAAACAAACAAACAAAAAAACAACGTGGTTTTAAAAAAAAAAACTTCGAACTTTACAGGTAGATTTCTAAAAAACACTACTTTTTTGTTTTAAATTTGAATATATTATTTATTGACCTTTTCTCTTCAATTTGTGATATATAAAACTTTGGTGTGTAAATTAATTATTTACTTTTTAATAGACACTTGAAAATGGGGGGGGCGTGAATTAAAAAAAACGTTTGTCTAAAATATTATATTCAGTTTATTGAAAAGATCATAAAATTTCACATTGATCCTGAAAATATCGTAAAAATAGAATCAATAGAAAAATTTTGATAGATTTTTAAAGTTTAAAAATTGAAAAATATTGAGTTCGTAAAATTCATTACTGTTTTTTTTTTAATAAAAAATATATTTCTATTACTTTTTATACAACTTTAATAGTTTATTTTGGAAGTATAATCCCTAAAGAAAATAAACAACCCACTTTTAAAAGAGAAATTATGAGTTTTTTATATTTTATTCGCAGTTTCGTAATAGGGGTGTCAAAAATCCCTATAAAAATTCTGATACATCTACTAGATTGGAGTGTTTATTCGTTGTAAACGTTCCCGACAACCTATAAATGTCGACATTTCCAATGTGAATGGTAAGTTGGACTTATGTAAAAAATAACAAGAAGATATACCAAACTGACTTTTTAGTTTAAAAATGGAATTATTTCCCTTTCGTTATTAACTTTTTTTGTTTTTTTTTAATATTTTGTGTTTTATATACATAAAGTACAATCGTTGAATGTTACTGTTTTGGTTATATTCGTTGGGGGGGCACAATTAAAAAATTAAGAAAGATTAAAATGGAGCGAAATTTAAGTTTCCGTTCAATTTTTACAACAACCGTAAAACAGCACATACTCAGCAAGTTTTATCGTAATTTATAAGCATAATGTTGAAACACTAAATCAACATTTTATTTATTTTTCTGCATAATTAATGATGGAAGTATTTTTCTGTTTATTTTCTGAACATCTGTTAAAAAAAAATAATTTGTACATTCTCTTGAAAAAAAGAATCAAACTTTTCTCTACATTCACATAACTATTTACAGTGTTCATGTAAAGCATTCATCTGTTCTTTTTATAATAAAAATTCCGTTTTCAAAGAGAAACGTTTACTGCCAAATTTCTTTAAAAAAAAAAGTGCAAGTTTTCCTGAAAAAAAAAACTTTCACCTAACAATTTGTGGTAAAAAAATTGATCTTTTTTTGGGGAAAAAATAACAACTATTATTGATAAAAAAAGGTTGCGAAAAATAATAAAAGAAAATAAACGAACAAAATGCAATTTTTCTTAAGGAAGTTGTTCCATTTTAGCAAACTGAGCCACAGCAACGCGTGGCCGGGTACAGCTAGTATATATATATATATATATATATATATATATATATATATATATATATATATATATATACAGGTGACCTTGTATATATGTGTATATATATATATATATATACAGGTGACCTTGTCGATGTGTGCAAAACATCTTTACTAAACTACTCTCTTAATACTTAGTCTACAGGATTGAAATTTGATATATAGGGTATTTGGACCTGTAGAACACTTTGGATTTGGGTTTTACCTGGCAACTATTGCTGCTAAGCGATCAAAATTGAAAACAAAGTAGTTGACTCTGGCAGAGTAAGTCGAATAAAACATTATTCCTGCTGTTACTTTTGCATATGCGCAAAATTAAACAATCACAGCTCAAAGTCGCTTAATACTTTTGGTAGCTCAGATGGTAACGACGCTTCAGGGATGAATAACGGTTAAGATTGGATCACTATATGTTGTGGTTTCGATTTCAATGGATGGTACCCAAGTCATATTTTTTCATAACTCTTGAAATCATTATCATATATTTGATAACAATCAATAGAGAATTGATTCTATAATAATGAATAAGAAATCGGCTAGTATTGGTATAAACATGGCGGCACCTCAGGTGATTAGCAATAAACTAATCCGTTCTACAATTATTTGAAAGTTTTGATATACATTTTAAACATAAAAAAATGTGAAAAAGTACAAAGTTGAAAATGTCGTATTAAAAAAGTATGTTTAGGTGTTATGCTGAAAAGTGAATTGTTTCAAAATATTTGTAAGTAAATCAAATGAAGTTTACGAAAACAGACTAAAAGGAAAGAAAACAAAAACTGCATTTGTAATTAATAAAAAGACAAAATATTTGTATAAATATAACCAATAAAATGTGACACGAGGTCGGTAGACGTGATTGAAAAGCTAGCACACAAGAGTCAGAGCACACTGGCCTACAAAAATGCCTGAACAGTCCTGTCTGAATGTAATAGCGTTTCATGCAATTAGCAATAAACTAACCCAAAGTAGGAGAAGGTAAGACCTGGGTGAATGGATCTCATAAAACTGCACAGAACCATATATCAACCGAACAGAAGAGAGCTTCAAAATGATTCAAACTCTGTCAGACTGGTTTTCGAGAATGTCTGCTCAACTCTTATGAACAGGTAAGCCTCTTCACAAAGTTCCAGTAGCTTCTATACAAGAAGCACGCCATGAAAATGTAATGTTAAAAATCATCGAATTTTTAGCATGAGTAGTTTTATTTTTATTTCATTTTTCATGTTTTATGCTGACATTAAGCATTGTATGAATGACTTGTAACTTTTGTTCCCATTTCGCTTGCGCTGCCAGATTCGCTCCATGTCTAAGCAGCCTATTTTGCAGTTGTGGACCATCGACATAGACAGCGGTTGATTCGGTCATATCAAGCGAAATGCCGTACGATGAAATTTCTCATGGAAGCCTTTACAGTAAGATTGGCAATTTTCTTCGTTTGATGCGCTGCAGTTAAAAATCATATTGTTTTAACATTTGTACAAGCCTTTTTCAAGTCTCACACAAAAACACATTCACATTTCAAGCTATGTCGTATACATACGCGCACACAAACATACGCGCCCACGTCCACACATGTACACATATTCACGTTCGCGTACATACACTCACATTCACGGTATATACGCACACGCTAACGCACACATATGTACTCACACACGCGCATACGAACGCACACATGGACGACGTCACTTCCGCTTTCTAAGGAAATATACAGATGCGCAAAGGACCACCGAAAACGAGTATAAAAGAGAGAGTAACAACTGGCTCTTCCTTTTCTGGCCCAGCTTCCGTGCTGGTCGGTCGGTTTACGGACCGCCCGCGTGCGTCACGCCCACTTACTACTATGTATGGGGCACGGGCTAACAGACTGTATGTACACATTCTCACTCTTTCTCTCTCTATCTACTACTGTTCCATGAGAACACCTTCGCGTAGCTGACTACTAACTGATATCAACTCTCTATCCACTCTTTTGTCTACACGCAGGACTATCATTCTCAATTTTCACTACAACACTTATTTCTCTTCCCACGCGCGAACAAACGATAGTGACCCGAACTTGAGATGAAAACACATTTCCTATTCTTGCTACAACACCAGTCCTGCAACGAACATTGGTTACATACGCGCGGACATGAACACATGTTATAACTAAAACGTTCATTCTTTCAACAGCAAATAAACGACGTTTATCTTATCCATCAATTGAGTCTTTGTTTCCTTCAATTCCATTCGTTTCATTATTTTCTTGTGGCGAGCTAGGGTATTATACTCTGGTCCGCAATACAATTTTTCATCGACCACATCTCGTAGCCATACAAAAGTACATGTTGGACGCTGCCTCTCTTGCATTTGATGCAATACTTGTGTTTAGTAAAATTGCTGACAGCTGCCTGAAGACTCTCTATGCAGCATATATACGTTTTATGGTTCGCCCACGAGAATCGTAATGCCAACATAAGTCGAATTTATTAATGATTTGGACAACAGCAATAATTTCTTTTTCTGTAGGAGTTAGATCTCCATAGTGGCTGCAAATGAAGTTCGCTGCATCTGCTAACCGTAGTGACTGGCAAATAGTTTGTTTTTTATAAAGTTATTTAGTTTACTTAATCCATGATAACATTATGTCGGATTTAAGCCATGAAGATTGTTTCTCTAGTGAATGAGAGCAACGCAACAATTATTTCACAAAATGCACCTGTCAACTGGTCGCCTTGTTTGTGTGATTTAATCCCATTAGATTATTTTTTGGGGGATATGTAAAGACCTATGTCTACACTGATAAACCAGACACAATAAACCATTTGAAAGACAACAATGCATAATTACCGAATTTAATGCACAGAGTTTGTGAAAATGTGACCTGTAGATTATACCATATAATCACTAGCCGCTGGGCTAAAATTTTATTTAAATTATAAATGCCGAATATTAATCTTTGGAATAAACCATATATTTGTATGATGAGAATATTTTTTGTGATTTATGTAAGTTTAAATTTGCCGCATCTAAAAAAACACCTTTTATATACACGCTATATATATATATATATATATATATATATATATATATATATATATATATATATACTAGCATTTCAGCCTGGCGTTGCCCGGTGTTTGAATGTGTATGTTGAGCAAAAAAAAAAAAATAGTAGGAAGGCAGGCTCGAACCCATCCCGCAAAGGAGGAAAAGAACGGGGTAAAACCTAACTTTTATGCTGTTACGACCACCGCCAAACCGAAAGCGACATTTTTAAAAATTAACGGTAGACAATCTAAAGGAGAGGATAACTTTCAAAAATATCGGCGAAAAAAGTGACCCCCCCTGTAGAAAAGTGCCTAGTTGAAGGGGAAGATATTAATGTTTTTAGCCAATTTTTCGATATTTGCCGTATAAAAGGTCGAACTTTAAAACAATACAAATCTTGGTAAAATCCGTCGCCTCTATTGAAAGTTTAAGGCAGGCATGCAAACAGACATACATGCATACATACATTTATATATTGGTAACTAAAATTTTTTTACCCAAACTGATGAAAAAGCTTGCTCTATCTCTGAATACCCTTTATGTAAAATTTCAAATGTTTAGACCAGAAATTGTCTGAGTGATTTGGAAGAGACCGCAGAGGTCAATTTTTTTTTTTAAATTTGACCCCTATTATGACCTCTTAAAATTTATTGTTTTGGGCTCAAATTTAGTTATTAAGTTAGATCCATGTCCAAGGAATCTATATCTAAAATTTCAAGTGTGTAGACCGAAAATTGTCGCAGGAGTTTGGTAGAGTTCTCAAAGGTCAAATCGTTGAACTTTGACCCCTTAATCGACAAATTTCTGGTCAAAAACCGATCACATCGATTTTTCCAACTCTCAGTACCCTGTATATCGAATTTCAAGTTTGTAGAGTAAAAATTGACAGAGTTATTGCATAGGGAAATGTACACACACACGTTCACTTTTATAGATATACTAACATTTCAGCCCGGTGTTGCCGGGGTGTTTGGAGGTGTATGTTTAGCAAAAGAAAAAGGTCAATTTTTTTAACTTTGACCCCTATTATGACCCCTTAACATTTATTGTTTTGTGCTCAAATCAAGTTATAAGGTTAGATCCATGTCCAACGAACCTATATCTAAGATTTCAAGTGTTTAGACACAAAATTGTCAGAGGAGTGTGGTAGGGTTCTAAAAGGTCAAATCGTTGAACTTTGACCTCTTAACAGCCAAATTTCTGGCCGAAAACCGATCACAAAGATTTTCGCAAATCTCAGTACCCTGTATATCAAATTTCGAGTCTTTACACTTAAAATTGACAGGCGTATTGCGTTGGAAAGTGTACACACACAGACACGTTCACTTATATATATATATATATATATATATATATATATATATATATATATATATATATATATATATACTAGCAATTGGTGCTCTTGGACAAAGAGTTAGTTGCAAATTTGGTAGCTATAGAATATCTAGTAATGTTTTATCAATCATCAAATATTTTCTCTCTGATAAATCTATAAAAGTAGTTGTTGATGGGAAGAACTCTTTCTTCCCTTAACAGACTGTTACAAGAAAGGTCTCCCTTTTCTTGTAAATAAGAAAAACATTAGATAACTAAAAATGAGATTAGATAGACCGAGATTCGAACCTCGTAAGCAAGGTTCAGGAATAGGGTCAGAAATGGAATTTTCACATTGTTCAGTTTTCGCATAAAATAGTTTAGATATGTTGTTTGAAAAGGAATTTAATTATTCAATTCTTTTTATGAAAACCGAATTAAAATAAGGTCAGTTAGACGAACGAACAATAGAAAATTAGAAACATATCGAAAAATAAGTAAAGTCGAAAATAGGTTAGAAGAATTCTTTGTCTGCAGAAATGGGCTGGACATGCATGTTTAAGCCATGCATGTTTAAGCCATGCATGTTTAAGCCACATGAGTTCAGGCCACGTGAGTCGAGCACGTTCTTGGACATGTGCATGACGTCATAGCAATATAGTTTGCTACGTTAGGAGATTAGACAGAGTTGGACAGACAGGAGACAGGAGGCAGTCGAGTCCGGATCGAATCAGAGGAGGGTCTCCCTTTGGAAGCGAAGGGTTAGAAAGTTTTAATCATGTAGTCGACTTTGAATTCCTGGAACCATCATCACTGCAAGCGGCCGAATGTAATAAAAGAACACATCATATTTTGTAACTGCGTCTTCGTGTTGTGTCATTCTTCAACAATTAAAGGTAATGTGAAACATCCTTTATATGAACATTGTGTTCACTCATCGTTATAATGAACTTTGTGTATAAACCATCTAAATAATGTGTCCCCCTCTCTATCATAAGAAATGATAGTCCCCTCTTCTGTGTCATAAGAACTGATAACCCTCCTCTCTAAATATATGTTATGAGAACCACAGACTGCAAAATGTATAAATGTCCTCCTCTCTCTTCTATCCCCCTCTCATCGTGTATTACATGTCCTCCTCTCTCTTCTACCCCCCTCTCATCGTGTATTACATGTCCTCCTCTCTCTTCACCCCGTCATCAATATACATGTCCGCCATCTCTAGTAAATATGAATGTCCCCATCCGACTCTCTCTAATAATGTCACCCTATGCAACAGAGAGTACAAAATCAACTTTGCAATGTAGTGGAAAAGATGATCTCTTATTCTCTACAGCTTTTTTTTTCTTTTTTTTTTACAAGGTGGTCACCACTTATCAAGGCCCGGAAGCCACTCGGGGATAAGGGTTATTGCGTGGACAGTACGTTAGTGTTGAGATTTGATAAAGTGTCTTACTTAAGGGGGCGGTTCATCAGGAATTTGTTTATGTTGGACTTGAAGACATCCAGGTTGTAGTCAGGTGGGAAACAGGCAAACGGAACATAGTTCCAAAGGCGTGCACTTCTAAGAAAGAAGCTTTGTTCATGGAATTTACGTTTTGATTTAGGCACAGACAAAGCGTGGGGAAAATTTTTGACAGTGGTTTCAGCTAGACGGATGTTTTTCGTGAAAGATTAGCGCGGGGGGGGGGGTGACCAGAGATTGGAGCTCAGACGAGCACTTGTCATGGAAATAACGATAAAACAGACAGATTCGCAACGTCTTTTCTGTGGGAGAGAGGTTTCAGGGAAGAGAAAAGGGCATCCCCCACTAAGCCACAAAGTCTATTTTGTATGCTGTCAAGGCAGGATAGATTGGCGAGGGGGGGGTGACCAGTGATTGGAGCTCAGACAAGCTCCTTTATGACAAAAAAATGATGCTAAATAACACCGATCAGTATATCGTGTATATTGTGTAGTAAAAATATTAGGTACCTCCAACGCGCACCACAGTTTTAACCCCCTATATGTAACACGATGTAACTGTAATTTGATTTAATATCATCCTAACTTTTTTACCATTTAATAGAAAAAGCTTCAAATAAACTGCTAATATTTTTTTAAAAATTTTACAGCATACAAAAATAATGAAAATGCGAGACAAAAATCGTGTTTACATTAACGACGCTTTAAAACAACGTTCCTATGTAGTGACGTTTTTGAAGGCGTAGACACATTTATGTTTTAAAATCTAGTAACAATCAAATAATAATCATATTTTCCTGAAATTTTCGATATTCATTATTAAATAAACTTACATATTAAAAGTAATTTCATTAAATATAGTGGAGGAATTTTGTGGGTGTTCTAACCCCCCCCCATCTTTCATATTACGAAAACTAAACAAAATAAATGTATGTCGATTAAAAATTCAACATTTTTTAAAGCTGTAAGAATCAAATAATTTAAAACCAGTTATTATACATATATATATATATATATATATATATATATATATATATATAAATCAATAAAATCCCGTTATTTATTTCACTTACATTAAGGTTGTAAATAAAATTGGAGATAAAATCAATATTATTATGTTTAAAAAAAAAAAAAAAAAAAAACAATTTTTCGTGATTTTTTTTCTAGATAATATAATTATTTCAATTACTACAACAAAAACAGATTTCTTAAAAATAATTATTTTTAAAAAGCTTTAAATGATATTAAATTCAATTATTACGCAATATGAAGTTTAAACAGATTTTTTTTATATAACAAGTTTTCAATAAAAAACATACATTAATATAATAGAATATATGACTCTTGAGATAATAAAAATTATAAAAGCAAAATCGACTAAAAAACAATTCGTTTGGATTTGATTATTTAAAATGACAGAGGTGATAATCAAAATTTGCGCCTTTTTTTCCAAAAAAGTATGGAAGCCTGTAAGCAGCAGTATCTTTAGATACATGTATCAACAGAACAGGTTAAAATTAATTTATCGTCTGTGTAGTTCGTTATTAAAAATCTATTTGTTTTATAAATACCAAGTCTTATATTGTTTTTTATCCATTTTTTTATTGTACATTATATTTATTTATAAATTACTGCATAAATAATCTTTCGTAGAAATTGACAAAAACTATAGTAAACACACGAAATGATGACGTCACTAGTTAATGTGTATAATGATGACATTCTACACAACGATTTGAGGATGCCTAAAAAATATGGACAAATATTATTTAATACAATGTCCCTTTCAGATAATGTTCCTAGTTTTAGTTACAAACACAGACACAAAATCTCTATTATATTAAGATTAATACCTAAACTCAGTGAAATTTCTATAGTATAACTATAGTTAAATTTCTATAGTTACACTTAAAAGTGAAAGCAATTTTTAACGCTGCAAAACAAAACGTATAGGAAACGAGACAAACGTAAAACGTAAAAATTATTCAAAGAAATGAAATTGTGACAAATTTGGCTGGTTCTACTCATAATGCCATGATTCGACAGTGTGTCAGTGTCTTGCAAAAATGATTCCTGAAATAGAAAGTCAAATTCTATATGAAAGAAACACACATATATTTACACATGCATTCAAAACATTTTGAACTCAAAATAAACTAAGCTCAAATTTTGATAAATTTATTTAGGCTCAATTTTCTATAATAACAGGTTATGGCATAAGTTCCCGCCGTTTCATAAAAAAAATGTTGGTTCCAAAACATGTTTTGATATTTGGCAAGGTGTTATCTATAAACATAAAAGCGAGACTGTGTGTGTGTGTGTGTGTGTGTGTGTGTGTGTGTGTGTGTGTGTGTGCGCGCGTTTTCGTGTATGTCCAAGAAAGCCTTTTTTCCGTGAACCGATCGGTCGCCTCACAACTTCTTAAAACTTTTACATCGCGCCTAAATGATAATATCTACGAGTTAACAACCGGGGTCACCTGTCTATTTAATTTGCCCGACTTTCAAAAGATAGATATTCAACAATTTTCGATCGCCGCATGTGCATTAAGCTTTTTCGTATATAAAAAAAGAAGCTAACAGACTCGTGAGGGGAAACACTCTATACTGGGACAATTACTATTTTTGGACCCAACCAGAGTCCCCTTTTTCCCTTTTTTTCGAGGAGCTGGTTTAACCTTACTTTAAAAACGACGTCGTGTCACATTTTGCTTTGGTGGGAAACCCGCACTCAAAGTTGACGTCATTAACTCGTCAAAAACGGGCACCTGTCAAGTTGCACTTTTTTTTTTCACATTTTATTATTTACTAACTGCGCGTCAAGGCTTCGTTTTTATTTTTAAAACAAACACCCGGCCAACGATTTCCCCAAAAACACACACACACCTACAAACACCCGGTCAATGCCTGGTACCCCCGCTAGTATAGCATTAAAAAGCACGTATTCTGTTCTACAAGATAATGCTCATCGTTTTTTGCTCGTATAATTTTTTCTCGTTTTTCAAAACCGTCAAATGGATTGTCAAATAGATTTTTTTTTAAATCACATTTTCGACACCTCCTTCTTTTCGCCTTAAATCGAGGTCAAAAACCGAGTGAAGTGAGCAAGGATATTTGTACCGTATATAGTGAAAATGCTATAACTTAGAGAACTGTTCGAGATTGATTTACCAGATTCAAACAGGATTAATTTTGACCTCAATGACGTTCCTCATTCCGAAAGACCAATCAAGATTGACGAAGACAAACCTAGGGTTCTTTTGAAGAAAGATGGTCATCAGACATGTAGAACATTTGGGTAAAAATGAAGTGTGATTTTGCGACAATTTCACGCCATCTTCAGTCGATGGGATTCATACAAAACACTTGGAGCTTGGGTTCTATACAAACTTACTTTTATTGTTAAAATTCTTTGATTTTCTTAAAAAACGGTGGGAACTTATGCAACAACCTAATATATATATATATATATATATATATATATATATATATATATATATATATATATAGATGTTGTTTTGTTTTGGTTTTAGCGATATGTTTTTATGAAAGTGCATTTTTACCTAAATGCAAGTTGGGAATAATTTTCCCCTTTTTAACCAATTTGGTACCCCCCAACTGGGAAGCGGTATATATATTATTTTTAAAATGTAATTATCCACTGACACGTGTTTCGTCGTCTACGACTCATCAGAGTGGCTGCATCTAGCGAGATTCGAAATCGGGACCCAACGGTAATGAGCCTAAACCTTTACCCATGGACCATCTCGCACACTGTCATTATATATATATATATATATATATATATATATATATATATATATATATATATATATATAAATTTTGTTTGTTGTTCCCTTTTATTTCTCTATTTTTTCAGAATACTATTTCAATTATTTTCATAATATATATATATATATATATATATATATATATATATATATATATATATATATATATATATATATATAATGGTATTATTTATGATCATAATCATTTACCAGCTCATGAGCATTATCAAATCTGCCACATGATTTACTAAGCGAAAACCGAATATGAAAAGGGAAAGGGAGTGACGCGTTTTCCAACTGTTTATAGTCGGTTTCCATGGTAACGAGTACATATGTCTTCAAAATTTTATTTACTCAAATTCTTTAAAAATAATTGTGCTTAAATCCTTAGTTTAAAATAAAAACAAGGATTTAATTTTAAAATCCTATTAAAGTTTATTAGGAGAATCCTAATATTTAAGTTTTATATAATAATAGAATCCTAATATTTAAGTTTTATATAATAATAGAATCCTAATATTTAAGTTTTATATAATAATAGAATCCTAATATTTTAAGTTTTATATAATAATAGAATCCTAATATTTAAGTTTTATATAATAATAGAATCCTAATATTTTAAGTTTTATATAATAATAGAATCCTAATATTTTAAGTTTTATATAATAATAGAATCCTAATATTTAAGTTTTATATAATAATAGAATCCTAATATTTTAAGTTTTATATAATAATAGAATCCTAATATTTTAAGTTTTATATAATAATAGAATCCTAATATTTTAAGTTTTATATAATAATAGAATCCTAATATTTTAAGTTTTATATAATAATAGAATCCTAATATTTTAAGTTTTATATAATAATAGAATCCTAATATTTTAATTTGTATATAATAATAGAATCCTAATATTTTAAGTTTTATATAATTATAGAATCCTAATATTTTAAGTTTTATATAATAATAGAATCCTAATATTTTAAGTTTTATATAATAATAGAATCCTAATATTTTAAGTTTTATATAATAATAGAATCCTAATATTTTAAGTTGTATATAATAATAGAATCCTAATATTTTAAGTTTTATATAATAATAGCATCCTAATATTTTAAGTTGTATATAATAATAGAATCCTAATATTTTAAGTTTTATATAATAATAGAATCCTAATATTTTAAGTTTTATATAATAATAGAATCCTAATATTTTAAGTTTTATATAATAATAGAATCCTAATATTTTAAGTTTTATATAATAATAGAATCCTAATATTTTAAGTTTTATATAATAATAGAATCCTAATATTTTAAGTTTTATATAATAATAGAATCCTAATATTTTAAGTTTTATATAATAATAGAATCCTAATATTTTAAGTTTTATATAATAATAGAATCCTAATAATTTACGTTTTATATAATAATAGAATCCTAATATTTTAAGTTTTATAAAATAATAGAATCCTAATATTTTAAGTTTTATATAATAATAGAATCCTAATATTTTAAGTTTTATATAATAATAGAATCCTAATATTTTAAGTTTTATATAATAATAGAATCCTAATATTTTAAGTTTTATATAATAATAGAATCGTAATATTTTAAGTTTTATATAATAATAGAATCCTAATATTTTAAGTTGTATATAATAATAGAATCCTTATATTTTAAGTTTTATATAATAATAGAATCCTAATATTTTAAGTTTTATATAATAATAGAATCCTAATATTTTAAGTTTTATATAATAATAGAATCCTAATATTTTAAGTTGTATATAATAATAGAATCCTAATATTTTAAGTTTTATATAATAATAGAATCCTAATACTTTAAGTTTTATATAATAATAGAATCCTAATATTTTAAGTTTTATATAATAATAGAATCCTAATATTTTAAGTTTTATATAATAATAGAATCCTAATATTTTAAGTTTTATATAATAATAGAATCCTAATATTTTAAGTTTTATATAATAATAGAATCCTAATATTTTAAGTTTTATATAATAATAGAATCCTAATATTTTAAGTTTTATATAATAATAGAATCCTAATATTTTAAGTTTTATATAATAATAGAATCCTAATATTTTAAGTTGTATATAATAATAGAATCCTAATATTTTAAGTTGTATATAATAATAGAATCCTAATATTTTAAGTTTTATATAATAATAGAATCCTAATATTTTAAGTTTTATATAATAATAGAATCCTAATATTTTAAGTTTTATATAATAATAGAATCCTAATATTTTAAGTTTTATATAATAATAGAATCCTAATATTTTAAGTTTTATATAATAATAGAATCCTAATATTTTAAGTTTTATATAATAATAGAATCCTAATATTTTAAGTTGTATATAATAATAGAATCCTAATATTTTAAGTTTTATATAATAATAGAATCCTAATATTTTAAGTTGTATATAATAATAGAATCCTAATATTTTAAGTTTTATATAATAATAGAATCCTAATATTTTAAGTTTTATATAATAATAGAATCCTAATATTTTAAGTTTTATATAATAATAGAATCCTAATATTTTAAGTTTTATATAATAATAGAATCCTAATATTTTAAGTTTTATATAATAATAGAATCCTAATATTTTAAGTTTTATATAATAATAGAATCCTAATATTTTAAGTTTTATATAATAATAGAATCCTAATATTTTAAGTTTTATATAATAATAGAATCCTAATAATTTCGTTTTATATAATAATAGAATCCTAATATTTTAAGTTTTATAAAATAATAGAATCCTAATATTTTAAGTTTTATATAATAATAGAATCCTAATATTTTAAGTTTTATATAATAATAGAATCCTAATATTTTAAGTTTTATATAATAATAGAATCCTAATATTTTAAGTTTTATATAATAATAGAATCGTAATATTTTAAGTTTTATATAATAATAGAATCCTAATATTTTAAGTTGTATATAATAATAGAATCCTTATATTTTAAGTTTTATATAATAATAGAATCCTAATATTTTAAGTTTTATATAATAATAGAATCCTGATATTTTAAGTTTTATATAATAATAGAATCCTAATATTTTAAGTTGTATATAATAATAGAATCCTAATATTTTAAGTTTTATATAATAATAGAATCCTAATACTTTAAGTTTTATATAATAATAGAATCCTAATATTTTAAGTTTTATATAATAATAGAATCCTAATATTTTAAGTTTTATATAATAATAGAATCCTAATATTTTAAGTTTTATATAATAATAGAATCCTAATATTTTAAGTTTTATATAATAATAGAATCCTAATATTTTAAGTTTTATATAATAATAGAATCCTAATATTTTAAGTTTTATATAATAATAGAATCCTAATATTTTAAGTTTTATATAATAATAGAATCCTAATATTTAAGTTTTATATAATAATAGAATCCTAATATTTTAAGTTTTATATAATAATAGAATCCTAATATTTTAAGTTTTATATAATAATAGAATCCTAATATTTTAAGTTTTATATAATAATAGAATCCTAATATTTTAAGTTTTATATAATAATAGAATCCTAATATTTTAAGTTTTATATAATAATAGAATCCTAATATTTTAATTTGTATATAATAATAGAATCCTAATATTTTAAGTTTTATATAATTATAGAATCCTAATATTTTAAGTTTTATATAATAATAGAATCCTAATATTTTAAGTTTTATATAATAATAGAATCCTAATATTTTAAGTTTTATATAATAATAGAATCCTAATATTTTAAGTTGTATATAATAATAGAATCCTAATATTTTAAGTTTTATATAATAATAGAATCCTAATATTTTAAGTTGTATATAATAATAGAATCCTAATATTTTAAGTTTTATATAATAATAGAATCCTAATATTTTAAGTTTTATATAATAATAGAATCCTAATATTTTAAGTTTTATATAATAATAGAATCCTAATATTTTAAGTTTTATATAATAATAGAATCCTAATATTTTAAGTTTTATATAATAATAGAATCCTAATATTTTAAGTTTTATATAATAATAGAATCCTAATATTTTAAGTTTTATATAATAATAGAATCCTAATATTTTAAGTTTTATATAATAATAGAATCCTAATAATTTACGTTTTATATAATAATAGAATCCTAATATTTTAAGTTTTATAAAATAATAGAATCCTAATATTTTAAGTTTTATATAATAATAGAATCCTAATATTTTAAGTTTTATATAATAATAGAATCCTAATATTTTAAGTTTTATATAATAATAGAATCCTAATATTTTAAGTTTTATATAATAATAGAATCGTAATATTTTAAGTTTTATATAATAATAGAATCCTAATATTTTAAGTTGTATATAATAATAGAATCCTTATATTTTAAGTTTTATATAATAATAGAATCCTAATATTTTAAGTTTTATATAATAATAGAATCCTAATATTTTAAGTTTTATATAATAATAGAATCCTAATATTTTAAGTTGTATATAATAATAGAATCCTAATATTTTAAGTTTTATATAATAATAGAATCCTAATACTTTAAGTTTTATATAATAATAGAATCCTAATATTTTAAGTTTTATATAATAATAGAATCCTAATATTTTAAGTTTTATATAATAATAGAATCCTAATATTTATAGTTTTATATAATAATAGAATCCTAATATTTTAAGTTTTATATAATAATAGAATCCTAATATTTTAAGTTTTATATAATAATAGAATCCTAATATTTTAAGTTTTATATAATAATAGAATCCTAATATTTTAAGTTTTATATAATAATAGAATCCTAATATTTTAAGTTGTATATAATAATAGAATCCTAATACTTTAAGTTTTATATAATAATAGAATCCTAATATTTTAAGTTTTATATAATAATAGAATCCTAATATTTTAAGTTGTATATAATAATAGAATCCTAATATTTTAAGTTTTATATAATAATAGAATCCTAATACTTTAAGTTTTATATAATAATAGAATCCTAATATTTTAAGTTTTATATAATAATAGAATCCTAATATTTTAAGTTTTATATAATAATAGAATCCTAATATTTTAAGTTTTATATAATAATAGAATCCTAATATTTTAAGTTTTATATAATAATAGAATCCTAATATTTTAAGTTTTATATAATAATAGAATCCTAATATTTTAAGTTTTATATAATAATAGAATCCTAATATTTTAAGTTTTATATAATAATAGAATCCTAATATTTTAAGTTGTATATAATAATAGAATCCTAATATTTTAAGTTGTATATAATAATAGAATCCTAATATTTTAAGTTTTATATAATAATAGAATCCTAATATTTTAAGTTTTATATAATAATAGAATCCTAATATTTTAAGTTTTATATAATAATAGAATCCTAATATTTTAAGTTTTATATAATAATAGAATCCTAATATTTAAAGTTTTATATAATAATAGAATCCTAATATTTTAAGTTTTATATAATAATAGAATCCTAATATTTTAAGTTGTATATAATAATAGAATCCTAATATTTTAAGTTTTATATATTAATAGAATCCTAATATTTTAAGTTTTATATAATAATAGAATCCTAATATTTTAAGTTTTATATAATAATAGAATCCTAATATTTTAAGTTTTATATAATAATAGAATCCTAATATTTTAAGTTGTATATAATAATAGAATCCTAATATTTTAAGTTTTATATAATAATAGAATCCTAATATTTTAAGTTTTATATAATAATAGAATCCTAATATTTTAAGTTTTATATAATAATAGAATCCTAATATTTTAAGTTTTATATAATAATAGAATCCTAATATTTTAAGTTTTATATAATAATAGAATCCTAATATTTTAAGTTTTATATAATAATAGAATCCTAATATTTTAAGTTTTATATAATAATAGAATCCTAATATTTTAAGTTTTATATAATAATAGAATCCTAATATTTTAAGTTTTATATAATAATAGAATCCTAATATTTTAAGTTTTATATAATAATAGAATCCTAATAATTTACGTTTTATATAATAATAGAATCCTAATATTTTAAGTTTTATATAATAATAGAATCCTAATATTTTAAGTTTTATATAATAATAGAATCCTAATATTTTAAGTTTTATATAATAATAGAATCCTAATATTTTAAGTTTTATATAATAATAGAATCCTAATATTTTAAGTTTTATATAATAATAGAATCCTAATATTTTAAGTTTTATATAATAATAGAATCCTAATATTTTAAGTTGTATATAATAATAGAATCCTAATATTTTAAGTTTTATATAATAATAGAATCCTAATATTTTAAGTTTTATATAATAATAGAATCCTAATATTTTAAGTTTTATATAATAATAGAATCCTAATATTTTAAGTTTTATATAATAATAGAATACTAATATTTTAAGTTTTATATAATAATAGAATCCTAATATTTTAAGTTGTATATAATAATAGAATCCTAATATTTTAAGTTTTATATAATAATAGAATCCTAATATTTTAAGTTTTATATAATAATAGAATCCTAATATTAAAGTTTTATATAATAATAGAATCCTAATATTTTAAGTTTTATATAATAATAGAATCCTAATATTTTAAGTTTTATATAATAATAGAATCCTAATATTTTAAGTTTTATATAATAATAGAATCCTAATATTTTAAGTTTTATATAATAATAGAATCCTAATATTTTAAGTTTTATATAATAATAGAATCCTAATATTTTAAGTTTTATATAATAATAGAATCCTAATATTTTAAGTTTTATATAATGATAGAATCCTAATATTTTAAGTTTTATATAATGATAGAATCCTAATATTTTAAGTTTTATATAATAATAGAATCCTAATATTTTAAGTTTTATATAATAATAGAATCCTAATATTAAAGTTTTATATAATAATAGAATCCTAATATTTTAAGTTTTATATAATAATAGAATCCTAATATTTTAAGTTTTATATAATAATAGAATCCTAATATTTTAAGTTGTATATAATAATAGAATCCTAATATTTTAAGTTTTATATAATAATAGAATCCTAATATTTTAAGTTTTATATAATAATAGAATCCTAATATTAAAGTTTTATATAATAATAGAATCCTAATATTTTAAGTTTTATATAATAATAGAATCCTAATATTTTAAGTTTTATATAATAATAGAATCCTAATATTTTAAGTTTTATATAATAATAGAATCCTAATATTAAAGTTTTATATAATAATAGAATCCTAATATTAAAGTTTTACATAATAATAGAATCCTAATATTAAAGTTTTATATAATAATAGAATCCTAATATTTTAAGTTTTATATAATAATAGAATCCTAATATTTTAAGTTTTATATAATAATAGAATCCTAATATTTTAAGTTTTATATAATAATAGAATCCTAATATTTTAAGTTTTATATAATAATAGAATCCTAATATTAAAGTTTTATATAATAATAGAATCCTAATATTTTAAGTTTTATATAATAATAGAATCCTAATATTAAAGTTTTATATAATAATAGAATCCTAATATTTTAAGTTTTATATAATAATAGAATCCTAATATTTTAAGTTTTATATAATAATAGAATCCTAATATTAAAGTTTTACATAATAATAGAATCCTAATATTAAAGTTTATATAATAATAGAATCCTAATATTTTAAGTTTTATATAATAATAGAATCCTAATATTAAAGTTTTATATAATAATAGAATCCTAATATTTTAAGTTTTATATAATAATAGAATCCTTATATTTTAAGTTTTATATAATAATAGAATCCTAATATTTAAAGTTTTATATAATAATAGAATCCTAATATTAAAGTTTTATATAATAATAGAATCCTAATATTTAAGTTTATATAATAATAGAATCCTAATATTTTAAGTTTTATATAATAATAGAATCCTAATATTAAAGTTTTATATAATAATAGAATCCTAATATTTTAAGTTTTATATAATAATAGAATCCTAATATTTTAAGTTTTATATAATAATAGAATCCTAATATTAAAGTTTTACATAATAATAGAATCCTAATATTAAAGTTTTATATAATAATAGAATCCTAATATTTTAAGTTTTATATAATAATAGAATCCTAATATTAAAGTTTTATATAATAATAGAATCCTAATATAAAAGTTTTATATAATAATAGAATCCTAATATTTTAAGTTTTATATAATAATAGAATCCTAATATTAAAGTTTTACATAATAATAGAATCCTAATATTAAAGTTTATATAATAATAGAATCCTAATATTTTAAGTTTTATATAATAATAGAATCCTAATATTAAAGTTTTATATAACAATAGAATCCTAATATTAAAGTTTTATATAATAATAGAATCCTAATATTTTAAGTTTTATATAATAATAGAATCCTAATATTTAAGTTTTATATAATAATAGAATCCTAATATTTTAAGTTTTATATAATAATAGAATCCTAATATTTTAAGTTTTATATAATAATAGAATCCTAATATTAAAGTTTTACATAATAATAGAATCCTAATATTAAAGTTTATATAATAATAGAATCCTAATATTTTAAGTTTTATATAATAATAGAATCCTAATATTAAAGTTTTATATAATAATAGAATCCTAATATTTTTAGTTTTATATAATAATAGAATCCTAATATTTTAAGTTTTATATAATAATAGAATCCTAATATTAAAGTTTTATATAATAATAGAATCCTAATATTTTAAGTTTTATATAATAATAGAATCCTAATATTTTAAGTTTTATATAATAATAGAATCCTAATATTAAAGTTTTACATAATAATAGAATCCTAATATTAAAGTTTATATAATAATAGAATCCTAATATTAAAGTTTTATATAATAATAGAATCCTAATATTAAAGTTTTATATAATAATAGAATCCTAATATTAAAGTTTTATATAATAATAGAATCCTAATATTTTAAGTTTTATATAATAATAGAATCCTAATATTAAAGTTTTATATAATAAAAGAATCCTAATATTAAAGTTTATATAATAATAGAATCCTAATATTAAAGTTTTACATAATAATAGAATCCTAATATTAAAGTTTATATAATAATAGAATCCTAATATTTTAAGTTTTATATAATAATAGAATCCTAATATTAAAGTTTTACATAATAATAGAATCCTAATATTAAAGTTTTATATAATAATAGAATCCTAATATTTTAAGTTTTATATAATAATAGAATCCTAATATTAAAGTTTTATATAATAATAGAATCCTAATATTTTAAGTTTTATATAATAATAGAATCCTAATATATTAAGTTTTATATAATAATAGAATCCTAATATTAAAGTTTTACATAATAATAGAATCCTAATATTAAAGTTTATATAATAATAGAATCCTAATATTTTAAGTTTTATATAATAATAGAATCCTAATATTAAAGTTTTATATAATAATAGAATCCTAATATTTTAAGTTTTATATAATAATAGAATCCTAATATTTTAAGTTTTATATAATAATAGAATCCTAATATTTTAAGTTTTATATAATAATAGAATCCTTATATTAAAGTTTTATATAATAATAGAATCCTAATATTAAAGTTTTATATAATAATAGAATCCTAATATTTTAAGTTTTATATAATAATAGAATCCTAATATTAAAGTTTTATATAATAATAGAATCCTAATATTTTAAGTTTTATATAATAATAGAATCCTAATATTTTAAGTTTTATATAATAATAGAATCCTAATATTAAAGTTTTACATAATAATAGAATCCTAATATTAAAGTTTATATAATAATAGAATCCTAATATTTTAAGTTTTATATAATAATAGAATCCTAATATTAAAGTTTTATATAATAATAGAATCCTAATATTTTAAGTTTTATATAATAATAGAATCCTAATATTTAAAGTTTTATATAATAATAGAATCCTAATATTTTAAGTTTTATATAATAATAGAATCCTAATATTAAAGTTTTATATAATAATAGAATCCTAATATTAAAGTTTATATAATAATAGAATCCTAATATTTTAAGTTTTATATAATAATAGAATCCTAATATTAAAGTTTTATATAATAATAGAATCCTAATATTTTAAGTTTTATATAATAATAGAATCCTAATATTTTAAGTTTTATATAATAATAGAATCCTAATATTAAAGTTTTACATAATAATAGAATCCTAATATTAAAGTTTTATATAATAATAGAATCCTAATATTTTAAGTTTTATATAATAATAGAATCCTAATATTAAAGTTTTATATAATAATAGAATCCTAATATTAAAGTTTTATATAATAATAGAATCCTAATATTTTAAGTTTTATATAATAATAGAATCCTAATATTAAAGTTTTACATAATAATAGAATCCTAATATTAAAGTTAATATAATAATAGAATCCTAATATTTTAAGTTTTATATAATAATAGAATCCTAATATTAAAGTTTTATATAACAATAGAATCCTAATATTAAACTTTTATATAATAATAGAATCCTAATATTTTAAGTTTTATATAATAATAGAATCCTAATATTTAAGTTTTATATAATAATAGAATCCTAATATTTTAAGTTTTATATAATAATAGAATCCTAATATTTTAAGTTTTATATAATAATAGAATCCTAATATTAAAGTTTTACATAATAATAGAATCCTAATATTAAAGTTTATATAATAATAGAATCCTAATATTTTAAGTTTTATATAATAATAGAATCCTAATATTAAAGTTTTATATAATAATAGAATCCTAATATTAAAGTTTTATATAATAATAGAATCCTAATATTTTAAGTTTTATATAATAATAGAATCCTAATATTTTAAGTTTTATATAATAATAGAATCCTAATATTAAAGTTTTATATAATAATAGAATACTAATATTTTAAGTTTTATATAATAATAGAATCCTAATATTTTAAGTTTTATATAATAATAGAATCCTAATATTAAAGTTTTACATAATAATAGAATCCTAATATTAAAGTTTATATAATAATAGAATCCTAATATTAAAGTTTTATATAATAATAGAATCCTAATATTAAAGTTTTATATAATAATAGAATCCTAATATTAAAGTTTTATATAATAATAGAATCCTAATATTTTAAGTTTTATATAATAATAGAATCCTAATATTTAAGTTTTATATAATAATAGAATCCTAATATTAAAGTTTTATATGATAATAGAATCCTAATATTTTAAGTTTTATATAATAATAGAATCCTAATATTAAAGTTTTATATAATAATAGAATCCTAATATTAAAGTTTTATATAATAATAGAATCCTAATATTTTAAGTTTTATATAATAATAGAATCCTAATATTAAAGTTTTACATAATAATAGAATCCTAATATTAAAGTTTATATAATAATAGAATCCTAATATTTTAAGTTTTATATAATAATAGAATCCTAATATTAAAGTTTTATATAATAATAGAATCCTAATATTAAAGTTTTATATAATAATAGAATCCTAATATTTTAAGTTTTATATAATAATAGAATCCTAATATTTAAGGTTTATATAATAATAGAATCCTAATATTTTAAGTTTTATATAATAATAGAATCCTAATATTTTAAGTTTTATATAATAATAGAATCCTAATATTAAAGTTTTACATAATAATAGAATCCTAATATTAAAGTTTATATAATAATAGAATCCTAATATTTTAAGTTTTATATAATAATAGAATCCTAATATTAAAGTTTTATATAATAATAGAATCCTAATATTAAAGTTTTATATAATAATAGAATCCTAATATTTTAAGTTTTATATAATAATAGAATCCTAATATTTTAAGTTTTATATAATAATAGAATCCTAATATTAAAGTTTTATATAATAATAGAATCCTAATATTTTAAGTTTTATATAATAATAGAATCCTAATATTTTAAGTTTTATATAATAATAGAATCCTAATATTAAAGTTTTACATAATAATAGAATCCTAATATTAAAGTTTATATAATAATAGAATCCTAATATTAAAGTTTTATATAATAATAGAATCCTAATATTAAAGTTTTATATAATAATAGAATCCTAATATTAAAGTTTTATATAATAATAGAATCCTAATATTTAAAGTTTTATATAATAATAGAATCCTAATATTAAAGTTTTATATAATAATAGAATCCTAATATTAAAGTTTTATATAATAATAGAATCCTAATATTAAAGTTTATATAATAATAGAATCCTAATATTAAAGTTTTACATAATAATAGAATCCTAATATTAAAGTTTATATAATAATAGAATCCTAATATTTTAAGTTTTATATAATAATAGAATCCTAATATTAAAGTTTTATATAATAATAGAATCCTAATATTAAAGTTTTATATAATAATAGAATCCTAATATTTTAAGTTTTATATAATAATAGAATCCTAATATTAAAGTTTTATATAATAATAGAATCCTAATATTAAAGTTTATATAATAATAGAATCCTAATATTAAAGTTTTACATTATAATAGAATCCTAATATTAAAGTTTATATAATAATAGAATCCTAATATTTTAAGTTTTATATAATAATAGAATCCTAATATTAAAGTTTATATAATAATAGAATCCTAATATTAAAGTTTTACATAATAATAGAATCCTTATATTAAAGTTTATATAATAATAGAATCCTAATATTTTAAGTTTTATATAATAATATAATCCTAATATTAAAGTTTTATATAATAATAGAATCATAATATTAAAGTTTTACATAATAATAGAATCCTAATATTAAAGTTTTATATAATAATAGAATCCTAATATTTTAAGTTTTATATAATAATAGAATCCTAATATTTTAAGTTTTATATAATAATAGAATCCTAATATTAAAGTTTTATATAATAATAGAATCCTAATATTTTAAGTTTTATATAATAATAGAATCCTAATATTTTAAGTTTTATATAATAATAGAATCCTAATATTAAAGTTTTACATAATAATAGAATCCTAATATTAAAGTTTTATATAATAATAGAATCCTAATATTTTAAGTTTTATATAATAATAGAATCCTAATATTAAAGTTTTATATAATAATAGAATCCTAATATTTTAAGTTTTATATAATAATAGAATCCTAATATTAAAGTTTTATATAATAATAGAATCCTAATATTAAAGTTTTATATAATAATAGAATCCTAATATTAAAGTTTTATATAATAATAGAATCCTAATATTTTAAGTTTTATATTATAATAGAATCCTAATATTAAAGTTTTATATAATAATAGAATCCTAATATTAAAGTTTTATATGATAATAGAATCCTAATATTTTAAGTTTTATATAATAATAGAATCCTAATATTAAAGTTTTATATAATAATAGAATCCTAATATTAAAGTTTTATATAATAATAGAATCCTAATATTTTAAGTTTTATATAATAATAGAATCCTAATATTAAAGTTTTACATAATAATAGAATCCTAATATTAAAGTTTATATAATAATAGAATCCTAATATTTTAAGTTTTATATAATAATAGAATCCTAATATTAAAGTTTTATATAATAATAGAATCCTAATATTAAAGTTTTATATAATAATAGAATCCTAATATTTTAAGTTTTATATAATAATAGAATCCTAATATTTAAGGTTTATATAATAATAGAATCCTAATATTTTAAGTTTTATATAATAATAGAATCCTAATATTTTAAGTTTTATATAATAATAGAATCCTAATATTAAAGTTTTACATAATAATAGAATCCTAATATTAAAGTTTATATAATAATAGAATCCTAATATTTTAAGTTTTATATAATAATAGAATCCTAATATTAAAGTTTTATATAATAATAGAATCCTAATATTAAAGTTTTATATAATAATAGAATCCTAATA
>NC_136510.1:21899694-22000015 GCF_053919585.1 Euprymna scolopes | reverse complement strand
GAATCCTAATATTAAAGTTTTATATAATAATAGAATCCTAATATTAAAGTTTTATATAATAATAGAATCCTAATATTTAAGTTTTATATAATAATAGAATCCTAATATTTAAGTTTTATATAATAATAGAAACCTAATATTTAAGTTTTATATAATAATAGAATGCCTAATATTAAAGTTTTATATAATAATAGAATCCTAATATTTTAAGTTTTATATAATAATAGAATCCTAATATTTTAAGTTTTATATAATAATAGAATCCTAATATTTAAAGTTTTATATAATAATAGAATCCTAATATTTTAAGTTTTATATAATAATAGAATCCTAATATTTTAAGTTTTATATAATAATAGAATCCTAATATTTAAAGTTTTATATAATAATAGAATCCTAATATAAAAGTTTTACATAATAATAGAATCCTAATATTAAAGTTTTATATAATAATAGAATCCTAATATTAAAGTTTTATATAATAATAGAATCCTAATATTAAAGTTTTATATAATAATAGAATCCTAATATTAAAGTTTTATATAATAATAGAATCCTAATATTTTAAGTTTTATATAATAATAGAATCCTAATATTAAAGTTTTATATAATAATAGAATCCTAATATTTTAAGTTTTATATAATAATAGAATGCTAATATTAAAGTTTTATATTATAATAGAATCCTGATATTAAAGTTTTATATAATAATAGAATCCTAATATTTAAAGTTTTATATAATAATAGAATCCTAATATTTTAAGTTTTATATAATAATAGAATCCTAATATTTAAGTTTTATATAATAATAGAATCCTAATATTAAAGTTTTATATAATAATAGAATCCTAATATTAAAGTTTTATATAATAATAGAATCCTAATATTTTAAGTTTTATATAATAATAGAATCCTAATATTAAATTTTTATATAATAATAGAATCCTAATATTAAAGTTTTATATAATAATAGAATCCTAATATTAAATTTTTATATAATAATAGAATCCTAATATTTTAAGTTTTATATAATAATAGAATCCTAATATTAAAGGTTTACATAATAATAGAATCCTAATATTAAAGTTTTATATAATAATAGAATCCTAATATTTAAGTTTTATATAATAATAGAATCCTAATATTAAAGTTTTATATAATAATAGAATCCTAATATTAAAGTTTTATATAATAATAGAATCCTAAAATTTTAAGTTTTATATAATAATAGAATCCTAATATTAAAGTTTTATATAATAATAGAATCCTAATATTTTAAGTTTTATATAATAATAGAATCCTAATATTAAAGTTTTATATAATAATAGAATCCTAATATTAAAGTTTTATATAATAATAGAATCCTAATATTAAAGTTTTATATAATAATAGAATCTTAATATTTTAAGTTTTATATAATAATAGAATCTTAATATTTTAAGTTTTATATAATAATAGAATCCTAATATTAAAGTTTTATATAATAATAGAATCCTAATATTTTAAGTTTTATATAATAATAGAATCCTAATATTAAAGTTTTTTATAATAATAGAATCCTAATATTTTAAGTTTTATATAATAATAGAATCCTAATATATTAAGTTTTATATAATAATAGAATCGTAATATTTTAAGATTTATATAATAATAGAATCCTAATATTAAAGTTTTACATAATAATAGAATCCTAATATTTTAAGTTTTATATAATAATAGAATCCTAATATTAAAGTTTTATATAATAATAGAATCCTAATATTTTAAGTTTTATATAATAATAGAATCCTAATGTTTTAAGTTTTATATAATAATAGAATCCTAATATTAAAGTTTTATATAATAATAGAATCCTAATATTTTAAGTTTTATATAATAATAGAATCCTAATATTAAAGTTTTATATAATAATAGAATCCTAATATTAAAGTTTTATATAATAATAGAATCCTAATATTTTAAGTTTTATATAATAATAGAATCCTAATATTAAAGTTTTATATAATAATAGAATCCTAATATTAAAGTTTTATATAATAATAGAATCCTAATATTTTAAGTTTTATATAATAATAGAATCCTAATATTAAAGTTTTATATAATAATAGAATCCTAATATTAAAGTTTTATATAATAATAGAATTCTAATATTAAAGTTTTACATAATAATAGAATCCTAATATTAAAGTTTTATATAATAATAGAATCCTAATATTTAAGTTTTATATAATAATAGAATCCTAATATTTTAAGTTTTATATAATAATAGAATCCTAATATTTTAAGTTTTATATAATAATAGAATCCTAATATTTAAGTTTTATATAATAATAGAATCCTAATATTTTAAGTTTTATATAATAATAGGATCCTAATATTAAAGTTTTATATAATAATAGAATCCTAATACTAAAGTTTTATATAATAATAGAATCCTAATATTAAAGTTTTATATAATAATAGAATCCTAATATTAAAGTTTTATATAATAATAGAATCCTAATATTAAAGTTTTATATAATAATAGAATCCTAATATTTTAAGTTTTATATAATAATAGAATCCTAATATTTTAAGTTTTATATAATAATAGAATCCTAATATTAAAGTTTTATATAATAATAGAATCCTAATATTAAAGTTTTTTATATTAATAGAATCCTAATATTAAAGTTTTATATAATAATAGAATCCTAATATTAATGTTTTATATAATAATAGAATCCTAATATTAAAGTTTTACATAATAATAGAATCCTAATATTAAAGTTTTATATAATAATAGAATCCTAATATTAAAGTTTTATATAATAATAGAATCCTAATATTAAAGTGTTATATAATAATAGAATCCTAATATTTTAAGTTTTATATAATAATAGAATCCTAATATTAAAGTTTTATATAATAATAGAATCCTAATATTAAAGTTTTATATAATAATAGAATCCTAATATTAAAGTTTTATATAATAATAGAATCCTAATATTTAAGTTTTATATAATAATAGAATCCTAATATTTTAAGTTTTATATAATAATAGAAACCTAATATTAAAGTTTTATATAATAATAGAATGCTAATATTTAAGTTTTATATAATAATAGAATCCTAATATTTTAAGTTTTATATAATAATAGAATCCTAATATTAAAGTTTTATATAATAATAGAATCCTAATATTTTAAGTTTTATATAATAATAGAATCCTAATATTTTAAGTTTTATATAATAATAGAATCCTAATATTTTAAGTTTTATATAATAAAAGAATCCTAATATTAAAGTTTTACATAATAATAGAATCCTAATATTAAAGTTTTATATAATAATAGAATCCTAATATTAAAGTTTTATATAATAATAGAATCCTAATATTAAAGTTTTATATAATAATAGAATCCTAATATTAAAGTTTTATATAATAATAGAATCCTAATATTTTAAGTTTTATATAATAATAGAATCCTAATATTAAAGTTTTGTATAATAATAGAATCCTAATATTTTAAGTTTTATATAATAATAGAATCCTAATATTTTAAGTTTTATATAATAATAGAATCCTAATATTAAAGTTTTACATAATAATAGAATCCTAATATTAAAGTTTTATATAATAATAGAATCCTAATATTTTAAGTTTTATATAATAATAGAATCCTAATTTTTTAAGTTTTATATAATAATAGAATCCTAATATTTTAAGTTTTATATAATAATAGAATCCTAATATTTTAAGTTTTATATAATAATAGAATCCTAATATTTTAAGTTTTATATAATAATAGAATCCTAATATTAAAGTTTTATATAATAATAGAATCCTAATATTAAAGTTTTATATAATAATAGAATCCTAATATTTTAAGTTTTATATAATAATAGAATCCTAATATTAAAGTTTTACATAATAATAGAATCCTAATATTAAAGTTTTATATAATAATAGAATCCTAATATTTTAAGTTTTATATAATAATAGAATCCTAATATTAAAGTTTTATATAATAATAGAATCCTAATATTTTAAGTTTTATATAATAATAGAATCCTAATATTTTAAGTTTTATATAATAATAGAATCCTAATATTTTAAGTTTTATATAATAATAGAATCATAATATTAAAGTTTTATATAATAATAGAATCCTAATATTAAAGTTTTATATAATAATAGAATCCTAATATTAAAGTTTTATATAATTATAGAATCCTAATATTTTAAGTTTTATATAATAATAGAATCCTAATATCTTAAGTTTTATATAATAATAGAATCCTAATATTTTAAGTTTTATATAATAATAGAATCCTAATATTAAAGTTTTACATAATAATAGAATCCTAATATTAAAGTTTTATATAATAATAGAATCCTAATATTAAAGTTTTATATAATAATAGAATCCTAATATTAAAGTTTTATATAATAATAGAATCCTAATATTTTAAGTTTTATATAATAATAGAATCCTAATATTAAAGTTTTATATAATAATAGAATCCTAATACTAAAGTTTTATATAATAATAGAATCCTAATATTAAAGTTTTATATAATAATAGAATCCTAATATTAAAGTTTTATATAATAATAGAATCCTAATATTAAAGTTTTATATAATAATAGAATCCTAATATTTAAGTTTTATATAATAATAGAATCCTAATATTTTAAGTTTTATATAATAATAGAATCCTAATATTTAAGTTTTATATAATAATAGAATCCTAATATTTAAGTTTTATATAATAATAGAATCCTAATATTTTAAGTTTTATATAATAATAGGATCCTAATATTAAAGTTTTATATATTAATAGAATCCTAATACTAAAGTCTTATATAATAATAGAATCCTAATATTAAAGTTTTATATAATAATAGAATCCTAATATTAAAGTTTTATATAATAATAGAATCCTAATATTAAAGTTTTATATAATAATAGAATCCTAATATTTTAAGTTTTATATAATAATAGAATCCTAATATTTTAAGTTTTATATAATAATAGAATCCTAATATTAAAGTTTTATATAATAATAGAATCCTAATATTAAAGTTTTATATAATAATAGAATCCTAATATTAAAGTTTTATATAATAATAGAATCCTTATTTTAATGTTTTATATAATAATAGAATCCTAATATTAAAGTTTTACATAATAATAGAATCCTAATATTAAAGTTTTATATAATAATAGAATCCTAATATTAAAGTTTTATATAATAATAGAATCCTAATATTAAAGTGTTATATAATAATAGAATCCTAATATTTTAAGTTTTATATAATAATAGAATCCTAATATTAAAGTTTTATATAATAATAGAATCCTAATATTAAAGTTTTATATAATAATAGAATCCTAATATTAAAGTTTTATATAATAATAGAATCCTAATATTTAAGTTTTATATAATAATAGAATCCTAATATTTTAAGTTTTATATAATAATAGAAACCTAATATTAAAGTTTTATATAATAATAGAATGCTAATATTTAAGTTTTATATAATAATAGAATCCTAATATTTTAAGTTTTATATAATAATAGAATCCTAATATTAAAGTTTTATATAATAATAGAATCCTAATATTTTAAGTTTTATATAATAATAGAATCCTAATATTTTAAGTTTTATATAATAATAGAATCCTAATATTTTAAGTTTTATATAATAAAAGAATCCTAATATAAAAGTTTTACATAATAATAGAATCCTAATATTAAAGTTTTATATAATAATAGAATCCTAATATTTTAAGTTTTATATAATAATAGAATCCTAATATTTTAAGTTTTATATAATAATAGAATCCTAATATTTTAAGTTTTATATAATAATAGAATCATAATATTAAAGTTTTATATAATAATAGAATCCTAATATTAAAGTTTTATATAATAATAGAATCCTAATATTAAAGTTTTATATAATTATAGAATCCTAATATTTTAAGTTTTATATAATAATAGAATCCTAATATCTTAAGTTTTATATAATAATAGAATCCCAATATTTTAAGTTTTATATAATAATAGAATCCTAATATTAAAGTTTTACATAATAATAGAATCCTAATATTAAAGTTTTATATAATAATAGAATCCTAATATTAAAGTTTTATATAATAATAGAATCCTAATATTAAAGTTTTATATAATAATAGAATCCTAATATTTTAAGTTTTATATAATAATAGAATCCTAATATTAAAGTTTTATATAATAATAGAATCCTAATACTAAAGTTTTATATAATAATAGAATCCTAATATTAAAGTTTTATATAATAATAGAATCCTAATATTAAAGTTTTATATAATAATAGAATCCTAATATTAAAGTTTTATATAATAATAGAATCCTAATATTTAAGTTTTATATAATAATAGAATCCTAATATTTTAAGTTTTATATAATAATAGAATCCTAATATTTTAAGTTTTATATAATAATAGAATCCTAATATTTAAGTTTTATATAATAATAGAATCCTAATATTTTAAGTTTTATATAATAATAGGATCCTAATATTAAAGTTTTATATATTAATAGAATCCTAATACTAAAGTCTTATATAATAATAGAATCCTAATATTAAAGTTTTATATAATAATAGAATCCTAATATTAAAGTTTTATATAATAATAGAATCCTAATATTAAAGTTTTATATAATAATAGAATCCTAATATTTTAAGTTTTATATAATAATAGAATCTTAATATTTTAAGTTTTATATAATAATAGAATCCTAATATTAAAGTTTTATATAATAATAGAATCCTAATATTTTAAGTTTTATATAATAATAGAATCCTAATATTAAAGTTTTTTATAATAATAGAATCCTAATATTTTAAGTTTTATATAATAATAGAATCCTAATATTTTAAGTTTTATATAATAATAGAATCGTAATATTTTAAGATTTATATAATAATAGAATCCTAATATTAAAGTTTTACATAATAATAGAATCCTAATATTTTAAGTTTTATATAATAATAGAATCCTAATATTAAAGTTTTATATAATAATAGAATCCTAATATTTAAGTTTTATATAATAATAGAATCCTAATGTTTTAAGTTTTATATAATAATAGAATCCTAATATTAAAGTTTTATATAATAATAGAATCCTAATATTTTAAGTTTTATATAATAATAGAATCCTAATATTAAAGTTTTATATAATAATAGAATCCTAATATTAAAGTTTTATATAATAATAGAATCCTAATATTTTAAGTTTTGTATAATAATAGAATCCTAATATTAAAGTTTTATATAATAATAGAATCCTAATATTAAAGTTTTATATAATAATAGAATCCTAATATTTTAAGTTTTATATAATAATAGAATCCTAATATTAAAGTTTTATATAATAATAGAATCCTAATATTAAAGTTTTATATAATAATAGAATTCTAATATTAAAGTTTTACATAATAATAGAATCCTAATATTAAAGTTTTATATAATAATAGAATCCTAATATTTTAAGTTTTATATAATAATAGAATCCTAATATTAAAGTTTTATATAATAATAGAATCCTAATATTTTAAGTTTTATATAATAATACAATCCTAATATTAAAGTTTTATATAATAATAGAATCCTAATATTAAAGTTTTATATAATAATAGAATCCTAATATTAAAGTTTTACATAATAATAGAATCCTAATATTAAAGTTTTATATAATAATAGAATCCTAATATTTTAAGTTTTATATAATAATAGAATCCTAATATTAAAGTTTTATATAATAATAGAATCCTAATATTTTAAGTTTTATATAATAATAGAATCCTAATATTAAAGTTTTATATAATAATAGAATCCTAATATTAAAGTTTTATATAATAATAGAATCCTAATATTAAAGTTTTATATAATAATAGAATCCTAATATTAAAGTTTTATATAATAATAGAATCCTAATATTAAAGTTTTATATAATAATAGAATCCTAATATTTTAAGTTTTATATAATAATAGAATCCTAATATTAAAGTTTTATATAATAATAGAATCCTAATATTAAAGTTTTATATAATAATAGAATCCTAATATTTAAAGTTTTATATAATAATAGAATCCTAATATTAAAGTTTTATATAATAATAGAATCCTAATATTTTAAGTTTTATATAATAATAGAATCCTAATATTAAAGTTTTATATAATAATAGAATCCTAATATTAAAGTTTTATATAATAATAGAATCCTAATATTTAAAGTTTTATATAATAATAGAATCCTAATATTAAAGTTTTATATAATAATAGAATCCTAATATTAAAGTTTTATATAATAATAGAATCCTAATATTAAAGTTTTACATAATAATAGAATCCTAATATTAAAGTTTTATATAATAATAGAATCCTAATATTTTAAGTTTTATATAATAATAGAATCCTAATATTAAAGTTTTATATAATAATAGAATCCTAATATTAAAGTTTTATATAATAATAGAATCCTAATATTAAAGTTTTACATAATAATAGAATCCTAATATTTTAAGTTTTATATAATAATAGAATCCTAATATTAAAGTTTTATATAATAATAGAATCCTAATATTTTAAGTTTTATATAATAATAGAATCCTAATATTAAAGTTTTATATAATAATAGAATCCTAATATTTTAAGTTTTATATAATAATAGAATCCTAATATTAAAGTTTTATATAATAATAGAATCCTAATTTTTTAAGTTTTATATAATAATAGAATCCTAATATTAAAGTTTTATATAATAATAGAATCCTAATATTAAAGTTTTATATAATAATAGAATCCTAATATTAAAGTTTTATATAATAATAGAATCCTAATATTTTAAGTTGTATATAATAATAGAATCCTAATATTTTAAGTTTTATATAATAATAGAATCCTAATATTAAAGTTTTATATAATAATAGAATCCTAATATTTTAAGTTTATATAATAATAGAATCCTAATATTAAAGTTTTATATAATAATAGAATCCTAATATTAAAGTTTTATATAATAATAGAATCCTAATATTAAAGTTTTATATAATAATAGAATCCTAATATTAAAGTTTTATATAATAATAGAATCCTAATATTTTAAGTTTTATATAATAATAGAATCCTAATATTAAAGTTTTATATAATAATAGAATCCTAATATTTTAAGTTGTATATAATAATAGAATCCTAATATTTTAAGTTTTATATAATAATAGAATCCTAATATTAAAGTTTTATATAATAATAGAATCCTAATATTTTAAGTTTTATATAATAATAGAATCCTAATATTAAAGTTTTATATAATAATAGAATCCTAATATTTTAAGTTTTATATAATAATAGAATCCTAATATTAAAGTTTTATATAATAATAGAATCCTAATATTAAAGTTTTATATAATAATAGAATCCTAATATTAAAGTTTTATATAATAATAGAATCCTAATATTAAAGTTTTATATAATAATAGAATCCTAATATTAAAGTTTTATATAATAATAGAATCCTAATATTTTAAGTTTTATATAATAATAGAATCCTAATATTAAAGTTTTATATAATAATAGAATCCTAATATTAAAGTTTTATATAATAATAGAATCCTAATATTACAGTTTTATATAATAATAGAATCCTAATATTAAAGTTTTATATAATAATAGAATCCTAATATTTTAAGTTTTATATAATAATAGAATCCTAATATTAAAGTTTTATATAATAATAGAATCCTAATATTAAAGTTTTATATAATAATAGAATCCTAATATTTTAAGTTTTATATAATAATAGAATCCTAATATTAAAGTTTTATATAATAATAGAATCCTAATATAAAAGTTTTATATAATAATAGAATCCTAATATTAAAGTTTTACATAATAATAGAATCCTAATATTAAAGTTTTATATAATAATAGAATCCTAATATTTTAAGTTTTATATAATAATAGAATCCTTATATTAAAGTTTTATATAATAATAGAATCCTAATATTAAAGTTTTATATAATAATAGAATCCTAATATTAAAGTTTTACATAATAATAGAATCCTAATATTTTAAGTTTTATATAATAATAGAATCCTAATATTAAAGTTTTATATAATAATAGAATCCTAATATTTTAAGTTTTATATAATAATAGAATCCTAATATTAAAGTTTTATATAATAATAGAATCCTAATATTTTAAGTTTTATATAATAATAGAATCCTAATATTAAAGTTTTATATAATAATAGAATCCTAATTTTTTAAGTTTTATATAATAATAGAATCCTAATATTAAAGTTTTATATAATAATAGAATCCTTATATTAAAGTTTTATATAATAATAGAATCCTAATATTAAAGTTTTATATAATAATAGAATCCTAATATTTTAAGTTGTATATAATAATAGAATCCTAATATTTTAAGTTTTATATAATAATAGAATCCTAATATTAAAGTTTTATATAATAATAGAATCCTAATATTTTAAGTTTATATAATAATAGAATCCTAATATTAAAGTTTTATATAATAATAGAATCCTAATATTGAAGTTTTATATAATAATAGAATCCTAATATTAAAGTTTTATATAATAATAGAATCCTAATATTAAAGTTTTATATAATAATAGAATCCTAATATTTTAAGTTTTATATAATAATAGAATCCTAATATTAAAGTTTTATATAATAATAGAATCCTAATATTTTAAGTTGTATATAATAATAGAATCCTAATATTTTAAGTTTTATATAATAATAGAATCCTAATATTAAAGTTTTATATAATAATAGAATCCTAATATTAAAGTTTTATATAATAATAGAATCCTAATATTAAAGTTTTATATAATTATAGAATCCTAATATTTTAAGTTTTATATAATAATAGAATCCTAATATCTTAAGTTTTATATAATAATAGAATCCTAATATTTTAAGTTTTATATAATAATAGAATCCTAATATTAAAGTTTTACATAATAATAGAATCCTAATATTAAAGTTTTATATAATAATAGAATCCTAATATTAAAGTTTTATATAATAATAGAATCCTAATATTAAAGTTTTATATAATAATAGAATCCTAATATTTTAAGTTTTATATAATAATAGAATCCTAATATTAAAGTTTTATATAATAATAGAATCCTAATACTAAAGTTTTATATAATAATAGAATCCTAATATTAAAGTTTTATATAATAATAGAATCCTAATATTAAAGTTTTATATAATAATAGAATCCTAATATTAAAGTTTTATATAATAATAGAATCCTAATATTTAAGTTTTATATAATAATAGAATCCTAATATTTTAAGTTTTATATAATAATAGAATCCTAATATTTTAAGTTTTATATAATAATAGAATCCTAATATTTAAGTTTTATATAATAATAGAATCCTAATATTTTAAGTTTTATATAATAATAGGATCCTAATATTAAAGTTTTATATATTAATAGAATCCTAATACTAAAGTCTTATATAATAATAGAATCCTAATATTAAAGTTTTATATAATAATAGAATCCTAATATTAAAGTTTTATATAATAATAGAATCCTAATATTAAAGTTTTATATAATAATAGAATCCTAATATTTTAAGTTTTATATAATAATAGAATCCTAATATTTTAAGTTTTATATAATAATAGAATCCTAATATTAAAGTTTTATATAATAATAGAATCCTAATATTAAAGTTTTATATAATAATAGAATCCTAATATTAAAGTTTTATATAATAATAGAATCCTTATATTAATGTTTTATATAATAATAGAATCCTAATATTAAAGTTTTACATAATAATAGAATCCTAATATTAAAGTTTTATATAATAATAGAATCCTAATATTAAAGTTTTATATAATAATAGAATCCTAATATTAAAGTGTTATATAATAATAGAATCCTAATATTTTAAGTTTTATATAATAATAGAATCCTAATATTAAAGTTTTATATAATAATAGAATCCTAATATTAAAGTTTTATATAATAATAGAATCCTAATATTAAAGTTTTATATAATAATAGAATCCTAATATTTAAGTTTTATATAATAATAGAATCCTAATATTTTAAGTTTTATATAATAATAGAAACCTAATATTAAAGTTTTATATAATAATAGAATGCTAATATTTAAGTTTTATATAATAATAGAATCCTAATATTTTACGTTTTATATAATAATAGAATCCTAATATTAAAGTTTTATATAATAATAGAATCCTAATATTTTAAGTTTTATATAATAATAGAATCCTAATATTTTAAGTTTTATATAATAATAGAATCCTAATATTTTAAGTTTTATATAATAAAAGAATCCTAATATAAAAGTTTTACATAATAATAGAATCCTAATATTAAAGTTTTATATAATAATAGAATCCTAATATTAAAGTTTTATATAATAATAGAATCCTAATATTAAAGTTTTATATTATAATAGAATCCTAATATTAAAGTTTTATATAATAATAGAATCCTAATATTTTAAGTTTTATATAATAATAGAATCCTAATATTAAAGTTTTATATAATAATAGAATCCTAATATTTTAAGTTTTATATAATAATAGAATGCTAATATTAAAGTTTTATATTATAATAGAATCCTGATATTAAAGTTTTATATAATAATAGAATCCTAATATTAAAGTTTTATATAATAATAGAATCCTAATATTTTAAGTTTTATATAATAATAGAATCCTAATATTTAAGTTTTATATAATAATAGAATCCTAATATTAAAGTTTTATATAATAATAGAATCCTAATATTAAAGTTTTATATAATAATAGAATCCTAATATTTTAAGTTTTATATAATAATAGAATCCTAATATTAAATTTTTATATAATAATAGAATCCTAATATTAAAGTTTTATATAATAATAGAATCCTAATATTAAATTTTTATATAATAATAGAATCCTAATATTTTAAGTTTTATATAATAATAGAATCCTAATATTAAAGGTTTACATAATAATAGAATCCTAATATTAAAGTTTTATATAATAATAGAATCCTAATATTTAAGTTTTATATAATAATAGAATCCTAATATTAAAGTTTTATATAATAATAGAATCCTAATATTAAAGTTTTATATAATAATAGAATCCTAAAATTTTAAGTTTTATATAATAATAGAATCCTAATATTAAAGTTTTATATAATAATAGAATCCTAATATTTTAAGTTTTATATAATAATAGAATCCTAATATTAAAGTTTTATATAATAATAGAATCCTAATATTAAAGTTTTATATAATAATAGAATCCTAATATTAAAGTTTTATATAATAATAGAATCCTAATATTTTAAGTTTTATATAATAATAGAATCTTAATATTTTAAGTTTTATATAATAATAGAATCCTAATATTAAAGTTTTATATAATAATAGAATCCTAATATTTTAAGTTTTATATAATAATAGAATCCTAATATTAAAGTTTTTTATAATAATAGAATCCTAATATTTGAAGTTTTATATAATAATAGAATCCTAATATATTAAGTTTTATATAATAATAGAATCGTAATATTTTAAGATTTATATAATAATAGAATCCTAATATTAAAGTTTTACATAATAATAGAATCCTAATATTTTAAGTTTTATATAATAATAGAATCCTAATATTAAAGTTTTATATAATAATAGAATCCTAATATTTTAAGTTTTATATAATAATAGAATCCTAATGTTTTAAGTTTTATATAATAATAGAATCCTAATATTAAAGTTTTATATAATAATAGAATCCTAATATTTTAAGTTTTATATAATAATAGAATCCTAATATTAAAGTTTTATATAATAATAGAATCCTAATATTAAAGTTTTATATAATAATAGAATCCTAATATTTTAAGTTTTGTATAATAATAGAATCCTAATATTAAAGTTTTATATAATAATAGAATCCTAATATTAAAGTTTTATATAATAATAGAATCCTAATATTTTAAGTTTTATATAATAATAGAATCCTAATATTAAAGTTTTATATAATAATAGAATCCTAATATTAAAGTTTTATATAATAATAGAATTCTAATATTAAAGTTTTACATAATAATAGAATCCTAATATTAAAGTTTTATATAATAATAGAATCCTAATATTTTAAGTTTTATATAATAATAGAATCCTAATATTAAAGTTTTATATAATAATAGAATCCTAATATTTTAAGTTTTATATAATAATACAATCCTAATATTAAAGTTTTATATAATAATAGAATCCTAATATTAAAGTTTTATATAATAATAGAATCCTAATATTAAAGTTTTACATAATAATAGAATCCTAATATTAAAGTTTTATATAATAATAGAATCCTAATATTTTAAGTTTTATATAATAATAGAATCCTAATATTAAAGTTTTATATAATAATAGAATCCTAATATTTTAAGTTTTATATAATAATAGAATCCTAATATTAAAGTTTTATATAATAATAGAATCCTAATATTAAAGTTTTATATAATAATAGAATCCTAATATTAAAGTTTTATATAATAATAGAATCCTAATATTAAAGTTTTATATAATAATAGAATCCTAATATTAAAGTTTTATATAATAATAGAATCCTAATATTTTAAGTTTTATATAATAATAGAATCCTAATATTAAAGTTTTATATAATAATAGAATCCTAATATTAAAGTTTTATATAATAATAGAATCCTAATATTAAAGTTTTATATAATAATAGAATCCTAATATTAAAGTTTTATATAATAATAGAATCCTAATATTTTAAGTTTTATATAATAATAGAATCCTAATATTAAAGTTTTATATAATAATAGAATCCTAATATTAAAGTTTTATATAATAATAGAATCCTAATATTTAAAGTTTTATATAATAATAGAATCCTAATATTAAAGTTTTATATAATAATAGAATCCTAATATTAAAGTTTTATATAATAATAGAATCCTAATATTAAAGTTTTACATAATAATAGAATCCTAATATTAAAGTTTTATATAATAATAGAATCCTAATATTTTAAGTTTTATATAATAATAGAATCCTAATATTAAAGTTTTATATAATAATAGAATCCTAATATTAAAGTTTTATATAATAATAGAATCCTAATATTAAAGTTTTACATAATAATAGAATCCTAATATTTTAAGTTTTATATAATAATAGAATCCTAATATTAAAGTTTTATATAATAATAGAATCCTAATATTTTAAGTTTTATATAATAATAGAATCCTAATATTAAAGTTTTATATAATAATAGAATCCTAATATTTTAAGTTTTATATAATAATAGAATCCTAATATTAAAGTTTTATATAATAATAGAATCCTAATTTTTTAAGTTTTATATAATAATAGAATCCTAATATTAAAGTTTTATATAATAATAGAATCCTAATATTAAAGTTTTATATAATAATAGAATCCTAATATTAAAGTTTTATATAATAATAGAATCCTAATATTTTAAGTTGTATATAATAATAGAATCCTAATATTTTAAGTTTTATATAATAATAGAATCCTAATATTAAAGTTTTGTATAATAATAGAATCCTAATATTTTAAGTTTATATAATAATAGAATCCTAATATTAAAGTTTTATATAATAATAGAATCCTAATATTAAAGTTTTATATAATAATAGAATCCTAATATTAAAGTTTTATATAATAATAGAATCCTAATATTAAAGTTTTATATAATAATAGAATCCTAATATTTTAAGTTTTATATAATAATAGAATCCTAATATTAAAGTTTTATATAATAATAGAATCCTAATATTTTAAGTTGTATATAATAATAGAATCCTAATATTTTAAGTTTTATATAATAATAGAATCCTAATATTAAAGTTTTATATAATAATAGAATCCTAATATTTTAAGTTTTATATAATAATAGAATCCTAATATTAAAGTTTTATATAATAATAGAATCCTAATATTTTAAGTTTTATATAATAATAGAATCCTAATATTAAAGTTTTATATAATAATAGAATCCTAATATTAAAGTTTTATATAATAATAGAATCCTAATATTAAAGTTTTATATAATAATAGAATCCTAATATTAAAGTTTTATATAATAATAGAATCCTAATATTAAAGTTTTATATAATAATAGAATCCTAATATTTTAAGTTTTATATAATAATAGAATCCTAATATTAAAGTTTTATATAATAATAGAATCCTAATATTAAAGTTTTATATAATAATAGAATCCTAATATTACAGTTTTATATAATAATAGAATCCTAATATTAAAGTTTTATATAATAATAGAATCCTAATATTTTAAGTTTTATATAATAATAGAATCCTAATATTAAAGTTTTATATAATAATAGAATCCTAATATTAAAGTTTTATATAATAATAGAATCCTAATATTTTAAGTTTTATATAATAATAGAATCCTAATATTAAAGTTTTATATAATAATAGAATCCTAATATTAAAGTTTTATATAATAATAGAATCCTAATATTAAAGTTTTACATAATAATAGAATCCTAATATTAAAGTTTTATATAATAATAGAATCCTAATATTTTAAGTTTTATATAATAATAGAATCCTAATATTAAAGTTTTATATAATAATAGAATCCTAATATTAAAGTTTTATATAATAATAGAATCCTAATATTAAAGTTTTACATAATAATAGAATCCTAATATTTTAAGTTTTATATAATAATAGAATCCTAATATTAAAGTTTTATATAATAATAGAATCCTAATATTTTAAGTTTATATAATAATAGAATCCTAATATTAAAGTTTTATATAATAATAGAATCCTAATATTTTAAGTTTTATATAATAATAGAATCCTAATATTAAAGTTTTATATAATAATAGAATCCTAATTTTTTAAGTTTTATATAATAATAGAATCCTAATATTAAAGTTTTATATAATAATAGAATCCTAATATTAAAGTTTTATATAATAATAGAATCCTAATATTAAAGTTTTATATAATAATAGAATCCTAATATTTTAAGTTGTATATAATAATAGAATCCTAATATTTTAAGTTTTATATAATAATAGAATCCTAATATTAAAGTTTTATATAATAATAGAATCCTAATATTTTAAGTTTATATAATAATAGAATCCTAATATTAAAGTTTTATATAATAATAGAATCCTAATATTGAAGTTTTATATAATAATAGAATCCTAATATTAAAGTTTTATATAATAATAGAATCCTAATATTAAAGTTTTATATAATAATAGAATCCTAATATTTTAAGTTTTATATAATAATAGAATCCTAATATTAAAGTTTTATATAATAATAGAATCCTAATATTTTAAGTTGTATATAATAATAGAATCCTAATATTTTAAGTTTTATATAATAATAGAATCCTAATATTAAAGTTTTATATAATAATAGAATCCTAATATTTTAAGTTTATATAATAATAGAATCCTAATATTAAAGTTTTATATAATAATAGAATCCTAATATTAAAGTTTTATATAATAATAGAATCCTAATATTTAAGTTTTATATAATAATAGAATCCTAATATTAAAGTTTTATATAATAATAGAATCCTAATATTTTAAGTTTTATATAATAATAGAATCCTAATATTAAAGTTTTATATAATAATAGAATCCTAATATTAAAGTTTTATATAATAATAGAATCCTAATATTTTAAGTTTTATATAATAATAGAATCCTAATATTTTAAGTTTTATATAATAATAGAATCCTAATATTTAAGTTTTATATAATAATAGAATCCTAATATTTTAAGTTTTATATAATAATAGAATCCTAATATTTTAAGTTTTATATAATAATAGAATCCTAATATTTAAGTTTTATATAATAATAGAATTCTAATATTTTAAGTTTTATATAATAATAGAATCCTAATATTTAAAGTTTTATATAATAATAGAATCCTAATATTTTAAGTTTTATATAATAATAGAATCCTAATATTTTAAGTTTTATATAATAATAGAATCCTAATATTTTAAGTTTTATATAATAATAGAATCCTAATATTTAAGTTTTATATAATAAAAGAAACCTAATATTTTAAGTTTTATATAATAATAGAATCCTAATATTTTAAGTTTTATATAATAATAGAATCCTAATATTTTAAGTTTTATATAATAAAAGAATCCTAATATTTTAAGTTTTATATAATAATAGAATCCTAATATTAAAGTTTTATATAATAATAGAATCCTAATATTTAAGTTTTATATAATAATAGAATCCTAATATTTTAAGTTTTATATAATAATAGAATCCTAATATTTAAGTTTTATATAATAATAGAATCCTAATATTTAAGTTTTATATAATAATAGAATCCTAATATTTAAGTTTTATATAATAATAGAATCCTAATATTTAAGTTTTATATAATAATAGAATCCTAATATTTAAGTTTTATATAATAATAGAATCCTAATATTTAAGTTTTATAAAATAATAGAATCCTAATATTTAAGTTTTATATAATAATAGAATCCTAATATTAAAGTTTTATATAATAATAGAATCCTAATATTAAAGTTTTATATAATAATAGAATCCTAATATTTTAAGTTTTATATAATAATAGAATCCTAATATTAAAGTTTTATATAATAATAGAATCCTAATATTTTAAGTTGTATATAATAATAGAATCCTAATATTTTAAGTTTTATATAATAATAGAATCCTAATATTAAAGTTTTATATAATAATAGAATCCTAATATTTTAAGTTTTATATAATAATAGAATCCTAATATTAAAGTTTTATATAATAATAGAATCCTAATATTTTAAGTTTTATATAATAATAGAATCCTAATATTTTAAGTTTTATATAATAATAGAATCCTAATATTTTAAGTTTTATATAATAATAGAATCCTAATATTAAAGTTTTATATAATAATAGAATCCTAATATTAAAGTTTTATATAATAATAGAATCCTAATATTAAAGTTTTATATAATAATAGAATCCTTATATTAATGTTTTATATAATAATAGAATCCTAATATTAAAGTTTTACATAATAATAGAATCCTAATATTAAAGTTTTATATAATAATAGAATCCTAATATTAAAGTTTTATATAATAATAGAATCCTAATATTAAAGTGTTATATAATAATAGAATCCTAATATTTTAAGTTTTATATAATAATAGAATCCTAATATTAAAGTTTTATATTATAATAGAATCCTAATATTAAAGTTTTATATAATAATAGAATCCTAATATTAAAGTTTTATATAATAATAGAATCCTAATATTTAAGTTTTATATAATAATAGAATCCTAATATTTTAAGTTTTATATAATAATAGAAACCTAATATTAAAGTTTTATATAATAATAGAATGCTAATATTTAAGTTTTATATAATAATAGAATCCTAATATTTTAAGTTTTATATAATAATAGAATCCTAATATTAAAGTTTTATATAATAATAGAATCCTAATATTTTAAGTTTTATATAATAATAGAATCCTAATATTTTAAGTTTTATATAATAATAGAATCCTAATATTTTAAGTTTTATATAATAAAAGAATCCTAATATAAAAGTTTTACATAATAATAGAATCCTAATATTAAAGTTTTATATAATAATAGAATCCTAATATTAAAGTTTTATATAATAATAGAATCCTAATATTAAAGTTTTATATAATAATAGAATCCTAATATTAAAGTTTTATATAATAATAGAATCCTAATATTTTAAGTTTTATATAATAATAGAATCCTAATATTAAAGTTTTATATAATAATAGAATCCTAATATTTTAAGTTTTATATAATAATAGAATGCTAATATTAAAGTTTTATATTATAATAGAATCCTGATATTAAAGTTTTATATAATAATAGAATCCTAATATTAAAGTTTTATATAATAATAGAATCCTAATATTTTAAGTTTTATATAATAATAGAATCCTAATATTTAAGTTTTATATAATAATAGAATCCTAATATTAAAGTTTTATATAATAATAGAATCCTAATATTAAAGTTTTATATAATAATAGAATCCTAATATTTTAAGTTTTATATAATAATAGAATCCTAATATTAAATTTTTATATAATAATAGAATCCTAATATTAAAGTTTTATATAATAATAGAATCCTAATATTAAATTTTTATATAATAATAGAATCCTAATATTTTAAGTTTTATATAATAATAGAATCCTAATATTAAAGGTTTACATAATAATAGAATCCTAATATTAAAGTTTTATATAATAATAGAATCCTAATATTTAAGTTTTATATAATAATAGAATCCTAATATTAAAGTTTTATATAATAATAGAATCCTAATATTAAAGTTTTATATAATAATAGAATCCTAAAATTTTAAGTTTTATATAATAATAGAATCCTAATATTAAAGTTTTATATAATAATAGAATCCTAATATTTTAAGTTTTATATAATAATAGAATCCTAATATTAAAGTTTTATATAATAATAGAATCCTAATATTAAAGTTTTATATAATAATAGAATCCTAATATTAAAGTTTTATATAATAATAGAATCCTAATATTTTAAGTTTTATATAATAATAGAATCTTAATATTTTAAGTTTTATATAATAATAGAATCCTAATATTAAAGTTTTATATAATAATAGAATCCTAATATTTTAAGTTTTATATAATAATAGAATCCTAATATTAAAGTTTTTTATAATAATAGAATCCTAATATTTTAAGTTTTATATAATAATAGAATCCTAATATATTAAGTTTTATATAATAATAGAATCGTAATATTTTAAGATTTATATAATAATAGAATCCTAAAATTAAAGTTTTACATAATAATAGAATCCTAATATTTTAAGTTTTATATAATAATAGAATCCTAATATTAAAGTTTTATATAATAATAGAATCCTAATATTTTAAGTTTTATATAATAATAGAATCCTAATGTTTTAAGTTTTATATAATAATAGAATCCTAATATTAAAGTTTTATATAATAATAGAATCCTAATATTTTAAGTTTTATATAATAATAGAATCCTAATATTAAAGTTTTATATAATAATAGAATCCTAATATTAAAGTTTTATATAATAATAGAATCCTAATATTTTAAGTTTTGTATAATAATAGAATCCTAATATTAAAGTTTTATATAATAATAGAATCCTAATATTAAAGTTTTATATAATAATAGAATCCTAATATTTTAAGTTTTATATAATAATAGAATCCTAATATTAAAGTTTTATATAATAATAGAATCCTAATATTAAAGTTTTATATAATAATAGAATTCTAATATTAAAGTTTTACATAATAATAGAATCCTAATATTAAAGTTTTATATAATAATAGAATCCTAATATTTTAAGTTTTATATAATAATAGAATCCTAATATTAAAGTTTTATATAATAATAGAATCCTAATATTTTAAGTTTTATATAATAATACAATCCTAATATTAAAGTTTTATATAATAATAGAATCCTAATATTAAAGTTTTATATAATAATAGAATCCTAATATTAAAGTTTTACATAATAATAGAATCCTAATATTAAAGTTTTATATAATAATAGAATCCTAATATTTTAAGTTTTATATAATAATAGAATCCTAATATTAAAGTTTTATATAATAATAGAATCCTAATATTTTAAGTTTTATATAATAATAGAATCCTAATATTAAAGTTTTATATAATAATAGAATCCTAATATTTAAGTTTTATATAATAATAGAATCCTAATATTAAAGTTTTATATAATAATAGAATCCTAATATTAAAGTTTTATATAATAATAGAATCCTAATATTAAAGTTTTATATAATAATAGAATCCTAATATTTTAAGTTTTATATAATAATAGAATCCTAATATTAAAGTTTTATATAATAATAGAATCCTAATATTAAAGTTTTATATAATAATAGAATCCTAATATTAAAGTTTTATATAATAATAGAATCCTAATATTAAAGTTTTATATAATAATAGAATCCTAATATTTTAAGTTTTATATAATAATAGAATCCTAATATTAAAGTTTTATATAATAATAGAATCCTAATATTAAAGTTTTATATAATAATAGAATCCTAATATTTAAAGTTTTATATAATAATAGAATCCTAATATTAAAGTTTTATATAATAATAGAATCCTAATATTAAAGTTTTATATAATAATAGAATCCTAATATTAAAGTTTTACATAATAATAGAATCCTAATATTAAAGTTTTATATAATAATAGAATCCTAATATTTTAAGTTTTATATAATAATAGAATCCTAATATTAAAGTTTTATATAATAATAGAATCCTAATATTAAAGTTTTATATAATAATAGAATCCTAATATTAAAGTTTTACATAATAATAGAATCCTAATATTTTAAGTTTTATATAATAATAGAATCCTAATATTAAAGTTTTATATAATAATAGAATCCTAATATTTTAAGTTTTATATAATAATAGAATCCTAATATTAAAGTTTTATATAATAATAGAATCCTAATATTTTAAGTTTTATATAATAATAGAATCCTAATATTAAAGTTTTATATAATAATAGAATCCTAATTTTTTAAGTTTTATATAATAATAGAATCCTAATATTAAAGTTTTATATAATAATAGAATCCTAATATTAAAGTTTTATATAATAATAGAATCCTAATATTAAAGTTTTATATAATAATAGAATCCTAATATTTTAAGTTGTATATAATAATAGAATCCTAATATTTTAAGTTTTATATAATAATAGAATCCTAATATTAAAGTTTTATATAATAATAGAATCCTAATATTTTAAGTTTATATAATAATAGAATCCTAATATTAAAGTTTTATATAATAATAGAATCCTAATATTAAAGTTTTATATAATAATAGAATCCTAATATTAAAGTTTTATATAATAATAGAATCCTAATATTAAAGTTTTATATAATAATAGAATCCTAATATTTTAAGTTTTATATAATAATAGAATCCTAATATTAAAGTTTTATATAATAATAGAATCCTAATATTTTAAGTTGTATATAATAATAGAATCCTAATATTTTAAGTTTTATATAATAATAGAATCCTAATATTAAAGTTTTATATAATAATAGAATCCTAATATTTTAAGTTTTATATAATAATAGAATCCTAATATTAAAGTTTTATATAATAATAGAATCCTAATATTTTAAGTTTTATATAATAATAGAATCCTAATATTAAAGTTTTATATAATAATAGAATCCTAATATTAAAGTTTTATATAATAATAGAATCCTAATATTAAAGTTTTATATAATAATAGAATCCTAATATTAAAGTTTTATATAATAATAGAATCCTAATATTAAAGTTTTATATAATAATAGAATCCTAATATTTTAAGTTTTATATAATAATAGAATCCTAATATTAAAGTTTTATATAATAATAGAATCCTAATATTAAAGTTTTATATAATAATAGAATCCTAATATTACAGTTTTATATAATAATAGAATCCTAATATTAAAGTTTTATATAATAATAGAATCCTAATATTTTAAGTTTTATATAATAATAGAATCCTAATATTAAAGTTTTATATAATAATAGAATCCTAATATTAAAGTTTTATATAATAATAGAATCCTAATATTTTAAGTTTTATATAATAATAGAATCCTAATATTAAAGTTTTATATAATAATAGAATCCTAATATTAAAGTTTTATATAATAATAGAATCCTAATATTAAAGTTTTACATAATAATAGAATCCTAATATTAAAGTTTTATATAATAATAGAATCCTAATATTTTAAGTTTTATATAATAATAGAATCCTAATATTAAAGTTTTATATAATAATAGAATCCTAATATTAAAGTTTTATATAATAATAGAATCCTAATATTAAAGTTTTACATAATAATAGAATCCTAATATTTTAAGTTTTATATAATAATAGAATCCTAATATTAAAGTTTTATATAATAATAGAATCCTAATATTTTAAGTTTATATAATAATAGAATCCTAATATTAAAGTTTTATATAATAATAGAATCCTAATATTTTAAGTTTTATATAATAATAGAATCCTAATATTAAAGTTTTATATAATAATAGAATCCTAATTTTTTAAGTTTTATATAATAATAGAATCCTAATATTAAAGTTTTATATAATAATAGAATCCTAATATTAAAGTTTTATATAATAATAGAATCCTAATATTAAAGTTTTATATAATAATAGAATCCTAATATTTTAAGTTGTATATAATAATAGAATCCTAATATTTTAAGTTTTATATAATAATAGAATCCTAATATTAAAGTTTTATATAATAATAGAATCCTAATATTTTAAGTTTATATAATAATAGAATCCTAATATTAAAGTTTTATATAATAATAGAATCCTAATATTGAAGTTTTATATAATAATAGAATCCTAATATTAAAGTTTTATATAATAATAGAATCCTAATATTAAAGTTTTATATAATAATAGAATCCTAATATTTTAAGTTTTATATAATAATAGAATCCTAATATTAAAGTTTTATATAATAATAGAATCCTAATATTTTAAGTTGTATATAATAATAGAATCCTAATATTTTAAGTTTTATATAATAATAGAATCCTAATATTAAAGTTTTATATAATAATAGAATCCTAATATTTTAAGTTTATATAATAATAGAATCCTAATATTAAAGTTTTATATAATAATAGAATCCTAATATTAAAGTTTTATATAATAATAGAATCCTAATATTTAAGTTTTATATAATAATAGAATCCTAATATTAAAGTTTTATATAATAATAGAATCCTAATATTTTAAGTTTTATATAATAATAGAATCCTAATATTAAAGTTTTATATAATAATAGAATCCTAATATTAAAGTTTTATATAATAATAGAATCCTAATATTTTAAGTTTTATATAATAATAGAATCCTAATATTTTAAGTTTTATATAATAATAGAATCCTAATATTTAAGTTTTATATAATAATAGAATCCTAATATTTTAAGTTTTATATAATAATAGAATCCTAATATTTTAAGTTTTATATAATAATAGAATCCTAATATTTAAGTTTTATATAATAATAGAATTCTAATATTTTAAGTTTTATATAATAATAGAATCCTAATATTTAAAGTTTTATATAATAATAGAATCCTAATATTTTAAGTTTTATATAATAATAGAATCCTAATATTTTCAGTTTTATATAATAATAGAATCCTAATATTTTAAGTTTTATATAATAATAGAATCCTAATATTTAAGTTTTATATAATAAAAGAAACCTAATATTTTAAGTTTTATATAATAATAGAATCCTAATATTTTAAGTTTTATATAATAATAGAATCCTAATATTTTAAGTTTTATATAATAAAAGAATCCTAATATTTTAAGTTTTATATAATAATAGAATCCTAATATTAAAGTTTTATATAATAATAGAATCCTAATATTTAAGTTTTATATAATAATAGAATCCTAATATTTTAAGTTTTATATAATAATAGAATCCTAATATTTAAGTTTTATATAATAATAGAATCCTAATATTTAAGTTTTATATAATAATAGAATCCTAATATTTAAGTTTTATATAATAATAGAATCCTAATATTTAAGTTTTATATAATAATAGAATCCTAATATTTAAGTTTTATATAATAATAGAATCCTAATATTTAAGTTTTATAAAATTATAGAATCCTAATATTTAAGTTTTATATAATAATAGAATCCTAATATTAAAGTTTTATATAATAATAGAATCCTAATATTAAAGTTTTATATTATAATAGAATCCTAATATTAAAGTTTTATATAATAATAGAATCCTAATATTAAAGTTTTATATAATAATAGAATCCTAATATTTTAAGTTTTATATAATAATAGAATCCTAATATTTAAGTTTTATATAATAATAGAATCCTAATATTAAAGTTTTATATAATAATAGAATCCTAATATTAAAGTTTTATATAATAATAGAATCCTAATATTTTAAGTTTTATATAATAATAGAATCCTAATATTAAAGTTATATATAATAATAGAATCCTAATATTAAAGTTTTATATAATAATAGAATCCTAATATTAAATTTTTATATAATAATAGAATCCTAATATTTTAAGTTTTATATAATAATAGAATCCTAATATTTTAAGTTTTATATAATAATAGAATCCTAATATTTTAAGTTTTATATAATAATAGAATCCTAATATTTTAAGTTTTATATAATAATAGAATCCTAATATTTTAAGTTTTATATAATAATAGAATCCTAATATTTTAAGTTTTATATAATAATAGAATCCTAATATTTTCAGTTTTATATAATAATAGAATCCTAATATTTTAAGTTTTATATAATAATAGAATCCTAATATTTAAGTTTTATATAATAATAGAATCCTAATATTTTAAGTTTTATATAATAATAGAATCCTAATATTTTATGTTTTATATAATAATAGAATCCTAATATTTTAAGTTTTATATAATAATAGAATCCTAATATTTTAAGTTTTATATAATAATAGAATCCTAATATTTAAAGTTTTATATAATAATAGAATCCTAATATTTTAAGTTTTATATAATAAAAGAATCCTAATATTTTAAGTTTTATATAATAATAGAATCCTAATATTTTAAGTTTTATATAATAATAGAATCCTAATATTTTAAGTTTTATATAATAATAGAATCCTAATATTTTAAGTTTTATATAATAATAGAATCCTAATATTTTAAGTTTTATATAATAATAGAATCCTAATATTTTAAGTTTTATATAATAATAGAATCCTAATATTTTAAGTTTTATATAATAATAGAATCCTAATATTTTAAGTTTTATATAATAATAGAATCCTAATATTTTTAGTTTTATATAATAATAGATCAATCTTCTCAGTGTAAACGAAATAAAATAGTTGTTAAGTGCTGAGGCATTATGTTGAACAGAGATGGCGGTGAAGAAGCAGTGTAGTACGATCCTGAGTGTTATTGCCAGTAACAAAGATGGCGACGAACTGATTGAATCCAAAATTCGACAATTTTTATAGTAACTTTAGAAGCTTTTCATTGGTTGCTCACCATGACTTGTGGTTATAAAAACGATCGTCATACCTCCATGAGTTCGTCTGATGAGGAAGGTCTCTAGCAGCTTCGGCTGCAGGGAGACAGGGTAGTAGTACTCGTCAAGGATTCGTCACTTGACACTCAGCCTGACAGGTGAGGCACCGGGAACCGGCCCAGCACCTGTTAGACTGAGGTACGCCGCCTGGGTAATATCTAGAAGGTCCACCCTCCCAGGCCTTGCCACTGGGCTTTCCGGTAGAGTAAGTTCATTGCTTACTGCCTGGGGAGCCCCTACCAGGGGATGCCGACGAGGTTACTCAGGCAATTTTTACAATTGCAGAAGTGCCCCTCCTATAGGGGGAGCCTGCTGGATCCCCACTTTCCGGCCTTGTGCCACATTTTTCCGAGGTGGGCAGCAAATATATAACTACCCCCATCAGGAGTCAAAAACATTTCACAATAAACTTCAAACAAAAATTTAAATAAAATAAAGTAAAACTACATCTTTTTTAATATCTATATATTTTTTGTTTCCTTATCCCCCCCTCTCCAAAAAAAATCATCTTATTGCATTTGTCAATTCTAATAAAACTTCTATCACAATATTAGGAAAACAAAGCTCAAATCTGTAAAAAAAAATTTTATTTGTAAACATTTTTAAAAAAAAATAGGCTTTATTCATAGTTATAGAACTTACAGACTACTCAATTGAAAGTTGCAAATAAAAATTTAATAATTTCCTCTCAAAAAACAAGATGGCTTCAGTGAGTTTCTCTTTCATTGCAGCCTTTTTGGTCTGTCCTGATTAGTTTTAGCGCTGAAAACAGACGTTCAACACTCACTTTTGTTGGAGGAAGTGCTGCTGCCAACACTGTAGACTCTTTCATTATCTCAGGGTATAACTTTATGGCTTCATGAACATTTAACTTAGATTTCTATCTGCTTGCATGGAAGTCTAGCTTAAACTTGTTAAGGCTTTATTCACTAAAGTTTTAGCTTTCCTGCAGCTTACGCTGCTTTGATCTTGCTTTATGATCTTAATCCAAAAGCTTTTCAAAATCCTCTTCATCGCAGGTTCCCTCTGAGTCTCTGGTTGAAATAGTGTGGATGTTCAGTAGATGCCTTTGCATTTAAGCCCCAAATCCTCACGGCAAGATCACAAAGTGTCGATTTTCCTTCATCTTTCTGAGTTTCAGATAACACTCTATTCATTGCGTCTACATATACTCCACCCAGTAGAATTTTATTATAAAGCAGTTGTACTTCTCTTTGATGCATTGACTTGTACATTGTTCTTGCAAGCAAACCACCACACCTGCAATTGTCTTCTTAACATAATCAGTTTTAAATTAGATTAAGGTGATTCGTGAATTTCTTTATTCTGGTTCTTATTTTTCATTGCTTCACTTGTAGGCTTATCATATTCACTAGTAACGTTTGTTTTCTATTTCATATATTTCAAACCGCTAAAGTTCTTTGATAAACGTATGATCTTTATATTCTGAAGTAGATATTTCATAATCTAGGATATTTCTATTAATGAAAAATATCATAAACTACCGAAAATGAAGGAAAAGAAAAATCAATGGGAGACACTGTTTCAGTGTTTTTTGTTTAGATTTGTTAGTCGTACACAATGCAGTCACATGTGCAACACGAATTGATTTAGGCCCGTTTTTCTATAAGACTGTAATTTCGGATCGATCCCGGACTAATCCAATTGCCAAATTCCGTTTGATTCAGGAACTGGATAACTTTTGGATTACAATCTGATTGTTATCCGATATAATTCACAGTGATCTCACTCAAAGACAGAATTTTTATGGATCCTGCATGATGTCAAAACCAAAACGAAAACAGCTATCTCGACAGGATTTTCAGTGATCCAATGGACCAAAATATCTTGATAAAATAGAAGCATTGCAGTACAGTACAAAATATGACATGCCTACAAAAATAAAAGCAAAACTATGCAAAAACTGCTAAATTGTGCAACTGGTAAAACCAAGCAGGAAAACCATGTAAAATTATTAAAAAAACACGAATAGGTTGATAAATCGTTAAACAAAACAATTAAAGCAAAATCTATCGGCTGATAATAAAGTTATTACATTCGAGAATATCATTTATTAACAGTGAGAAAAATGTAATTGTAGCAAGACAAAAAAGAAAAAGTCTAACGAGATGCACAGCAAATTTCACTACACGGGTTGTATCAAAAAGTCGGACGAGACACAGAGCACTATTAACTGTACACAGTTCTGAACACTTCACCCTAACTCCTCCCAGCGACCTGCTTTTATCGTGTCAAGCATGCCTCATTAGTAGGTGTGTCATGTGACCATGCGAGAACTGTGCAAGATTAAAGACTTTAAAACATCACAGACGCCATCTTTAATCTTTTTGATTTTTTTTTTCTTCTCAGCCTGCAGGACAGACAGACATAAGGACGCTTCTGAGGTGAGTGTTGATTATTTATTTATCGTTTGTACAGCCACACAAGGGACAAACGCGTGGCCGCTTGCTTCTTTGATGAATATCACACTCCCCCCTGATCTCATGATCACACAGAGTGGATTCCGGGTTGGTCTTTTATTCTGCTCACTTCTGCAAAGGGGCACATTTATCATCTTTGGTTCTGGTTCCGGTTCTGGTTCTGGTTCTGGTTCTGGTTCCGTTTCTGCTTCATCAGACGAACTATAGCCAACACTCTCTGGCGAATGAGGGTCACTGATCGCGTTTGTCAGCAGCTCATTACTCGATGATTCATCGCTTTCCTCTGTAGTTGTATGATATATCTCAGCAGCTAAGTGAAGATCGCGTACATGACGTGGGGTTCCATCAACTAGGATCGACTGCTGGCTGATCACTCCAGATATTTGTCCCCTTTTGAACTTGGTGGTGCACCAGTCTCCTGGGGCTTTCACCCAGACTGGATCCCCTATCCCATATCTATTGTGTTCCCTCATCGATTAGCTGTGTAGCATCAATTCCCTTTAGTCTGACACAGCATGTGTGTATAGCATGGCAGGTGCTGTTGCAGGTAACTTACCATCCTTTGGCATGATGTTATATCGATACAGGGGCTTCTGTACATTGCTTTCTGGTAGAAATTCTCTTAATGCTGCGATGCTTTCAGCAATGCGATTCCCTGATGGCACATGAGCACAATGCAATCATAGTCGGTGCCCCATTCATCTAACAATTGCCAGACTTGTTGCTGCAAACAGTGGCATTGTTCTCTGTCAAGACCTCTTCTGGGCACCTCGCTCAGAGAAGATGGACGGTAACTGGTAAACAATATTTGCCGAGTCTGATCGGGTCATTTGTCGATACACCACAAAACATGTAGGTCCAGAATCAATAAGAGTTAAAAAGGGCTTTCTGCTGTAATGGGTGATATCCATCGCCACCCATTGCCATACATCCTTAACATCCAATCGCCCTTTCTGCCATTGCTCTGGTGCAGGATCAACAGACTGACATGCATCAATGCTTGACGATCTGCCTGACATCTGCCCTTATCACTGTCAGGTCCACGCACCTCACAAAATGCAGGACTCTCTTGATTCCTGGATGTCCGTTCTGTGCATGAATCTCCTTTATTTGGCATGGGATCATCGCGCCGATTGCAACTGCATAGGATCAAACAGTGTGCTTGATGCCCATTTTCATGGCTTCATACTATTTGTGAGGCACACGAGTTAATGCGTCAACACAATTACTGTGTGATGCTACCAGCGTTACATTCACCGATAACCTGTATTCAGAGACAAGACTCTTCAGCGTGTCTAGTCTTCGCCAGATTAAAATTTCACTGGCTGTCTTAGTACGGATTCTTGCTCGTCTCGAAAGTGTGCTGGACACTCAGTGGTAGACACAGAGAGAATTTGTGTACAGGTGCAAGTTTTTCGAATGCCATTGGTGTGCCAGATTTATGCCTTTTACAACAGCGTTCAACTCCACCAGGTTGATATGCTGAACATCGCTTATAGCTGCAGCCAACATGCGTCCTCAAACACATATCCTTTTTTCACATGTCACCTCACATCTTCAAAGTCGGCTTGAAAGTCACCACACCAAAATGCACCTGGATGTGGTAAAGAGTGTGGTGATCCCCAGGTTACCACTAGCAGACCCTGGGTGTGGCAACAGGACTTGATACCGGCCCACAAGTCCAAAGAGACCGAGGCTAGGCTTCAGAAGGAGTGCTAAAACTTTGTATCGTTCTTTCATTGGCCCTTTCCTCCTACCACTTGAATCTGCTGGACTAATTCGTTTGGTCATACGCCGAGAACATCACCAACATGACCACCCAAAAATAGCAAAACCAGTCTGATCGCTGCCATTCGCCGAGCTACTGCCGGCGCTTGTGGGAAAGGCATGCTCCTAGTTCTGGACCTCTATCAAGGCACTGATTGAGGCTGAAGGCGGCTACATTTAATAGATGTCAGCTCTACTACATGATCAAGTTACCTGAATTCATTTTTTCAATAAAAGTTTATAAATAAATTTTTTCTTAAGGCGACAATTTTATCGTTCTCCCCTGTATTATCGGAGACATCGACCACATACTGCGGACGAATAAATGAGCTGGAGGAATGCCACTCTTTAATCATTAGCAGTCTGTAACACAAGACACCTTTTTTTTTTGGAGCCATTTGTGTACGTCTGACCTAGAAGTTCGAATCATGTGTAATCAGATATGTTGGGCTAGCCACCTAGCTGCGAGAATAGACCGATAAAAACACCCAATTAATGTCAGCAATCATGTGAAAATATTATGTTCTATTTTGTTTAATTTTCGATTTTTTTAGCTGGATAACGGCTCAAATGGATCACCATTTTGTTTTCTGTTCTAACTCGACTGGTTTTACACTACCTAAATTAAAAAAATCACTTTAAAATAAGTTAAAACAGAAAAATACTTATCCAAGTAGGTTTAAAAGTAGCTCATCTTGCCTTTGGTAACATTTATTTATTGTGTATTTATTTGTTTTTACTCAGTTTTGCTTTGTTGGCTATTTTAGAAAATTACCAAATTTTAAATTTCGGAATCCACTATCGGTAAAATTGTTAATCGTCTCAAATTTCTTTGCTTTTTTTTCTTGACAACATTGCAGTAGCAGTTCAACCCTTCTCAGATTGGATATAAGTTTTTTATTACAATTCTAAAAGGAAAGTCAGTTTTAGGAGGTTATCAAAGCAGCGTACTTCCTCAAAGAGAGAGCCAGTCAATTCAACTAAAACCAAACAAGAATCTGAGCGTTGGTACTGAAAAGAGGGTTGTTTGATTTTAGAGATGTAAGAAGTACCAAGCCACGTTTCCCTATTGGACTTCTTGCTCCAGGTCAGAAGAGAGACTATCATCAAGCGACGCGACTATTGAGCGGTTTTTAGACTCCTTATTTTACTTTTTTTTTTACATAGGAGTCACCACTTACCACGGCCCGAAAGCTACTCGAGGATAAGAATTAATGAATGTACGGTAGTCATTGAGATAGCGTATTAATAGTTAGTAGTGGAAAGAGAGTAGAACTTGATTATTTAGGAGGTGGCTCAACAAGAACATGTTTACATTGGACTTGAAGACGACCATGTTATAGTCAGCTGGAAAGCAGACGAGCAGAACAGAGTTCCATGTGCGGTAGTTCTAAGAAACAAGCTCTGTTCATGGAATTTGCATTTAAATTTAGGCATAGATAGAGTAGGGGAAACTTTTGATGGTTGTTGCAGCTAGTCATGTATTTTTTGTAAAAGTTTTACAAATGGATACCATAGATTGAAGCTCAGACGAGCACTTGCCATGAAAATAAAGCTAGAGAACAGACAGGGTCGAAACGTCTCTCCTGTGGAAAGAGGTTGTAGGGAAAAAAGGGCATCACCTACAAGGTTTCGCAGCCGGTTTTTAACTTAGTCAAGGCAGGATAGGAAACTCTGAGCAGATCCCATCCAGATATGGCAACAGAACTCCATTTTCGGATGTATCTGACTCTTACACACGTAGAGGATTGTGTCGGGATTTAGTTATATTCTGGGGTGGTAAAATGACGCAACCATTTTTCCGGTGACATTGGCAACAAATTTGATGTAAGTTTTCTATTTTAGGTCAGAAGTAAAGGTCAGATCCAGGAGTTTGTCAAAACAGGGAGCCTCTTTTAGACGAGAGTGTGGCACAATGACGTAGCCCCTTTGGAGGGAGCTGGGGGCTTCTACATTAATAAACCTTGTGCCTAACTTGGTCTGTACTTATGAAGTGCAGATGTGTAAGCAGGTGTTTGTGATTTTGAAAATGTTCTGGTATGACTCAAGCCAAGAATGACGGTTTGTTCATAATATTGAACCAAGGCAAAACGATATAAGACCTTAGAATTTGAAAAGTCAAACCCGATAGGACTCATAGATATAAAAAGAAAACAATGTTTAAACGTTATGTATGAATGCCCCCCTCTCCCCCTCTCTCTTTCTCCATTTCACTCCCCTTTTCTCCCTTTCAATGAAGAAAGAAAGAATTAAATATAATTTAATTGTTTTAAACAGTTGACGCTTGCATTCTGAGTTCGGCGGATGCCACATAGCATGCGCCTGGTTTCAACCGGTCGTTATAAAAATATGCCCCTCATTGTTAAAGCTTTAATAAATTTTATATATTTTTATAAAAATGCATTTGTTCGCTATTTTTATATAAGCGTTCGATTTCAGCATGCCATTAATGCCGACGATGGGAACGACGCAAGGGAGAAGCGACCCATGCCAGCCAGTTATAGCTGACAACATATCGACCCGTTTTTGTTGAGGTTTCCAACATGTACCTATCGTTAGATATCGTTGGATATCGTGTTTATTCCCCTGGGGAGCAGGTTGCATTCCCAGATCGTTCCTCAACCAAGTAATTTTCCCCGGGGAAGCAATAGTATCATAAGAGCTATTCATATCAAGTGGGGATCAGAGCATTTATGGTGAAAAGATAAAAGCTTGGTTTTGGATGCGTTAAAATTAACCATCCACCTTTTCCCCCATTGCATCATATACTCAAGGTCTGCCTGGTAACTCTTGCTTCCCTTTTTCGTCCTTTAGTTCTCATATTGCATCATACTGTATTTTCCCCGATTCTTTATTGCATAAATCAAGTTGACAAAGACTTTCATTAGAATTTGGTGGCTCTTAAAAGAGACGTTTTTGGTAACACTCTGAAGGGCATGCAACTTGGTGGGATGTCACAACCATCATCTACAGAAATCCATGTTTTCATAGTTATCGTTAATTTTCAAAAAGGGGGACAACAAATTTTTGTAAACCGTAATGGGCGACCGTCTCTTGAAAAAATCTCACGTAAAACGACATTTGCAGATATAATTAATACTTATAATTTTCACACCCTTTTTTTTTTTTTTTTTTTTTTTTTTTTTTGTACCGATTTGTAAAGCATTCTTTATGTACTGGTACATAGAAAGTTTACACATTCTAAAATTAAACTTTTAATTTATTTTTAAAGATTTAAAAGTATGCCTGTTTTAGCGTTTTGTAAAAAAAATATTTTTATCCTCATCTGAAAGATAATTATTGGTAACATATTCAATGAATCTCACACTTCAAAACGCAAAAGATAAAAAGAGTAATGTTAAGTTTTCAGACATTGTGTTGAACAAAGATGGCGGCGTAGTTCAGATCAGTAACCAAGATGGCGACCAAGAATCAAATGCGACCCGTCGCGTAGTTAACCTCTTAAGTTCTGAGATATTATGTTGAGCAAAGATGGCGGCGTAGTTCAGATCAGTAACCAAGATTACATATTCAAATTTCAGATTTCAATCTTAGATATCGAAGGAACCCTTTGAAATTTTTTTGTTTTTCTACACTCATTCACCCTCGTTCCACAAAATGAATGTGTGCTTAATGGATCGCTTGGATTTAAGGGGTCGAACGATAAATGAGGAAGGAGTTCCCAAAAATTTATACAACGAATATGAAAAAAAGGAGTCTTTACTTATTAATCGGTGAAAATTTTATATTGATTAGATAATTACCTGATTTTTGGTAGATTTTTCAAGACAGACTCTGTTACGAAAATCAAAAAGATTTCATATATTTGGTGGTCACTTTCTATAGAGATATATGTTTATGATATTTTTTTTTTCGAAACCAAAAGCATGTTTTACGGAATCACTTTTAATTTTCATGAGAAAAAAAAAATTGAATTCGAAATCGCTTCTCGGTAAAGTTGTTAATGATCTTTCAATTTCTTGCTTTTTTTTACTTGAAAACAACATCGCAATATCAGCCCGGTCCTTATCAGCAACCCTGCTTCACATTTAGGTTCGCTTTATCATCGTCCACCAAAAGAACTTCAATCGAACCAGATGCGAAGGGGGCCACAAGATGCGATGACCCCTCAAGTGACGCCATCTTTGTAGGCGAAAAGACGATACAGGCGTTCTTTTTTTTTTTTTTTTTTACTTTTTTCTTTTTTACTTTTTTCTTCTTTTTTTTTTTTTTTTTTTTTACTTTTTTCTTCTTTTTTTTTTTTTTTTACTTTTTTCTTTTTTACTTTTTTCTTCTTTTTTTTTTTTTAATTCCACAGTGTTGAACTTGAACTGATAGACATTTGCTTCATCCATGGGAAACACGGATTTCGTGGGTGATATAATTGTCTATTAAATTTAACAATCTGTCCACGTACGAAGATAAAATCAAGATAGAATGATATTAAACCTTATGTCTAGAAACTTTAATTCCTGATTTTGATTCTATAGTTAAGCTTAACGGAACTTAAAAAGAAATTGAAATTCAGTTAATCTTGAATAATTGACCATGGATCAAAGGATCAAATTCAATGTTAATAATATAATATAATATAATATAATATAATATATATACAGTCTCGGTCAAAATCATAAGACCACTTAAGAAACTAAGCGTTTACGCATATTATCGAATTTTTAATCAAACAAATGGTTGAAACCATTGCCAAAAGGGAAAATATGATGAAAAAAAAAAAAATTAAATTTGCTTCATTCGAAACCTTAACCCTGATCTAATAATTATTTTTTAAAAAACAAACATTTTCACCTGGTCAAAATGATAAGACCACTTTAATAAAATCGGCTAGTTTTGAAAAAATGAATATGAAAAGCTTTCTATGTTACTAAAAGCAACTTGTTAGTGGATAAAAAAACAACATCTTACTAAATTATTAATGGCAAAAGGAAAACCATTATCAGAGTTTGAGAGAGGAAGGATCTTTGAGCTTAATAAGAGTGGACTCTCCCATAGATCCATTGCAAACGAAGTGAATCGTAGCAAAACGGTCATCACAATTTTTTTTAAGAAATCCAGATTAATATGGGCACAAAAAGAGTCCAGGTCGACCAAAAAAAAAAAAAATAACCCCACCATCATTTACATAGATCGTATTATTGTTACTAAATATTTTTTGGACACATCCGCACATATTGATAAGACATTATTTCGTCTTTTTTAAAGCTAAATAGATCTTTCTTTTTTTTAAAGTACGATTGACTAAAATGCTTTCATAGGCACCGCCAAAAATGGCCGAAAAATCAAGTTGTTGTTGTTTTTTGAAACGAAATTACATTTATTAAAATCCATTATTTCTGAGTAACTTTTTTTTTCCAGAAAAATAAAACCCTGAATTTTATCATATAGAAAGCAGAATAATGTAAAACTTTTTCTACTATTTTTAATTAAATTTTAAATGTTAAATTTTCCCCAAAAGTTAACAATTGGCGTTTTTTGTTTTGCACAAAAAACGTATATAAATAGTTTAAAAAAAAAAGGTTTTTGAAAGAATTAATTTGTTTATTTCTTGTCTAACTAAGATTTAGGATGATTTTCTATGAGAATATGCAAAAATATTATAATATAAATACCTGAATTTCAAATAATTCCACTTATTCATATAGGCAACCAGTTAGTTCGAGTCGATTTGATTACTGTTTATATTTGTGCTGATAAAAAGAAAACTACGGAAGATCAAAAAGCCAAAAAAAAAACCAACTTATTTTTCAGTGACGAAAATTTCAATGTATTATTAACGCTGAGGCTGGCCAGTATCAGATGGGTGACCATTTTTATGAGTTGGGTTTTTAATGTGTATGTGTGTGGGGGCCAGGCTCTCCAAAATGGGGAGGGGGCAATTTAAAGCAGAATAAAAAAAAATATTTCAGCGCGTTTGGTCCACCGTAGTCGAAAGGCAACAAACGTTTCCAAACTTGATCGAAAAAATAATGGTATTTTTAACACAAAGGGCACAATATTTATCTAATTTTTTTTTTGTATCGATTCTTCAAAGCATGCCCTGTTTAATAATGGTCATGCATTATTCGGCTCGCTAAAAAGAAATTGTTAATTTATTTATCAAAGATTTTAAAATAGCTTTTTTCGTATAAATGTTAAAAAAAAAATTTTTTCTTTTGCTTAACTTAAATTAATTATTTTACTTAACATATTCACCGAATTTCACACTTCAAAACTCAAAAGCGAGATAATTAAACACAATCGAAGTTTTGATATTCAGATATACAAAATAAGGTATGCAAACAAGTTTTTTTTTTAATCTATAATCCCGTCCCTTACAACAACATAATATGTTTTGTTCAGTTTCAGATGATTATTTTAAGCATATTTGGAGCCCCCTCCAAACAAGGGAGGTTTTGTAAGCAAAAAAAAAAAATATATATATATATATATATATATATATATATATATATATATATTGTTTATGAAAAATAAGTGCACTGTTATAAAGTTCATTCTTCTCATAATAATCGCTGAAACTTTTGTATTGATTGGATAATTACCTGATTTTTGGTAGATTTTTAAAAAGACGGTCCGTCAAAAAGTACTTACCTGCTCTCCCCCCCCCCCAGTTTTGGTGGTGCCTACAGTTTCTTTATACGATAAATGATAAACTGTTCGTACACAGTTACGCTACCATGCTAATCTTTTGTTCTTACATATATCGTAGATGTTGTTATTAAATACTGTTTTTCGACATATCGGCACATGCTGATAAGTTATTATTTTATTTTTTTTAATCTAGATAAATCTTTCTTTTTTTTAAAGTACGATTGACTAAAATTCTTTCTTTAGATGCTAAATAAAAAATAAAACGGATTAAGCGAATAATATAGCCGATACCCGGATGTTGCCGAAACCTTACACAGTGAACTACATTGCTTGACTCTGGCATGTAATCATAACCAGAAATCGACAGTTTATATACTTTAAAATCACCTTATGTGTGATTTTGAAGCCTTTAAACTGTCTATTCCTGTCTATTCCTATTTGCATAGCATGTGGATGACTGCATGGGTGTGCGTCTCTGTGTACGCGTGTCTGTCTATGTGTGCGTGTGTGGGGGGTGCGTGTGTGTGTTTGTGCGTGTGATCATTTGCGTTTTTGTCTGTGCACTTGCATGTGTTTGCATGTGTGCATGTGTTTGTGCGTGTGTTTATGCGTCCGTGTGTTTGTGTGTGTGCGTCTGTGTGTGTGCGTCCATGTGTGTTTGCATGCGTGTGCATGTGTGTGTGTTTATGTGTGTATGTGTATGCTTCCGTGTGTGTGTGTGTGTTTGTGTGTGTTATAAATCAATTTAATACTTGCGTCAACCAGACTCAGCAACAGTAACGCGTGGCCGGGCGGTTAAAGCCAGTATATCTATCTATCTATCTATCTATCTATATATATATATATATATATATATATATATATATATATATATATATATATATATATAAGCCAAAATGTGTGTGTGTATGTATGTTCGCTTTTTGTGTATGTCTGCTAAAGGCTTTTTTCCGGGATGTTCTCGCGGGGGGGGGGGGGTCGCTCATTCACAAAAATTAGGAACTTGTGACTTCTGGACAAATCTACAATAGTGTAGTAAATAATCAACAATTCCCCAACTAACCAACAATCACGAGGTTGTTTGCTCAGCAACCGACAAGGCTAATATGTTTGCCAGTCAGTTTGCCTCAAACTCCACACTGGACCTTTCCAACCACCCCCTACCTGACCTTCCTTTGCGGACAGACGCCACGCTAGACGATCTAAAAATCACCCCTGCTCAGGTGCATGCTATCATAAAAAATCTTGACACTTCAAAAGCACGTGGACCCGATCTCATTCCAGCTGTGCTATTAAAAAAATGCTCAGCCGAAGTAGCTCCAGTTCCCTCCAAACTCTACAACAAATGCCTTAATGAATCTTGCTCTCCGGGCTGTTGGAAACTGTTTCTGTGGTACCAGTATTCAAGAATTCTGGAGAAAGAACTGACCCATCAAATTATCGTCCCATTAGCCTCCTCCAACTTTTCACCAAAAATATTTGAGACCATAATTAACCATGCTCTAGTCCATCACCTTACAGATGCTAAACTTCTGACTGACAAACAATATGGATTTAGACAAGCCCGTTCCACAGCAGACATCGTAACTGTAATCTCTGAACGTATATACCATTCACTGGACAAAGCAGGCGAAGGCAGAGTGGTAGCTCTAGATATATCTAAGACTTTTGACAGGGTATGGCATGAGGATCTCCTCAGGAAAATTAGATCATACAGTATCACTGGTAGAATACTTAACATAATTAAATCCTTCTTAGATAAGAGAAAAATCCAGGTTGTCCTCGACGGTCGTACATCTAAACAATATGATATAAATACGGGTGACCTCTATTGTTCCTAATATTCATTAATGACCTCCCCGACAAAATTGTCTCTGAGATGGGTATATATGCTGATGACACAGGAAAACAAATGAACACATATCTAAAGAAATGGCAAAGAAATGGCAAAAACACTAAAGGATGACCTCCAATCTGTAGTGGAATGGGGACAAAAATGAATGGTCACATTCAATGCTGCCAAGACTAAACTGGTTTCCTCCAATAAGTACAATAAACCTTCTCTGCCACCAATAGCAATGGCCAGTGACTCTTTATCTGAGAGTACATCTTTCAAACTGCTTGGCCTAACGTTCACAGGAAACATGAGCTGGAACAATTACATTGAAAGCATTGCCAGGGTCACTGCGAAGAATGTAGGCTCTCTCTATCGTGCTAGAAAACTACTAACACTCGAAAGTATCCTGTACCTCTATAAGACCACCATTCGCCCATGTATGGAGTATTACTGTCACATTTGGGCTGGTGCCTCTGCTACTAGTCTCTTGCTCCTAGACAAGGCCCTGAACTGGCATCTAAGCTTCAGCCTCTGTCCCATCGACGAAACGTTGCATCCCTCTGCCTGTTCTACATGTATTTTAATGGTACATGCTCTGGCGAACTGCAGACACTTGTGCCCCCACGACGTAGACACCCTCGACAAACCCGACAGGCAGCTAAATCCCACCCCCACACAGTAGAGATCCCTAGATGTAAAAGATCTTTCTACTCAAGTAGTTTCTTCTCCAGAACCGCTAGACTCTGAAATTCCATTCCAGGTCCCTACTTCCCCAACTGTACTGACATGCAGAAGTTCAAGTGCAACGTGAACCGACATCTTGCTGCCCAAATCCCTACATAGTACCCCCAGTAGTTGTTGCCCCTGATAGTACTCCCGCTAGTATATATATATAAAGAAGAAACCACTTTTACCCACCCCGTATGATTATTTACGTTAACAACGGGAAAAAGATGTTGCGTCGATCTTTGAAGAGAACGAAGGAAGCTTTTTGTTTATCTAAAACAAATCAATCACTCGGAATATTCGTTTTAATGCTGGGCGATTCCATGTTGGTCAGCACTGATCGCACAGATATCCTATCTGGGTCCCCTTAAATTAAAGGTCAGTAAAAATGGACCCTTCCACTTAAAAGACTCGGTTTTCCTGTCGGTTTTCTTGATCGAAGACTCGGCATTTTTATTTTCGTCCATTTGGCAAGAGGTTTAGTTTTTGGATCGGATTTCTTTCGGGAGGGAAATAAACAGGACGAGCTCATATATTGTAGACGTTCTAATGGTATTTAAGCCTACAGTTGAAATGGATAACGAGACCGTCTTTCATTAAGTGAATTAAGTGGTGGGTTTTGGGAACGGGGCTTTGTTTGTGTGTTCTGTGAAGAAGAAAAAATAAAGCAAGAAAACAAGAAAAAAAGAAAGCAAGAGAAAATGTAAGGGAGGGAGTTAAACGTGATAAAGAGAAAGAAACGAGAAAAGGGGGAAGAACTAGAAAATTCGGTAAATGTTACCTTAAGCCAGAACAGAACACCGACCACTCTAATTTGTTTTTTTTAGGGGTATTCAAGGTCGCTGACAACGAATTTGATAATCAAACACGCCGCAAATTTACCATTTGCATGGTATGGACCCCTAGACCTTGGGACTATTTTGTTCCATTTCACCGCCTTCTGAAGTGTTTTTCTTGTAGTGTATGAACCCTTAGTCCCAAGGTGTAGGGGTTCATACTTGTGCCCCCCCGACGTAGACACCCTCGACAAACCCGACAGGCAGCTAAATCCCACCCCCACACAGTAGAGTCTCAAGGTGTAGGGGTTCATACCATGCAAACGGTAAATTTGTGGCGGGTTTGATTATCAGATTCGTTGTCAGCGACCTCGAATACCCCTAAAAACCAAATTAGAGTGGTCGGTTTTCTGCTGTAGCGTAAGGTAACATTTACCGAAAATGTGATACAAACGAAACAAAAGAAAGATAGAGTGATAGAAAAGGGATGTTCGTTTGCTTTGTTTTACGGTATTTCAATCCTTTTCGGGTTATTTAATGCCGAATCCGGTCATTTTGGTTGAAGTTTTTAAACTTAAAGTTCTTTATATCTTCAAATATTTATTCATGGTGTTTGGTTTGGTTGTTTTGTATTGTCGCGGCTTGGCCGCTAACAACAACAACAACAACAGCAGCACAACAGATGACCAGCCATTGACAGCCTCCGCCGAAATCAGCAGTAGCAGTAATATCAGCAGCCGTCACGTGATTCCAGAGCCCCGTTTTAGAAAAGAAATTTAAAAAAGACATCTTTTCTACAACAAAAACAAAATAACAAACTTTAATTTCCTGGAAAACTTCGTGAAATACAAACAACGAACTCCTTCAGCATCGACTGTTTGTAAAGAACACATCCGAGAATTAATATTAACTGTTGTTTAGAAATAGAAACAACTTCCGGCCCGCTCCCGGTGACTAGCAATCTCCTGAATATTACGGCGATATTTTTCACCGTTCGGCAGCTTGGTCCCGCCAAAGCTCTTTTGTCCAATAGAACCGACCCCTTTGGGCGTATGGTACTTTTGGCATACTAACTGTTCACGTTTTCTATTCCTTTGCAGATTGTTCAGTGTCTGGAACCGACTTAAGCAGCCGGCAGGACTACAGGTTACCGACGTGCCCTTTTGCGGCGAAGGCCCTCTAGCCTCCAAATCGGCGGGTCGGGGAAGGGCACTGGGCCAACAAATCAGGAGGCAGGCCTCTGCCTCTAGCACCATGGGGGACGCCCCTGGTGTTGTGCCGAGAAGGGGGGGGTGTCACATCCGGTGACACCCCAGTGCCGAGAAGGAGGGGTGTCACACCCGGTGACACCCCAGTGCCGAGAAGGGGGGGTGTCACACCCGGTGACACCCCAGTGCCGAGAACGGGGGGTGTCACACCCGGTGACACCCCAGTGCCGAGAACGGGGGGTGCCACATCCGGTGACACCCCAGTGCCGAGAAGGGGGAGCGTCACATTCGGTGACGTTCCAGTGCCGAGAAGGGGGAGCGTCACATTCGGTGACGTTCCAGTGCCGTTGACGGGTAACGTTACAGTGCCGTCGAGTGACGTTACAGTACCGCTGTCGGGGGATGCCACGCCCAGTGGAATCCCAGTGCCGTCGTTGTCGAGAGATACCACACCCGGTGGAGTCTCAGTGCCGTCGTCGTTGTCAGGGGATGCCACACCCAGTGAAATCCCACTATCACCTGCAGCGTTCATGGTCGAAATAGAGTCTCTAACCGCAGGGTATTCACCATCACCTCCAGTATACCTAGTAGAGGGAAAAGACAAGACGGGAACCTCTAGGCCCGGGGGCGCTGAACCAAGGGAGGACAGCGACACAGATTTTCTCAACCCATGGGTAGTTGTCGGGGGAAAACCACGGACACGGGAAGAGAAAAGAGCAAGCAAGACAGGCTGGGCCATACCACAAAGGCCCATCAGAAAATCGCACCCTTCCGCAGAAGGAGCGAGCAGAGCGGTCAGGTCGGCGAACAATAGCCCGAGAAAGAAGGAACCAGCATTAAGGAGATGGCACTCCCTAGAGTTTGAGAAAGCTACCGCACGGCAACCTATGACTCACGAGGAGAAGAAGCAGAATCCGGGAAAAAGCCCAGAAGCAAGGCCAGAGAAGACGAGTCACGAGGGACCACAGCAGCGGAGCCCAGGAAAAAGTCCGGAAGCAGGAAGCAGCTGGGGACCAAAGCAAAGAAGCCCGGAGAAGACCTGGGGCCCGAGGGAGCAAAGAAGCCCGGAAGCATACCGAAGACTCTTCCAGGAAAAGTACCGGTACCTGACGGACGGAAATGAGATCAAGCCAGTCCCCGGGAAGCTCGAAAGCCTCAGAAGAAGAATTGTGTCCCTAGTAACTTTCGACGAAAAACAGAAGGGGCTCACCGGATTGAGCAAAGAGAAGATGATAAGCCTGTTGGTTGAAACAAACATTCCAGCAACTTATATAGTGCGTAGAAGTTACGCAATGTGGGATGTTCTGCTACCCACAGAAGAAGACGCCATCAAAACATCGAAAAGCGACACAGTATGGAAGGGGATCCGGTGTAAGCCAGAATACCTAGAGAAACGACGAACAACGGTGACCATTCTGGGAGTCCCATGGTGTTTTGAAGAGGAACAGGTCGGAGCCATCCTGTCACAATATGGGGACGTGGAGGCAGTGACTGCAGCGCGTGGCCCCAAAAATATAATGACTGGAGACTACAAGCTCAAGATGAGGGTCAACAGAGCTGGCTTCGACGCAATCCCCGCCCAACTGACATGGGAGAAATGGACAATGTCCATAATCGTCGAGGGCAGAAGGCCACACTGTTGGAGCTGCAGGATGCCGGGCCACATGGCAAAATTCTGCCCGAAGAGGGATCCAGTGCCCCCGCCGACAGCGGTGCCCCCGGTGAAAGTGACAGAGAAAGCAGTCACACCAACAGCGGAGACATCAAACAGCTGGAGTACTGTGACTAAGAAGGGAAAACAGAAGACAGTGGCCCTGGAAAAGCCAAAAGACCAGAAGCAAAAGGAAGAAAAGTCGGGAGTTAAACGAAAGTTGGCCCCCGAATCAGAAGAGGAAGAAGAAGAAAAGAAGACAGAAAATAGAAGCCTGGCAGCCACAAACAAGAAGGTTAAGGAAGACCAGGAAGACGACGAAGAAGACCAAGAAAACCCTGCCCAACCGTCAGACCCCATGGATGAGCAGAATACCCCTCCCCCTACTACTAGTGCTACTACTCCTACTACCAACGAGGAGACCTCTGAAGCCCAAACTTCCGAGGACATAGAAGCCGGGTCCTCAGAGGACATGGAAGCAGAAGAGAACAGAGAAAGAGAAGAGACGATCAGCACCACCACCACCCCGGCAGCCCCGATCCGGACTGAACGGACACGGAAGCGGCCTTTCTTACCCGGGGAGAGGATATGCGAGGTGGATGTGAGCCAGGGACCGGTGGACCTCAGCGCAGGCCAGAAGAAACATGTGAAAAAGCTAGAAAAGCTCACCGAAGTGGACGGGAAGGAAGTGGAGAGGCCAACCAACTTCAGTGAAGCACCGATGCTCATCACGTTCCTGAGAAAGGAAAAGGGGGCCAGAGTAAAAGCACTATGGAGGATGGTTGCCGAAGCAAAACTGGCTTTTCCGGGGCTGAAGATTGTGGACGAAGAACACCCGTCCTTAATGCAAATAGCAGTCAAATGCGAAGGGAGGGTCCCCATTTATGTTCACCCATCCCTTTATAGAGCCCTAAAAATAACCTTTCCCTTAGACGTGGGGGGACTGGTCCGAGGAGGTCAGTTCACAACAGAGTTGCTAACTGGCAGCATCGGTCAGTCTTTCGGCGTTCTAACACCCGAGGACTTTAGACCCGCTTTTGATGGATACTTCTAGTTAGGGCAATTATGGCAAACTTGAACCTAGCTAGTTTAAATGCGAGGGGCATGAGATCTCGAAGCAAGGCTGCTCGCGTGCTGAGGGATCTCATAGCCCTGGAGGTAGATATAGCTACAATTCAGGAGACCCACTTTGTTGGGCCCGGGGATTGCAGTGTGCTGGTGAACGACTTCGACGTTTATTCAGCATACGGCAATTCCGTTAGCCGTGGGGTTTCTGTGTTAGTGAGTCGCACCCTAGGTGCGGCAGTTACTGTAGTTCACGCGTGCGCTCATGGAAGGCTGGTCGTGGTCGATGTTGCCGTTAAAAGCAGTAAGTTCCGGATTTTGGCAGTTTACGCGCCCAATATCGCTGGGGAGAGGGTTTCCTTTTTTCGGCAGGTGGAGGTGTTCCTTTCGGCGGGTCCGGAGCGAGTAGTTTTAATGGGGGACTGGAATGCCATCCTGGACCCCAAGATAGATAAGGTCGGGGGGAATAGAGGGTCGGATCGGTGTGAAAGCAGCCTGTCTGACCTGATGGTCTCGTGCGATCTTGTCGACAGGTTCCGTCTGGATCACCCAGGGAGGGAGATGTGGACGTGGCAAAGTAGCGTGGCCGCCTGTCCAAGTAGGTACTTGGACAGGATGTTAATTAGAAGAGGCGACATAGATTTCTTATTGTGTCCCACGTTCCACTGGTTAGGTCATTCGGACCATAAATTAGTAATGGCCCGTTTGAGATTAGGTAATAGGCCTAGGTTGGCTGGCTACTGGAAGTTGAACGCCTCCTTGTTGGAGATGAACGACTTTCGGGAACAGCTGACAACACTAATTCAGCGGGAGTTAGTGGGGGCGGTTACCGGGAGTAGCTGGTGGGTTAGACTTAAGGCTACCATTAGGCTCTTTTGTATCCAATATAGCCAACGCCTCGCGTTAACTAGGGCACGGACCAAAAGGCAGCTAGAAGATAGATTGACCCGGGCGGTGGCTGGTGGGGATCCCCTAGAGATAGACATAGTTAAGGGGGACCTTCAGCGCTTGGCTAGCGAGCGTTACGAAGGGCAAGTAGTTGGGGCTAGGTTAAAAAGAGTCTCTAACGAAGCCGTGAACGTTGACGCTGTTGAGCGTAAGGCTGCCTTAAGACGTGGTTCGGACGGGTACATTCGGAAGGTGAAAAACCTGGAAGGACATACCCTCGTATCGACTCGAGAAATTTGCAATGGGTTTCGTCAACATTTGAAGGAACGCTTTACCCAACTACCCAGACTCCGCGGCCAGGAGTTTGGCAGCTATTTAGCCGGCTCGCCCCGCCTTACTGCGGACCGAGCAGCTAGCTGTGATGGGGTGGTTACAGAGCGTGAAGTCATTACTGCGTTGAAGCAGGTTGGCCAGAACAGATCTCCAGGGCTCGATGGTCTGCCCTACGAATTGTATTTGAGGCTGTCGCCCATGTTTGTTCCTCTCCTGACGGGTGTGTTTAACCACTGGTTTTCCCAGGGATCTATCCCTGGGCAGGTAACCAAAGGAGTGGTCACACTACTGAAGAAGAAAGAGCGGCATGGTGGGGAGGACTTAGATGATTACAGGCCCATCACTCTGCTAAACACAGAGTTGAAGATTTTGGCCCGCGTTCTTGCAAACCGACTGCAGGTTGTCATCGGTGATTTGGTCGAACCGGATCAGACTTGTTCTGTGAAGGGGAGAACGATTAAAGACAACTTGCACTTGGTGTGCACGATCATAGAGGGGTTAGAAGACGACACAGGAGCCGCGCTGATCAATTTAGATCAGTCCAAAGCTTTCGATAGGGTCGACCATGGTTTCTTGGAGTCTGTTTTGGAGACCGCCGGTTTTAGTCCGGACTTCCGCAAGTGGATTTCCGTTTTGTATCGTGACCCCACGGTAGCGGTACAAGTAAATGGTAGGTTGTCGGAGTCCTTTGGGGTCTCTCGGTCGGTGCGCCAGGGGTGTCCGCTGTCGCCTCTGCTTTATGTCCTGGCGTTGGAGCCCTTCCTTCGCAAGTTAAGGAACGAGACGACGAGACCAGTCCTGCGCGGGATAGCTCTACCTGGCGGCAAGTTTGCCAGGGTTTCCGCGTACGCCGATGACGTCACCGTTTATGTAGGGTGAAGGATCGATATTAAAGCGGTGATAGAGGCGGTCGATGAGTATGAAAGTGTTACAGGGGCCATAGTCAACCGCAGCAAGTCCGTTGGCCTGCGGTTGGGCACTTGGACCGGGGTAAACTCGCTTCCAGGTGAGTTCGGCTGGACAGATGGCCCGGTAAAGATTCTTGGAATCTGGTTCGGGCCTGGGCTCCAGCTGGACAAAAATTGGTCGGAGGTACAGACAAAGGTCGAATCGTCAGTGGGGACTTGGATTCGCAGGGGTTTGTCCCTGAAGGGTCGTGCGGAGGCGTGCCAAACTTACGTCTTTCCGTTGATCCTTTACCACTTGTCAGTACTTCCTCTGCCTGCGGACCGCTGTAAGGCTTTGGAGCGACTCCTTTTCAGACTCCTCTGGAAAGGGGGAAAGCCGTATGTCCGTAGACGGGTCTGTACACAGAAACTCAGCGATGGAGGCTTGGGAATGTCTGACTTGTTAAGTCATAAGCATGCCGAAAGATTGCCGTTCCTAAGTCGGACACTGCTTGAGGAATTGCACTGGGTACCAGTTGTGGAGCACGCTTTCCCACAGCTCATACCCTCCCCTGCCGCCGAAGGTCGCAGAAGACCGGCGGGGGAACGGCGGTTCCTCTCCGAATGCCGAGCCGCTCTTAGGGCATTGCCGGGGTCCAGTGACCTTGCACGGCCTAGGAGGAGACTGTATCGGGATTTAGTAGTGGGGACCGCAAAAGATCCGCTGGTTAAGCGGCTGCAAATGTCGAGGGAGGAGGTCCTCTCTCAGTGGAATTGGGCGCCAGCCAGTAGCTTTCTAAATAATTCAGAGTTTTCAATCACATGGAGGCTAGTCCGGAATGCGCTGCCACTTTTCGGCGTACTTGCCGGAGACTGCAGAGAGGATGAATACGTTCCTTTCTGCCCCCGCTGCGAGGAGGACGAAGATGAAACGAGGGAGCATGCCTTTTTTCTTTGCAGCGGAGTTCGGAGGCTCTGGGAGTACGTCGAAAGGGTAACGGCTCGCATCGACCCCGAGCGGTTGGTGCCACTTGATTTGGCGTACGTCGTCGACAACATGGATCCGCCGTTTACTGGGGAGAGACGATTGGTGTTTCTAGCGATCCTAGCAGTAGCTAGATTAGTAACGTGGATTTCACGTCTTGAGATTGTCTATGAGGAGCAATCTGTTTCGGATCGGGATCTGGTTGGTCGCTTTAAACATCAACTTAAAGTAAAGATCAGATGCGATTGGAAAAGATTGCACCGCATGGACTTTAATAGGAGATGGGTGCACAACACTAGTTTGTGCATCCGACGAGGCGCTAGGTTTAAGTTTGTTTTCCCACCCTAGTGGTATCTGTCAGGCGGTGCTAAGGTTCTACGGAACCCAGCCCCAAACAAAGTAACAGAGTAGGGATAGTTAGGTCCTAACCACCACGAGTGGAAAATTCTTTATTAGATACTAGACTAGGGCAAGTATGAAAGTTGATCCCGTCCCTGAATTTATTTTTATCGGCAATAGGAGAGCTTCCAAAAGATGCCCAGTCCACCCTTTGTTTTGTCCCCGGTCTGTTGCCCCTATACGTACATTTATCTTGGAAGACGCCGTCCAGTCCTTATGTTACCCATCCCTATCTAATTTATTTTCAAATATCGTCCCTAGGTCCCCCACTCCCCACTAGGGAAAGACCTGCTTGCTTTCGACCTTCGGGACCAAAAGACAGTAGGCGCTCCATATTTAGAAATAGGTTGGGGGGGATCCCTTACTAACCCGACCCCATAGGCATTTTGTTAATTTGTTTTTTCTTTCTTTTTGGGTGTATCTTAGTTTGCCCCCCTCCCCATCATCTCATCCCTCATTTTAGTAAAAATTTTATTTCCAAAAAAAAAATCTTTTCCTTTTGTTTGTACATATGATTTTGTTTTGTTGAATAAAAACATTTATTTCTTTCAGTTAAACGCCAAAACCATACGCTGGGGAGATTTTAAGTAGATAAACTCCATGGTAAGAATGATAATATAAAAAATAGTGTCTTAGCATAGGGATTTTAATAAAGTCTTCAAAGACCTAGCTTTAGTTTAGAATGACCCTCGACCCCCCTTTCCCCCTACTGGCTTCATGCCTAAGTGTCTCTGGACCCCAAATGATGGCCTGGCAGTAGATAATGCCAGGTCCGGGGCAGAACACTAAATAAACAGCTTGGTCCCGCCAAAGCTCGGGATTCTTGGTTTTCGGGCCGGGATGAAAGTGTAGCATCTGTTCCGGCAGATGCTGCACTTAAGATAATTTGTACCAGTCAATGGAGGGGAAACCCTCTATACTGGGACAATTATTATTTTTGGTAACCAGAGTGTCCCCTTTTTGCCTACTTTTAGGGGAGCTGGTTTTTACCTCACATTAAAAACGGCCTTGTGCCTAATTTGCTCAGTGGGGGAGCAAATAAATACCATCTGTTCCGGCAGATACTGCAAGCAAAGACCATATGTGGGGGCAACCCCACATATAAGACCTTGGTCAATGTAGGGGCAACCCTTCATACCAATTGTCACTATCCAGCTCCCCTACTCCCCAGGGAGTTGGTCCCCATTTCCCCTTCACTCCTCACATTAAAAATCGGCCTTGTGCCTAATTTGCTCAGTGGGGGAGCAAATAAATACCATCTGTTCCGGCAGATACTGCAAGCAAAGACCATATGTGGGGGTAACCCCACATACCTGACCTTTAACCAGCTCCCATTTCCCACCTCTCGGGAGCTGGTCCCCTTTTACCCTTCCCCTTCCCTTCACTCCTCACATTAAAAATTGGCCTTGTGCCTAATTTGTTCGGTGGGGGAGCAAATAAATACCATCTGTTCCGGCAGATACTGCAAGCAAAGACCATATGTGGGGGCAACCCCACATATAAGACCTTGGTCAATGTAGGGGCAACCCTTCATACCAATTGTCACTATCCAGCTCCCCTACTCCCCGGGGAGTTGGTCCCCATTTCCCCTTCACTCCTCACATTAGAAATCGGCCTTGTGCCTAATTTGCTTTGATGGGGGAGCAAATAAATACCCTGACATTAATGACGGCTATTTTTTAGCTAGCAATTCTATTCTCGGTTCCGTTGTCGATATGGCAGACCTTAAGTCGTTTTTTTTTTGTTTTTTTTTGTGTGTGTGTTTACTTGGGTTGGTTTTGTTTTACGGCATATCAACACTTTTCAGGTTATTCAATGCCGAATCCAGTGATTTTTAAGAATTTTTTAAATAGAATATATTTGTGTTTTTTTGTTTTTCTTATGTTTTTTTTTTTTGTTTTTTTTTTTTCGAGTCGGTTTCTATTTAATCCATAGTTGGGACCCTAACAGGACTACCACTCTGGGTCAGAATGGACCTGGGAGCAATGGCAATTAAAGGGTGGCTTCACACTCCCCAAAGCCCGCAAGCTGGGGCCTCACCATCGGATATAGTTTAAGGTCATATCCAGGACCATTTTTACTTAGGCGGTCACCGCTTATCATGGCTCGACGGCTACTTTAGGATAAGGGTTAAGTGTTAGGTAGGGGGTGAAACACGATCAGTTATGGTGGAAATTTGGTAAGACTAGATTATTTAAGAGAACTGCTCAACAGGAACTTATTCACTTTCGATTTAAAAATAACTGTGTTTTCCACACTTAATTGATTTCGGGACTTGTTTTAAGGATAACTAGTTGGGAGAATATTGCTTCGCTTAAGTTGTTGAGGAAGACATTATTTTCTTATTGCGATTTCTGTTATTAATGGGAATTTGGTGAAACTGTTTGCCCAAAGTTTTTGTAGTTGCGGTTTACCAAACAATGATTTAGCTTCAAAATGTTTTTGTTTTTTTTAGGTTAATGAACTCTTCTGTTGCTCCAGCGACGTCACTGGCATTGGAAGGGTTGATTGTTAAGGAAGAAAGATTTAGGGCATTCATCAAGAAAATAACTTTTTTTTTTTTATTTGAACAATAAGATTTTCCAAATTGTATCAAGTCATATACGTCATCGATGTTAATTTCATTTGTCGCTTCTTCGACAAATTGGGCAAATGTTGGCACACGTATTATTTATTTTGATGATTCAAAATAACAATTAGAATCTCATTTTAAAAAACGATATCTTTTCAGACAAAAAATATCGTACTTTTATTACCTTGTAATCTATATATTAATATGATAGCGTGTGTTATTTTGTGTGTCACGCTTATAACCGTGTCGTTGAATTGTTATGTACTTCCATTTCTTGTAATAAATAATTTTACTAAGAAATCTTCATAAGTTTTGGTTTCGGTTTCGATTATAGCTGATGGCACTCAAGTCATTTAACTTTTTTATGAATAATTTTACTAAGAATTCTCCATGATTTTGGTTTCGGTTTCGATTTTAGCTAATGACACTTAAGTCATCTATTTCTTTTTATAAATAATTTTACCAAGAATTCCTCATAAGTTTTGGTTTCGGTTTCGATTATAGCTAATGGCAGTCCAATAATCTATTTTTTTTTTAAATAATTTTATCAAGAATTGTTCATAAGTTTTGGTTTCGGTTACGCTTATAGCTGAAGGAAATAAACTTATATATATATATATATATATATATATATATATATATATATATATATATATATATATATATATATATATATATATATATAGTTTGGGGTTAGATTTTGATTCAAGCTGATGAACCCAAGTCATATAGAAATATTTTTTTTTTATTTTTGAAATCTCAACTTCATAATATACTAGCGAGGGGTACCCGGCGTTGCCCGGGTGTTTGGAGGTGTGGGGGGGGGGTAAAAAAGTAAGTATGAGGATTGAACCCGAACCGTTGAGGCAAAGTTGTAAATTAAAGTGTGAAAAAATTAGCAATTTTATTATACCATATTTCTTTAAACTGAAACATAATTATCAAAGTATACTATCAATGTACTATCAATAAAAGTGTACAGAAAGATCTTACAGAAAGTTATTAGTTGAGACAGATCATTGGTACCGTCGGTTTCAAGCCCGATAATAAGGCCCGTTTAAGGTATCCTTATCAAGCTCTCTTCAGCCAATATTGGCTCTCTTCAACTAACAACTTTCTGTACACAAAATATAAATACGCTCTTACAATTTGGATTTTCCTTTTAATTGAGCACTCTGCTGGAATTCTTTTTCCAAAAAGAACTAATTATATATATATATATATATATATATATATATATATATATATATATATATATATATATATATATATATATATATATATATATATATATATATATATAAATCTTGTACATATTTATGAATTATTCCACGGATGTCGGCCTTTTGGATTATTTTGGACCATCTTCCAATTACGCGATTTCCTTGGATTTTACTTGTGCGAATGGAAAATTAAATTAACTTTCTTGGATTTATATTTTTGGATTTTACCGTCATTGGATAATTTACCTTTCACCAGACTATCGATTCACGTGAAATCACCTTTTCCTTCACCATATTCCCTCTGCTTCACTTTTTGTTATCAAGTAAGATCTTTGACTTACTTGCAGTCTCATCAAATACTTTTGTATGCAAAATCCGATCCCGCATTTTGCTAATTCCTACCCTCTGATGAGAAGGAAAGTATGTCTTCGAAACTGCGCGGATTAAGGACTATCCACTTATTAAGTGTTTCCTTTTCAGATTAAATATGTTTTTAACTCTTTTTTAAAGTGCTTTTTAACATGTTTTATTAACTATTTTCTCTTATATATATATATATATATGTGTGTGTGTGTGTGTGTGTGTGTGTGTGTGTGTGTGTGTGTGTGTGTGCGTGCGTGCGTGCGTGTGTGTGTGTGTGTGTGTGTGTGTGTGTGTGTGCGACAGATTTTGCAACCATATACCGATAAACAAAAATAAAATATCCATTTCCTCATGCGCCCTGTCATAATAGAGAAATAATTGTTTTCTGTGTGTATCATTTTACACACGTGTGCTCGCGTTTCATCTTCTTTTGTTGTATACTTGCAAACTATTATATGACCCAGAACCAAGTCCGAGTTGACTTATACCCCGCGACCTTAAGATAATGAACTCTCCCCTTTGACTTTGGGCTTGGCCTTAAGTGCTCCATACGGCAAAATATACAATTCACTTCTTCTCCCGTCGTCCGGGTTGGATTAATTATTTGGAAAACATGAAGACGAGCGCCAGCTGTTAACGTTTACCGAGACATCTACACAGGCATACTTACGAGGCAACGAAAGAAAATAAATTGGAAGCTTAGGGTGATTTCAATCATATCAGCTATTATAGGTGTCACATAGTTTATGAAGAAGAACCTGAAGTCCGACCTAACTAATGTTCCTGGTGAACTAAGTGCAAGAGAGATCCAGATAATTGCACTTAAGGGAACAACGAGGATACTAAAAAGAGCTCTCGGCTGGTATCAATAAAAAGCAGAGGAATGTTCGCAGCTGGTTTAGTTGCCCCACACCCAGTATTATTATCTTAAAAGAAAGAATATGTAAAAAAGAAAAAGAATAACGAGGAAACGAAAGAAAACCTTACATACACTAAAAGATAAATACGCACGCATACATATGATAGCTGAAACAAACACACGCGTGCGCATGTGTGTGTGCGTGTGGACAACTGTGTAGGCTTTTGTTGGTTCAGTATCAGTAATGCGATAATGCTTAGCTCTTTGTAAGAAAATGAAGCACCGTCTGTTGCCGAAAATGTTTAATGCAGGCTTGAAGATTTCACTCGTGCAGTAAGCTTGTGCTGATGATACTACCCCAACTGCCGTGACAACCGGAAACTGTTAGCTGAGGAGTAAATGACTATACGAAAGTAATGGAACCACGCCACGAACGGTTAATATGTTGCATAATAATATGACGCAAATTCGGGATCTAGGCAAAGCCAGATGTTGAATCCATTTGCTGATGCGACATTTCGATCGAAGAGTTATGGTTATAGAAAAAAGACCTAAAAAATGGAAACAATGGGACGAGATACATTTTAACCTGGGATGGAATGTCGACTGAAGATAATGAGCATTCCAAATGTATCATAGGTACCGTCGCAGGAGAAACAACAAAAAAAAAGATTTTTTAAATCCGGGTCGGCATTTAAAAAAATTTTTTTTAGCAAAAAGCATTTATTACCGTTACTCTCCGATCTCGACACCATTTAAAAAGTCACTCGCTGCCACATGTCCATCTGACCTCATCACGTTTTTCTTTCTTCCGTCCGCATGCTTGCCACAGCCAGTCCATTCTAGCCTTCACTTTACACGCCCATCTCCTTTGGTGTCGACTTTTTTTCTTCTCCGACCTCGTGGGGTCCTTTTTTCTTTCTCTTCAGACGCATGCCTAAGTGCACTTGCCAATTTGCATACGCATTCAAACGCTGCTCTTGCTTGCTATCCATCCTTCGGCTGCTGCTGCTATTTTCATCCACTCTCATATGCGCTCTGTTACACAAAGTGAATAATCGAATTCCGATGTATGGAATGTAATTGCAAGACATAAGTAAATATAATTCAGATTCAGAGAGACCCAGCAGTTAGTGAACCTTAATTCTCATCGTGGAAAATTACCGCAGCGAACGAGAATTATTTCTTCTTTTCAACAATGGTATTTCGAACTACTGTTTTCTTATGTGATGAACACACACACATACGCGCGTGCATGACGCTTACATGGTTTAATGACTTTCTTTTCCCTTTATAAAAATCAATAATCTTAAACTTCATGACTTTCCACGGGACACTCATTTAGCTAATCCTGCCTAATGAATACTCGTTGCAAAAAAACTTAACGTTGGAACGTTTTGAATTCATGTTTCTTAAACACGTAAACAAATGTTGTTATTTCATTTTAATACAGCGATCTCAATTTATTTGTCAAGTCTCGTCGTTTTTCTGAAGTTATTCACATTTTTTTAAAATTTTATATGTGTGAGGGTGGCTGTTCCTGTTCGACAAGTACCTTAATGGAATGTGCTCCGATGAACATATAGCACTTTTGCTCCCTCGATGTACAAACTCCCGAATAAACCCGAATAGCAGCAAAATCCCACCTGTTCATTGTTGAGGTTCCTAGATGCCGGAAAAGCTTCTACTCTAATAGTTTCTTAGACATTGGAATTCCTTCCCTGTTTCCTGTTTCCCTGCATGTATTGACATGCATTGGTTTAAATGTAACGTGAACGGATATCTCGCTTCTCAAGTCCTCAAATTCCCCTATTAGAAATGATCCCAAATAGTACCCTTACATTCAAGTGGGAATACGCCTTGCTTGGGGTGAAAAAGTATTTTTTAAAAAAAAGGCATGCTTTACTCGTGGTGTTCGCCTCAAAAACTACTTATCCTGTCCGGCTGTGAGCTATGTGACGTCATGTCCGTTTCTGGCTACTAAGTTAAGATTACACTTGAGTGCATACTTGCTGATCCCGATATCTTGCGTATCTGTAAACGCCGCTTTCAGAACCCAAAGCACACACACGCGCGCGCGCGCATATATATATATATATATATATATATATATATATATATATATATATATATATATATATATATATATATATATAATGAACGAAGGACAAAAGTCTATATTCAAAAAATTACAAAATCAATCACTTAATTATTATATTAATCAGTGAATTTATTTTGCCCTTAACTCATCAGAAGAAATGGCAAAAATCAATTCACCAAAAGGAAAGAAAATGCGTTTGAGCAAAAAATATTAATTAACTGCATTTTATTTCAGTATTTAATTTATATATTTATTTTCTGATTGTTTTATTTAATGTAAACAAGTTCCTGCTGAGCCGTTCCACTTGTTAACAAATGTACCAAATTTCCATTACTAACAATTACTATATTGTCCAATTTCTACTGTACACTACTTAACCTTTATCCTCGATTGGCCGCTTGGTCTTGATAAGTGGTGATGCCTATGTAAAAAAAAAAAATCCGAAAATTGGAGGAAAAGTTGCAAATACCTTATAGTTTGTCTACATTACGCTATTTTGACGTTTTTAAAATCATATCCAAACGCATTTTCTTTCCTTTTGCTGGGTTGATTGTTGTTATTTCTTCTGGTGAGTTAAAGGTAAAATGGATGAACTGATTGATATAATAATTAAGTAATTCATTTTGTGCTACGAAACAGATACTGTCAAGTAAATGTCAACTGAATTAAAGGAATAAATTGTAAGATGGTCAACATTATGAAATTTGGAATATAAACTTTTCTTATTCATTCATTATATTGCTCTGTAATTACATTGAGTTTCTTAAATAAGGATTTGTATATATATATAAAGGAGATATTAGTGAATAAAGGCTATTTCCATAGATATATATATTTCTGTAATATATATATATATATATATATATATATATATATATATATATATATATATATATAACTACTTCGTGTAGTCACATAAATTAATATACGAAAGTATAAATTTATTTACTTCAACAGTGCTCAATACGTATGTAGAGCGAGGTAGTAAGTTATAAAATATATATGGCAATTAAGCTACACAGAATATTCCGCGTTTCCTCCACGCTAGGATTTCTTAGGCTTACAGAATCTTAGCGTGGATGAAACGCGGAATATTCTGTGTAACTTAATCGCCATATATATTTTATAACTTACTTTATATATATATATATATATATATATATATATATATATATATATATATATATATATATATATATATATATATATTTACTTTTGCATGCAAAATCCGATCCCGCATTTTGCTAATTCCTACCCTCTGATGAGAAGGAAAGTATTTCTTCGAAACTTCGCGGATTAAGGACTATCCATTTATCTAGTGTTTCCTTTTCAGATTAAATATGTTTTTAACTCATTTCAAAGTGTTTTTAACATATTTTATTAACTGTTTGCTCATATATATATATATATATATATATATATATATATATATATATATATATATATATATATATATATATATATCACATAAATTTTGGAAACCAGTTCAGTAATAATATCCCTAATAATTCACCCACATCCTGTCCTAACCTTAATAACAATCTAATACTAAATACCAACAACAGTATCCGCAATGCACTAAAAAATATACACTTACATCGGATCAACTTCTACTTTTATAAAGCAGAGAATCTCTAACCACACATCATCTTTTAGCAATAACTAGCGAGGGGTATCCGGCGTTGCCCGGGTGTTTTTCGGGGTATGTGAAAAAAAAACCGAAAATGTGAAAAAAAAAAACAGGTGCCCGTGAAAAAAAACGAAGCCTTCACGATGCGCAGTTAGAAAATAGTAAAGTGTAAAAAAAAAAAAAAAAAAAAAAACAGGTGCTCGTTTTTGATTGACGTGACGGCGATAGGTATTCAGCAGTCAGCATTTTGTGCGGGACAGTTTTGAATGAGGTCAATAAATCGGTTTGTTTATACCGAAAGCCGAATGTAACGCGTGCCGATGCGGGAAATGTGGAATAATTAACGTTTGAAAGTCAAAAAAATTAAATAGACAGGCGAGCTCCGTGGTTAAGTGCGAGATATTACAACTTATAGATGATATAAAAAGTTTTAAGAAGTTGTGAAGCGAGCGAGCGCTTCTCTGAAAGAAGCCTTTTGTGGACATCGAGGAAAAGCATACATACATACATACATACATACATACATACATGCATGCATGCATTTTCGCTTTTATATATATAGAAAACACAAATAGTAACCAGGGACTGTCTTTGGCTACTCTAATTAACTGTAATATATATATATATATATATATATATATATATATATATATATATATATATATATATATATGCTAGCAACGTAGCCATTAGTATGTAATAATAGTATAGAAACCGGAAGTGTATAGCGCGTAAAACGGTGTGAGTGGGGATAAAATCTGATTGAGGGCACCGGCCTAACTGTAAATAATGTCAATGTTATTTGAAGAAGAGGTGAAAGATACGAAGGGGTCGCTTTTGTAGGGTCTGTGGGGTTTTCTTGACACTCGATACACAAGAGATAAGGATCGGACACCTGGGAGTTAACACACACCCGATATCAAATAAAAACATTTCAGCTATTTTATTTTTGTTTGTTTTGTTAACGCTTTAATTGGCATATAAACGAAATGGTGGATTTGGAAATACATGAGATAAAAAAGAAGTTGTTGTTTTTTTTTTTTTTTAACTAATGAAGATGCGTCCAGTCAGAAGGTTTGTAGAGGTCGATGTTTACACATCAACGTAGAAAATCAAATTGCGTAAGCACGTTTGTGCGCAGGTCGTCTGCGCATATGCGATCCTAATTAAAAACAAATGATTATATTTTGGACCAATCAGAAAACTTTCTGAATTTATTTGAAATGGTTTTTCTGGGAGCCACCTAAATCCTTTAAAAAACAACAACATGTTATTTAATAAACCTAATGGAACCCAGTTGACCCGAGTCTACGGATCAGTGTAGCTGGACGCCACAACTGTGGTCAATTTCCTCTACAACATCTCACCCCACTCACACACACATTAATAAACACACAGTGACTGCTTGAATCTTTTAATGTCGTCTGCCCACTAAGACAACTCATCAGTTGGAATATTTCCAATCTTTCTCATAGAACTATTTTTCTAATATAAAAACAAACGAACATAGACTCTTATGAACAACTTTCAATGAATGACAATTTATATAAATGATCACAAAAGTTCTGAAAACGATTTTCCTGTCCCCTGACACTCACGATTCTTAATCAATTCAAAAATTTTCAATGCCTCAGCTAATTACCCCCCCCCCGCCTTGATTTTTACAGAAACTCTAAAATATTCACGAACATTCTATGCTTTTCCTATTACTGTTAATTTCGATTTTAAACATTTATAAAATATATTTTGTGAATATAATAATGAAAAGCTAGAAAAGTCTGCAAATGACATTGGTCTCCACATAAATGCGGATAAGACAAAGTTTATGACTTTCTATGTGCAGAGAGAGATCAGGGCTTTGGTTGGATCAACACTGAAAAAAGTCGCTGAGTTTACGTATCTGGGCAGCAACATAGTTTCCACAGAGAGAGACATCGGAATTTGCATCTCAAAAGCATGGACTGCATTGGATGGGTTACATTCAGTATGGACTTCGAGACTGGCTGACAAACTGAAAAGGCAGTTCTTCAGGGCAGTGGTAGAGTCTGTCCTTGTTTACGGGGCTACAACCTGGATCCGTTTGTTCTAATAAACGCCCTTCCAAGCATTTCTTACTTTTTCGGTGGGATCGGTTTTGTTTATCATCGGCCGCCTAAGGTGATCCGGGATCCGGTGTTTGTGCAGAAGTGGGTTTTGAAACAAACGCATTTCAGGTGAAAACATTATTGCGTATATTATTTAATTAATTGGAATTCTTATTGAGATGAGTAATTTGTATTATCTTGTCCATTTATTTATTGCGGGGTCCTGGATATGACCTTAAACTATATCCGATGGTGAGGCCCCAGCTTGCGGGCTTGGGGGGTACCCTTTAATTGCTATTGCTCCCAGGTCCACTCTGACCCGGAGTGGTAGTACCTGTTAGGGCCCCAACTATGGGTTAAATAGAAACCGACTTAATATATATATATATATATATATATATATATATATATATATATATATATATATTCTATTAAAAAAGATTTCTTCGAAAGAACTGGATTCGACACTAAATAACCTGAAAAGGGTTGATATGCCGTAAAACAAAAACAACCAACCATTTATTGCGGACTATTATTATCCTCATCTTCTAATTGTTGACTTAGTTGGTAAAACGACGACTACTATGGAAGGCAGTAATTACTGAGGATGCAGTTAGGAGATATGGTGTTCCTATCCCGTCGCAGGTAACCACCTGACGAAGGCCAGAGGAATAGTTGTCCGAAACGTCGTGAAACAACAACCAGAAGATGAGAATAATAGTCCACATTAAATGGATAAATAATACATTATCATGTAGTTAAATCTTATGTCAAAATTAGTATAAATTTAAAAAATTGATCTAGAAGATGTGCTTGATCAATTTTTCTAAAAAGATAAAAATCGTAGAGACTAAACGTCGGATATATTTTATTTTTTCAATTGCGGATTTCAAGGAAACCAAGGGAGATTAGTCAGATTGTCGTAAATAGCGAGATTTGAAGAACTCTTCAAAATTGATACATGAAAACTTGATAATTCGATCAATGTTATTTTTACTTGTATTTATTTTTCTACGGTATCATTTTTCGTAAATCTTGGAATTTATACTAATTTCGACATGACACGTAACTCTGTAATAATGTTTTCACCTAAAATGCGTTTGTTTCAAAATCCACTATTCAACTCAAGCAATGGTGTTGGTGTTGTGATCCTATCGTGGAATATTAACGGATTTGATTACGTTTTTTTTTTTTTAATTTTTCCTAGTGCCTTCTCTCAGGGCAGGGGATAGATTTACCCCCCCCTCCCTCCACACACACACACACACACACACACACACACACACACACACACTGTCACGAACCGTTAAACTTACTCCATGTTTAATCTTCTAGCTGTGGGAATCGAGTAAGCAGTTCCGACTTGCAGGATTACTTCAGTAAATACGCAATAAAACTATTTGCGTTCATTCACCCAAATATTTTTTTTTTTTTAATCATAAACTTTAAATAAAAGACGAAAGGAGGAAGTAAGAAAGAAAAAAGAAAAAGAAAGAAACAAACAAACAAAAGGAAGACGAAGGAAAGAACGAAAGGAAGAGCATAGAGCGCAGTCAGTCAAGGTAAAGAAGCAACTGTAGGCGCAGGATGGTCTACGGCGGCCGGCCCGTGTCAAATATGTCAGTTTAGAGATAGTAGCGTACAAGAATAAGGAACCCCTAAGTATAAAAATAGAGGAGGAGGAGACGTAAGAAGAAGAAGGAGACGTAAGAAGAAAAAGGAGACGGAAGAAGAAGAAGAAGAAGAAGAAGAAGAAGAAGAAGAAGAAGAAGAAGAAGAAGAAGAAGAAGAAGAAGAAGAAAAGGGCGGAGAAGGAAATGAAAAAGAAAAAAAAGATGAAAAAGAGGAAGAAAAAGAAGGGGAAAACAGGAGAAAAAAGAAGAGGAAGAAGAATATCGGATTCATTCTTATGTCCATCCGATCTACGCGTTCATTAACGAAAATAATATCTAACACTTAAGCGTGACAGCCCGACAAACGAACAGATTTGCTTACATAGGCCCCTGAATACATCTAAACAAAACTATGTAAAACTTAAGCGTGACAGTGCGACAGACAACATAACCCTTCTTATTAATAAAAGTCCATGGACGCATATGAGAATAAAATCGCCCCCAATCTTATTTTGTTTCTGAATTTTTGAGATGAGGATTCATAATTTGTATTATTTGGATTATTCGGACAACTGATCTCATCTTGAGTCTTATTTTCATAATGTTTCGGCCGATGTAATCTCCGATCTTCTTCAAGTGCATCTGCATCTTCGCGAACTTGAGAACCTTTCTGTCGACCTTGGAATCTCGAGCGAATTTCAAACGGAACCCATTTATTTAATCCCCAGAGGTAGCATGCTCTGGTCCCGTCAGCCATGACCAGGTAGACGTCTTGATTAATTCGCAATTGTATCCTTAATACTACCTGTACGGAAGATTGGGTGTTTCTGCATTTACCGACCCGCGATATTAACGAAGTTGGTTCGAGCTCGCTCGGCAGCTGACGGAAATAACCGGAAAAGGTTAGCCGACTGTTCCTCAATTTTCAACGAACGCGTTATCTCTTTTTAGCATACGAATCTATGAAGGCGACTTTTTTTAATAAATTGGAAAAAATACAAAATTAATTTTAATCACGCAGGTAGAGTTTTGGTTAGGGTTAGTGTTAGGGTTGAGTAAGATACAGGTTTGTAATTTTATTAATTGTATTTCTATGTTTTTCCTGTTTATCGTTATAATTTTCTCGTAGCGGTTTAAAGTTTCGCGATCGGTCGTTTCCGGTAATTATCGTCAGCGGCCAAGCACACCCGAGAAACTTCGTGGAAAAAGTACCGGAGGTTGAACCTTGAACTTCCGGAAGTGTCATTTATAACTGAGTTTACTTAGTATTTGATCCGTTGCGCCACGTGTCTTTGCTGAACGAGAGCATGCTAATTTTCCGGTGATGTTTCGTTCTAAAATCAATGTAGATTCCCGAGTTCGGCAAAAAGATTTCCGAGTTCGGCAAGATACGCTTAAAGAAGGTTGAAGATTACATCGGCCGAAATGTGAGAATGATTCTCAGGTTACTTCATCTACAAATAAAAATACTCAGAATTGTTAGCATCCAATCAATCTATCAATCTGCTTTCTTTTTGCCCCCCCCTTTCTCTATAATCTTCTCTTCTCTTTCTATCTTTTCTATCTATCTTCTTCTTCTATCTTCTTCTATTCTTCTTCTATTCTTTCTTTCTATCTATTCTATCTTCTATCTATCTATCTTCTTCTATTCTTCTATCTATCTTCTTCTATCTATTCTATCTATATAAATAAAATGAACTCATTTTTTCGCGTCGGATTTTGACCGTAATAGGATTAAAAATCAAGATATTTCATGCAAATATAATATGCACAAACGGCAGAACAATATCTTAGGTGTGTTATAGGCTTATTATTTCTCAAATTCCTCGATAATCTTAGATTTCTATACTTTTTCTGCTGAGAAGTCACGGCCAAAATCGGTTAAGATCAATGGAAGTGGTAAAATATTTTCTCTCTAATAAATTCCTCCTCCCCCTGCCACCACTTAACACCGTTTGGGGATCGTTCACAAGGAACAGTTGAGAAGAGAACACCGGTTTGGCTTCGTAGTTCTTTCATGTGAAGTTATTTAAAATCACTAAACTAAGCTGCAGTACTCTGTGGCGTAGTGGTTAGCGTGCTGGACAATTCACATTATATTTTCACGTTCGCGCCGACCTACCGTAGTCGTTTTTTTTTTTTGTTTTTTTTCCTAAACAACTGGAATGGACTTTTCTTGGTGGCCGAACTGTTAACGTTGCAGATGTTTTTTTTTTTTTTTTTCACACTTTATTTTCCTACTTTTACTCATGACTCCGGGTTTGATCCTTCCTACTTACCTACAATAACATTTTTTAAAACTCCCCCCCCCGTCCCGGAAACAAACACTCGGGCAACGCCGGGTACCCCCGCTAGTATAATATAATATAAAGCTGAACGTCTGTGTGTGCGTGTGTGTGCATATGTGCGAGTGTTGTGTGGGGGGGTCACGAATAGGCTCCTATATGGTTGACTATGTTAAAAAACTGATCACATATAATGATAGAAGATGTATCGAGACACAGGAATGGGTAGGTTTGATCCTGCAGAACGGTGGTTCATTAAAATTGTGGGGTCTGCGTTCGCGCCTGATCCACAAAGTATGGAAATAAATAATTAAAAAAAGAAAAAACGCTTACAAGTGTTTTTGATATAGATGTACATAAGAGTACTTTGATAAGTATGTTTTAACTTAAATAGGGATGGTATAATAAAATTGTGGGGTCTGCGTTCGTGCCTGGCCTCCATAGAATGGAAATAGGCACAAACTTTAATAAAGACTTTTCATATCTATCTGCGTAAGTATGCTTTGATAATTATGTTTCAGTTTGAAGAAATATGGTATAATAAAATTATGGGGTGTTCGTTCGCGCCTGACCTCCATAGAATGGAAATATGTCACAAAGTTTAACAAGTTTTTTTTAATATAGATCCACAGAATATTGTGATAAGTGTTTCAGTGTGAACAGGTATGGTATAATAAATTATGGGGTTTATCTATTTTATTTTTACTTTCATCATATTTTGCTTTGGTTTTGATACCCCCAAATTCGAAGCTATCTCTTTACAACCGTTCCTTTTCATAACCTATCATACTTTCATAAATCAGAGTCCATTTTCTGTAGGCTGTTTTTGAACCCAGTCAACGACGGGTATTTTTGCTAGTATATATATAAAATTATTGGTTATCGAAATTTTATCTTTACAATCTCTATTTGTGTGCCTGTTTGTTGTTGTTGTTGTTGTTGTTGTTGTTGTTCTCTTTCTCATTTATTTCGTTACATCATTTGTTGTCGATATCTCTTCCTCCCACACGTTCGTCTCTATTACTCCCTTTCTCCCCCCCCTCTCTCTCTTATCACGTTCTTAATTATGTTTTATCGAAACTTCATCCCTCAGTCGTTGTATCTAACTAACTCTATTTATTTCCCCCTCTCTCTCTCTCTCTCTCTCTCTCTCTCTCTCTCTCTCTCTCTCTCTCTCTCTAGCTTTCCTTTTTAGCTTCTCTCTCTCAAGCTGCCTTCTTTCTCTCCTTCTCTCTCTATCTCTTTCCCTTTCTCGATATTCCTTCTCCCTCTCTCGTTCTCTCTCTCTCTCTCTCTCTCTCTATATATATATATATATATTCTCAATCTCTCTACCTCTCGCTCGCTTTCTTTCTCTCTCTCTTTCTCTCTCTCTCTTTCTCTCTTTCTATATATATATATATATATATATATATATAGAGAGAGAGAGAGAGAGAGAGAGAGAGGAGGGGGAGAGACAGACAGACAGACAGACAGACATACAGAAAGACAGAGACAGACAGAGCTTCCTCACATTTTTTCATACCCTTTCCTTTCTCTCTCTCTCTCTCTCTCTCTCTCTCTCTTTCCCTCTCTAGAATCTCGCTCTCTGTCGCACTCACACTCTCTTATCTCTGTTTCTCTCTCTCTCTCTCTCTCTCTCACTCTTTTTTAATCTCTCGCCCTCCCTCTTTTGTAGTTATTACTCGTTCTTACTTACATATTTCATTCTTTAAATCATTAAATTTATACCGAAACCTCCGCTTCCCTACACTCTTTCTCTTTCTCCCCTCTTTCCCACTCTTTATCTCTTTATCTCACTGACACCCCCTCTCAGTTTCTTTTTCTTTTTCCTCTTTAAACCACTCAATTGTTATTGAAACCTCCATTTCTCTCTCGCCCTCTCTCTTGCTGCCCTACTCTCTCACTCTCTCTCTCTCTCTCTCTCTCTCTCTCTCTCTCTCCCATATACACACGATTTCTCTTTCTGCCCCTCTCTTTCTCACACACACACACTCACACACACTCTCTCTCTCTCTTTCCCTTCCACTCTCCTTCCCTCTCTTTTTCTCGTCTCGTCTCTCTCTCTCTCTCTCTCTCTCTCTCTCTCTCTCTCTCTTCTTTAAATCACTTGATTGTTATCGAAACCAGGTTGTAGTTCTCGTCGTCATGATGGCGGCTGTGTTTATATATTCATTCAGCATCCATGAAAGCATCTTCTTTTCTCCTCATCTTAAATGTCTTTCAGTGAAAACCATTCCTATTTTCACTAACCGTCCCGTTTCTCATCACCAACGGACGTGATACCTCTAAAGTGCGAACTTGTGTGAAAATCCCATCGCACTCAAACGTAAAAAAAAAGAGAAAAAAACATTAAAAAAAGATAAAGGAAAACCATAAACTCAGCCCACTTATTTCCCTGTGGGTCGCACGAGCAATTCTGTAAAGTACATCCTTTTAATTTATTTAAAAGAAGTGTTTATTACTTAACTAAACTGTTACCCAAATAGTAACCTTCATTTTCTTTTTATTTATTCAATATCAAAACATTAAATATTTATAATAGACTATTTTTAGTATTTCATCGATTTTAATTTTATCGATTTTAATTTTATATTGAATCTTCTTAATTCTCCAAAAGAAATTACATCCATCAAAACTTATCAGTCCCTCTTTAACGCAAAAAAAAAAAAATATACCCATCAAAACTTCATCAGATCCTTCTTATCACATAAAGAAATTACACCCAGCAAAATTACACCAGACGCCTTTTAACACAAAAAGAAATTACACCTATCTAAATCTCACCAGACCTTCCTTAAAACAAAAAATACACTATCAAAGACTCACCAGTTCCTCTTTAATACAAGAAGAAATTGCACTTATCAAAATCTCACCAGACTGGCCCTTATACAAAAAGAAATTACATCCATCAAAATATCAACAAATCATTTTTAACACAAAAGGAAATTACACCTCATCAAGAAAATTGACAATGCCCTCATCCTCTCCTAAACAAAAACAAAACAACAAAAAAATGAAACTATGAACTTTTAGACGATATATTTCCTGTCGACATTGTCAAAAATTCAACAGCTTTAGCATTCTTGTTTTTTTTGTTTTGTTTTTTATTTTAACGACCTAAAGCGGAAGTTATCGTCTGCACACAAGAGACAACGTGGACGATTTGTTATTGTTTTTTTTATAGCGAATTGTTGTTATTGTTGCTTCGTTATTATTGTTGCTCTTGTGATTGTATGACTTCCTTCACCGACAAAAGCAAACAGCTCACGCCGTGGGTCAAGTGACAACAAGTCTTTTCAGAATTACGGGCGATATTATTCAACAGTAATTTCAGAAAATTAAAAAAAAAACTGTTTTCTGTGAAATTAGTAATTAACATCATTTCTGTGGTTATTTATGAGCAAGTATTTTCGTGTTCATTTCATTTATTAAAATAGTTACAGAAATATTTCACGTTTTAAAAATAAATAATTTTGACAATTATTATTATTTTTTTTTTTTTCAAAATATTGACTGACAACATTGACAACATTTGGACATTTTTGTGATATTGTTTTTAGTTCTATGAAAACAAAGTTTTCTTAAATTCCTTTAAAGAATCGGTTCTCTACAATGGCATTCTGGAAATAAATTTTAAAATAAAAAAAAAAGAGAAAAAGGACGACTTTCATCAAAAAATTATATCCTGATTTTTTAGGGTTTTTTTTTCTAAGCTGAAAAAGAAATAAATGACGTTAACGAATAAATAACACTTGTCAATGAAAACTTAAACAACAAACACGCGTTTTTTTGTTGTTGGTTTTTGAAATATTTATAATATAAAAAAAATACTTAATTTTTCCAACATTGGATATTTCCCAGAGAGTGCACGTCATCAGGACTCACTTGCGTAAGTAATAAAAACGTTTTGTTTATATTTCCAAATTTAAAAGATCACTATCAATAATTCGAGTGCTTCTTCGGTATTAGAACGAAAGTTGGAAGCCTCAAAATTGAATTTCCATTAAAAACAAATGTTATATATCTATAAAATTAAGCTGAACGTGTGTGTGTGTGTGTGTGTGTGTGTGTGTGTGTGTGTGTGTGTGGTCACGAATAGGCTCCTATATCCTGGAGTATTTAAAAAAACTGATTACATATAATGATAACAGATGTATCGGGGATCAGGAATGGGTAGGTTTGATCTGGCAGACCAGTGAATCATAAAAAATTGTGGGGTCTGTGTTCCCGCCTGGTCCACAAAGTATGGAAATAAAAAATGAAAAAAAAAAAAACGTTTACAAGGGTTTTGATTTAGATATACATAAGAATACTTTAATAAGTATATTTCAACTTAAATAGGGATGGTATAATAAAATTGGGGGTCTGCGTTTGCGCCTGTACTCCATGGAAATAGGCACAAACTTTAACAAAGACTTTTCATATCTATTTGCGTAAGTATACTTTGATAATTATGTTTCAGTTTGAAGAAATATGGTATAATAAAATTATTGGGTGTTCGTTCGCGCCTGACTTCCATAGAATGTAAATATGTCACAAAGTTTAACAAGGTTTTTTAAAGGTGGTGAGGGTCCACAATAACACCTTAACTTTATTCACGTTAGCTTTTATTTATTTTTTTAGTTGAATCATATTGTGTCGAATAAATTCACCTCATAAATTCACGTTCTTATTAAAGTGAAAGACAAAAAAAAAAAGTCGGAACTTTAGACAATTCTCGACACAAATTTTGTATTTTGTGTTTTTTTCGTTCTCCACTTGCACGTTGCACTCTTTTCAAAATAGATAAATAGATAAATAATAAAAAAATAAGAACGTTACTTGTTATCGTGTCAAAAGAAGGAAAATATCCTGCTCACGTGATTACGTGTCTTCTTAAAAACCTTTGCATAACCTTTTTATTTTTATTTATATATCTGTTTAAGCATTTTTTGTCAGTGTAATAGAATGAATTCAGTTGATTACAACCATTTCTGCGTGTTCCTTACATTACAATAGTACAACCCTGAATCAGACGGCGCAATACTACACCGTTCAATACTGTAAAACTGAAACGAAGCTGTTCTGCTTGAAAAAAGGGCGCCATTTCTTCTTATTCATATTTATATGGGTTCTTTGCTTTAAAAACTAAAGTAATGACGTGTTTACTTTTTTAATATCCCATTTTGCTGTTTCGGATTATTTTACTAAAGTAAGTAAAGCTTCATTATTTTTCAAAACTGTTTTTGTTTCTTTGCTTTTCGATATTTCGCCGATATTATTTAGTAAGAGTGTTTAGCAGAAAAGCCAACAAACGACTACCCGAAAAAATAAATTTACAAAAAATAAATGTTACCATAGTCAATAAAAGTTCAGTTCATGTTTTTTTTGTTTTAATTAGTTTTTAATGCTCTTTACTTGAAATAATTTCAGCGAATGAAATTAAAACGAAATTTGAGGCGATAACTACTTAAATGAATTTTTATATAAACTACACATGCCATAATCAAATATTCCTCAAGTACAAAATGACGGAAAACATTAAAATATGTTTATAAATATTCCTTACGTTGACGGAACTCTCTTAAATTGTTAACATAGAATGCTCAGGTGCCCCTTCTTCAAATTGAAAACGGGGCTCTCCATTTCAAAGTCGCTGCCATTTTGATTTTTTTTAAACCGGACCCTGAAATTTTTTTTTGCAAACTACTTAAAAATACAAGCCAATGAACTTTTCTACCATAAAAGTAACTTTTATTGACTATGGTAACATTTATTTCTTGTATATTTATATTATTATATATATAACATTTTCTCTTTGTAAGGAAACATTATTTTGTTAGTCACTCTTGGCTACGAATGGAAACCAAGTTGATATAAAAAAAATATATATTTTCGCAAAAATTATCTTTACTTTCATAATATTTTGCTTAGGTTAAAATTTTTTAGTATCAAAACCTATCTCTTTACAACCCCCTCCTTTTCATAACCTATCATACTTTCATCAATTACAGTCCATTACTTTTGCTAGTATATATATATATATATATATATATATATATATATATATATATATATATATATATATATATATATAAATTTGCTTTCGTATAAGCTGTATCGCCTGAAGTTACCAGCTGATCGAAACATGCTCATGACTGTGTAGCAACACATCACAGCTTATGTAAAAACACCTTGCTCTACTTCGGTATTGAGCACTCTTGTATTAACCTCGTTAAATTTCATTGGTTACTTTACCTCTGGAAAATAACAACTCCTATATATATATATATATATATATATATATATATATATATATATATATAGAGAGAGAGAGAGAGAGAGAGAGAGAGAGAGTGAGAGAGATAATAAGGAGCGAGAGAGACAAACAGACAAACAAACAGACGGACAGACAGACAGACAGATAGAGACAGATAAGAACGCTGGGCGAGTTTATTGGAGGGATAATAACGGTTTCAGTTAATTCAAAGCAGTCATTTTGTGTAAGGAATATATTTCTCTCGATGGATTATAATATAAAGTAAACGGTACATATTTGCCGATATTCATCCGTTTTGTTGTTAGTAGCTTGTGTGTTCGAGGAACGCGTGTCGTACTTGCCTGCTGCTCGCGTTTGGATATCTTCTCTCAAATTCCAATTTCTCCTCATCTTGCTTTCTCGTTTTATTCGGAACTGCTATAAGTAATTCTTCGATTATTGATATTATAACTAGCGGGACCTGTGGAAATTCCACAGCGAACTCTTCCGCATGATGATGCCGGCATTTTCTGGATGTTCAGCGTAAATGGCGACACCCTGGTATTATTATAGCTTTTTTTGTTCAAACTTCAAAGGTATTTATCTAAGCTATCAGGAACGCCCGGTCGTAAAATACCCTTAAATATGCTTGTATATATTATTATAGAGTCAATTCGATTCTTATAAGGTTTGATTTCAAAAATAAAAAATATATATAGTTATATATTTTTTAACTTGTGTGAATAAAAAATCAATCCAAAAAATATATAAATGTTTATATCTTTTCTGTATTTATTTCCTATGTGTTGACGTGTAGGAATACAAAAAGTCTTTTGAAAAAAAAAAACAAGAATGTTTCCTTCAAAAGCACATAATTTTCGATCGATTCTTCGATCTTCCTCAATGTGAATGATATATATATATATATATATATATATATATATGTATATATATATATGTATATATATGTATATGAATGAACCCTTTTTCTGGGTCAACGGCCAACTAGCACCGTGTATATTTGTGTGTTGGGGTGGAGAGGGCTCCCGTAAGCCGTGGTTAAGGCAACCTTTCTAGGAGAAGCAAATCTCTGATTTAAAAAAAAACATAAAGCGGGAGACCAGTACCCGCATTAAGCTGCTCTGCAGTTTAATTTTGTTGCTGGCTATCTTGCTCTTGCTTGTTGCTGGATCTCAACATTTTGAACTGAGAGAGAGACTTGGCTGTCGTACAAAGCTAAGACTCTGTAACATCATCTTTGTATAGATACTCCCTCAGCCATTTGGGCTCATGGATTTTAAGTGTCTGAGGGAGTGGCACTCGTCTGACGAGATATTGAAATCATCTTATATGTATATATATATATTGATTTCCTTCAGCTATAATCAAAACCGAAACCAAAACTCATGACCCTTATCCCCGAGTAGCTTCCGGGACTTGATAAATGGTGACCTCCATGTAAAAAAAAAGAATATATATATATATATATATATATATATATATATATATATATATATATATATATATATATATATATATATATTCTTTATACATATATATATATATATATATATATGTATATAGATATATATGTACAGATGTATGTCTATATATATATATATATATATATATATATATATATATATATATATATATATATATATATTGATTTCCTTCAGCTATAATCGAAACCGGAACCAAACCTTATGAAAAATTCTTAGTAAAATTATTTATAAAAAAAAATACCTCACTTGAGTGCCATCAACTATAATTGAAATCGAAATAAAAACTTATAAAACATTCTTGGTAAAATTATTTGTTACAAGAAGTTGGAGGTTATAACAATGAAACTACAATCAATCGGAGGAGGAAGATATAAGCGTTACACACAAAAGAACACACACGCTATCGTATTAATATATAGATGACGTTGATCATGTTCTACTTTAATTTCGGTTCGCAGAAAAGTTCTCTATATTTATTTCGTTCTTCTTCCTCTCTATTTGATCTTTATCCCATGGGCTGCTGGGATTCCAAAAATCTATAATTTGATAGTTTTTGTTGTTGTTTTTTTTTTCTTTTCTACTTACTAGGAATTTTCACACACGTCGTTATTTGTGATTGCTCACTGACAATAACGGGTAGTGCTCCCTTGAATCTGAGTGACAACAAGTCTCTACATATTTCCAGTACACTCGCCAATATCTTTCGATAAACATTGCAAATGATCATGTTATTTGGATGCTTCGGGCTACTATTCTCATCTTGAGTTTTAATTTCACAACATTTCGATCAATGTAACCTCCGACCTCCTTCAAATATATGTTATCGAGCTCGGGAATCTTTCTGTCGAACTCGGGAATCTGCACGGAATTCCGAACAGAACCCTTTTTTTAAGCAGTCTATCGTCCCGTTAGCCATGACGTGGTATAAATCCAAATTAATACATAGTTGTCCGCTAGGAACTATAACGTAGCAGATAAAGCACTAGTTGTAAGTTACATTCTCTTAGAGGTTGAAGGTTCAATCCTCAGTGCAGGCGACACACAAAATACAATTGTGACTTCAATCAAGCCATGGCTGACAGAACGAGAGCATGCTACCCCTGTTGGTCAAATGAAGTGTTCAGTACGAAATTCCGTGCAGATTTCCATGTTTGACAGATAGTTTCTCGAGTTCAACAGAAAGATTCCCGAGTTCGACAAAGATACACCAGAAGAAACTCGGAGTTTACATGAACTGAAACGTTTTGAAAATAAACTCAGGATTAAAATGGTAGACCAAAACAATCCAAATCATTAGTCCTCATATCAAACATTCAGAAATATCGCAAATGATTTTGTGTTATCGCAACAGCATCTTACAATTCATTTCTAGCTAACAGCGATCATTGGCTGTCTCTTACATTTCGGTCACACGAAACTTCCCCAGGTCCAAGTACCAGCGGCACCGTTTCAGTTGAGGTCTGGTTACTGCTCTTCCGCCTCCGTTTTTCCATCTTCCTTGGACGTTCACGTTTATATGGTATTAGCCGAGGCTTTATTATTATTATCACGTGTACTCACTAGGGGTTCTCACTCAGGTCATCATGAATGATTCCTTATTGACAGCAACCTGTGGTGTCCCCTTGAATCTGGGTGATAGCAAGTCTCCTCAGATATCTAGCACTCTCTACTTCTTTTGATAACCTTTAATGTGGTGCCAGTCAATGCTGACAATATAATTTTTTTACGAGGTGTAGCTTACAATTTTGCAGTTTCAGTTTTCTTGGTTTCACCCCCATCATCATCATCATCATCATTCACTCACTAGGAGTTCTCACACAGGTCATCATCAGAGATTGCTCACTGACAAAGACCGGTGCTGATCCCTGGAGTCTGGGTGACAAGTCTCCCCAGATTTCCAGTAATCCTTACCTCTTTTCGACACATTTTTCTTCTTCTTCTTCTTCTTCTTATTATTATTATTATTATTATTATTATTATTATTATTATTTACTAGGAGTTTCCACATGGTCATCATCAAAGATTTCTCTCAGTCAACAACCCCCTGTTAACTGTTCCTTTGACGCTAGGTGACAACAAGTCCTCCCAAAGTTCCAGTATTCTCCCAGTCTTTCGATAACATTTGCAAATGACGTTTCATTATCGCAACAGCCTCTTGTCATTCATTTCTCACTGGCCACAACCAACAATCTTCAATGGAATTAGGATGGCAATAAGCCTCTCCAACATAGAAAGCATCCTTCGCATCCATCCAGTCGATGTCTGGCTGGTACTTTTTCTACTTGGTTTTTCTATCCTATTTAATCATTCACAACAGCGAGGCTTTTTTTTTTTTTGTACTCATTAGGGGTTCTCACACAGGGATTAATTAGAAATTACTTACTAATGACAACTTGAAGTGTTCCCTTGAGTCTGGGTGACAACAAGTCTGCCTAGATTTCCAGTACTCTTCACCTCTTTCGATAACATTTTCAGATAACGTTGCATTATTGCAACAGCCGCTTCTCATTGGTTTCTCGCTGGCAAAGACCCTTGATCTTCACTGGGATTTGAGTAGCAATAACAATCCAAGTACCCTTTGCACTCAGCCAGTGGCGGTCTGGTTAGAGCTTTCTCTCCTTGGTCTTTCCATCCTTTTTATACCTTCACGACTTTTTTTGTGTGACGTCAGTCGATGCCGGCACCGCTATTTTAAGGGTGGAAAATAGTTAACTTTTGCAGTTTTAATTTTCTTGGTTGCATGTGGTGTTTTTTTTTTGTTTTTTTTTTATTTATTTATTTATTTATCTTTTTATTATTTATTTATTTTTTTTGCATGGTTTTACTTCTGTTGCAGTTTCTATATGCCCGGTTAGAGTTTGTAGCTCATTTGAATTAGTTTGCATATTATCAGCAGCAGTAGTCATGAATATCAAAATTATTAAATTAAGATGTCACGTTGCATCGTATTTGTTTAAAGATCAGTCAAATTCAAGTTTATTTTTTCTTTCGTGGAAAACATTATGTGACAATCTTTCATGTGTTTTGTCCTTGTGAATTAATATTTTGTTTCGAAGGAAATTCATATAAAATGAAAAGAAATGATTTAATTTCTTCTGGTACGTATTATTATTATTATTATTATTATTATTATTATTATTATTATTATTATTATTATTATTGTTACAACTACTACTACTAGTACTACTACTAGCGGGACTTGTGGAAATTCCACAGGAGACTGATTCATATGTAATATATTGATGTTGGCATTCTGTAGATGTTCAGTGTAAATGGAGACGCTCTGATATTATTGTAGCTTTTTTGTTAAAACTGCAAAATTATTTATCTAAACTAGCACGAACGTCCAGTAAAGTCCAGTCGTAAAGTACGTTTTAATATGATATTTTAATTTATGCAGATTTCGTATATATTATTATAGAGTTAATGTTCTATCGATTATTATATATTATAAAATTGCGATTTCAAAAAATAAAAAAAGTATTTCCATATGATTTGGGTGCATCAGCTTGAATCGAAACCGGAATAAAAACTTATGAAAAAAAGTGTGTGTATATATGTGTGTGTATGTGTGTGTGTATATATATATATATATATATATAAAATTTAAAGCTGGACGTCTGTGTGTGTGTCTGGTCACGAATAGGCTCCTATATGGTTGACTATTATAGAAAACTGATCACATATAATGATAGAAGATGTATCGAGACACAGGAATGGGTATATTTGATCTGGCATGATGATGATTCATTAAAATTGTGGAGTCTGCGTACGTGCCGGGTCCACAAATTATGGAAATAAAAAAATTTTTAAATTAAAAAAAAACGTTTACAAGTGTTTTTGATATAGATGTACATAAGAATACTTTGATAAGTATTTTATTAACTTAAATAAGGGTGGTATAATAAAATTGTGGGGTCTGGGTTCGCGCCTGGCCTCCATAGAATGGAAATAGGCACAAACTTTAATAAAGACTTTTCATATCTAACTGCGTAAGTATACTGTGATAATAATGTTTGCTTGAAGAAATATGGTATAATAAGATTATGAGGTGTTCGTTCGCGCCTGACCTCCATAGAATGGAAATATATCACAAAGTTTAACAAGTTTTTTTTAATATAGATTCACAGAATATTGTGATAAGTGTTTCAGTGTGAACAGGTATGGTATAATAAATTATGGGGTTTATCTATTTTATTTTTACTTTCATCATATTTTTCTTTGGTTTTGATATCCCCAAATTCGAAACTATCTCTTTACAACCCTTCCTTTTCATAACCTATCATACTTTCATAAATCAATCAGAGTCCATTTTCTGTAGGCTGTTTTTGAACCCAGTCAACGACGCATACTTTTGCTAGTATATATATAGAATTTGAGTTCGTTCAGCTATAATCGAAACCGAGACCAAAATTTATAAAGAATTCTTGATATAAATTATTTATTAAAAAAATAGATGATTTAAGTGCCATCAGCTATAGTCGAAACCGAAACGAAAACTTATAAAGAATTCTTGATAAAATTATTGATGACAAGAAATAGAAGAACATAACAATTAAATGACCCGGATGTAAGCGTGACACACAAAAGAACACACACGCTATTGTATTAATAAATATATATATATATATATATATATATATATATATATATATATATATATATATATATTTATGATGATGATGATGATGTTCGTTAACTTCACAGTGTTGTGATGTTTTACACCGACTTTTTTTTAACTTAAGAGCGAGCTTTACACTTAAGCTAGTGAGAATATTCAAAGAGTAAATTAGATGGAAAGCGCTTGGCATGGGATATTTGCTGTACTAAGAAGAACTGACTTCTGGAGTACGGTGATGTTGTACTTGATTTCTAAAGAGATCAACTGTTTCTCAAGATCATCTCGAATTGCTCCAAGTGCATCTGTGGTGATTGACACAATGGAAATTTTCTTATTTCGCAATCTAGCAATCTTCACCCTCTGTTTCTGATAGTTCCGTAGTTTCTCATTATTCATGCCTGCTAAGTTGATGTCATTTGGCCAAGCCACATCAATAATTTGGCATTCTTTGCTTGTTTTTTTGGGGTGTTTTTTTTTTGTTTTTTTTTTTTGTTCAGAACTACAATATTAGTTTTTTTTTGTGAGTTATCTCTCGGTCACTTTGAACCATGAAATCCCAGAGAATCAACGTCCTTATTTTAAACTATCGCTTCTGGGTGATGTTGGAACCACTTGTCCGTCATTCGGATTCCAAACTTTAGGCAAAAACTCCAATGAAGATTTGCACATACTTTGTCATGGCGACGTTTGTACTCTTTTTGAGCAAGTGTAGAACACGCACTAACAATTTGTGGCACCGTTTCAAGAGTTAAACCACACAGCCTGCACTTATCAGAACACTCCTTCCCAAAAATGTCTCTATTGATTGCCTTATTATTTCACTCACTAGGAGTTCTCACACAGGTTATCATCAGAGATTTCTCACTGACAATGACCGGTGGTGTTCCCTAGAGTCTGTTTTACAACAAGTCTCTGCAGATTTCCAGTAATGCTCACCTCTTTCGACAACTTTTGCAAATAAATTTGCGACATCGCAACAGTCATTTATCATTGATTTCTCGCTGACAATGACCATTGCTCTTCACTGGAATTTGGGTGGCGATAAAGGTTCCCATAGCCCCAGTCCCCTCCGCACTAATCTAGTGGAGGTCAGGTAGGTACTTTCTATTCTCGGTCTTTCCATCTTCCTTGACTCTTTGACTATTTTTATAGTGCCAGCATCAGCTGGCACTATAAAAAAATTTGTTTTTCTTTTTTCAGGAGTTGAGAGGGAGGAGATGGATAGAGGTACGGGGGAGGTAAGGGAAATGGGAAATGGCAGATGGGAGGGGAAGGGAGATTGGAAGAGGATGTAGTAGTCAGTTTACAACTTCGCAGCTTCAGTGTTCTTGATTTGGATTTTTGGTTTCTATACTCCTGCACTATCTATATGCCCGGTTGTAGATTAAGTTCCCGCATTCGAGGATTTTCCTTAAGATTTCCGCTATTTTCAGCATTACTGTCCGTTGCATAATTTGAGCCTTCCCCTTGATTTTGATTTCGTCTAGTCTTGTTTTCAAGTTCTTTGGAACTGTTCCTAATGTTATTATTATTGGCATTATGTTGATTTTCTTCGGGTTCCATATTCTTTTTAGTTCTCTGGCACGTTCCGCATGTTTGTTTCATTTTTCTCTTACTTTGCTCTCCACCCTGTAGTCTACTAGGACGGCAAAATCTACAATTTAACAGGTTTCTTTTTTTTTTTCTTGTTGCCTAAAATATTTTCTGGTTTTCATTTTCCAGTACAGTCTCCAGCTTATGTTTGAACCATTTGTCTGCATGCTCGTGTTGCAGTCGTCTGCATAGCTGTCCAGTGCACTGCCTTCCCCATATGGGACAGTGTGTTTGGGGTAATTTACCGCATTAGCTAATTATGTGGTTTATCGTTTTGTCTTTTTGTCCACAAAGTCTACATTTACTGTTTTTCTGTGTTTTATCTATTTTAACTTTGATGCGGTTCGTTCTAATTGTGCTGTCCTGTGCAGCGATCAGATGAGATTCTGTTTCTCTGTTCATGTGTTCTTTCTTAGCCATGTCCAAGTGTTTACGTGATTTTCTTCTTTTGTCATTTTTATGAATCATCCATGCAATACTTTCTCTTTCCACTTTTCTCGTCTTTTTTTAGTTACATCATATTCTGTATTGTTCCCCTAGCGATGTTTCTGGTTGCGGTTATCGGTCTTTTTGCACTCTGGTATACTTTTGTAAGCTTGTTTTTGTGTGCTTTCTACACAGTCTTCTGCATTTATTAGTCTTCTTCCCTTTCGTTCTTTTTCACATAGAATCAGTCGGTATCGTCTTTTTGGTGTAATGCATTTTTCATCATCATTAATTTCCTAGTCCTCTGATCAAGATGCCTAAGTTCATGTTTGTTCCAGCCTATGAATGGTCCAGAGTACCTTATTAGCAATACTACCCGGGTCGTAATTTCTTTAAGTAAATTTCTACTATATAACTTTGTTTCTAAGAGTTTTCTTGTTCTTCTCAAGTATTCTTTTCCAATATTCTTTTTCATTCCGGTAGATTTGATGGTGTCTGCTTCCAAATATTTGTGCCATCTTCTCCAAGCGCCCTCATCTTCTTTTGGTTTGGCATTTCAATACCCTCTGATGTCTCCAGTTTTCCCTTTTTCATCTCGAATAATCCACACTTTTCCATCCCATATTCCATTCTAATGTCGTGGCTTAATATTCTGGTTGTGTTTATCAGCTTTTCTTGATCCTTTTGGGGTTTTTTTTTTTTTTTTGCAAACAGCTTCAGGTCATCCATATACATGAGGTAGCTTATTCTTTGTTCTGTGCCTGTAAACTTGTATCCGGCATTACATTTTCTAAGTATGTAGTTGAGTGGAATCAGGGCTATGACAAATAGTAGTGGTGGTAGTGAATCTCCTTGGACGATACTTCTCTGTATTCATATTTCAGTCAGGTATTGTCCTCAGCTGCCAATTTCAGTCTATATGTTTCCATTGCTTTCTTAATAGTATTAATAATTTTGTCGATTATTTTGTACATTTTAAGCATTCAATTATCCATGCTTGTGGGATTCAGGATAGGCTTTTTTGTAATCGATCCATGCCATGGCTATGTTCTTTTTCCTGCTTTTAGCATCTTTCAAGATTATTATTATCATTATTATTATTATTATTATTATTATTATTATTATTATTATTATTATTATTATTATCTATATATTGATACGATATCGTGTGTGTTATTTTCTGTGTCATGCTTATATTTGGGTCGTTTAATTGTTATGCACTTCCATTTCTTGAAAAAAATAATTTTACAAAGAATTCTTCATAAGTTTTGGTTTCGGTTTCGATTATAGCTGATGGCACTTAAGTCCTTTATTTTTTTATGAATAATTTTACCAAGAATTCTTCATAAGTTTTGATCAATGACGAAATCTAATCTGTCAAAGCAGAATAAGATGCTTCCAGCAGCTTCCGCCCAGATATGGCAACAGTATGCCATTCTTGGACGTACTTGGCTCTTATACAGGTAAAGAATTGCATCAGCAGTGAGATATCTACTTAAACTCATGTGCTTCCAATTTAATCTATCTAGTTATTAATGTTGTCTTGGAACCATCACGTTGTATCCTCAGTCACAAAGAAATCCAAGCATAGAAAAGAACTTCAGCTCTTTTTTTTTTGTACAACAACACCTCCTTCATGTTGTGTTGTTATTATTTCTTTCGGGTTACAATCGTTTCACAACCATGTGGACAAGCTTAAACATTATTTCGCTAAAAGATTCGAAAATGGCTAATCTTCAGACACAAAATACAAATGTAATACATATATAAAATGTATGTGATGTTGCCAAGCTAATGAAAAACCTTGATTTTAGTAAAGCAACCGGCCCTGACGGTATTCCAATTATAGTACTCAAAAAACTTCAACCAGAACTAGCGCCCATACTTACAAAACTGTTTAAACGTTGTCTTAAGGACAATAGCTTCCCATCACCCTGGAAAATCTCATCAGTATGCCCTGTATTCAAGAATTCCGGTGATCGCTCATCCTCTTCTCAGTACAGGCCAATAAGTCTCCTGTGCGTCATGAGTAAGTTGCTGGAATCTGTTAAATAGAGAAGTAATCAACCATCTCAGCAAAAATAACATTCTTAGTGACACGTAATATGGTTTCCGTTCTGCTAGATCTATAGCAGATGTGCTTACAGTTATATTTCATAGAATTAGCGAATCTCTTGACGGAGGCTTCCTTTTAGGGCAATTGCTCTTGACATATCAAAGGCCTTTGATAGGGTATGACATAAAGGTTTACTTCACAAGATCTCCAACTATGGTATAGCTGGAAATGTCTTCTCAATTATTAAATCATTTCTCTTTGATAGGTTAATAAGAGTAGAAGTTGATGGGCAAAAATCAGAAGCTCACAGTATCAATGCTGGGGTCCCTCAGGGTTCCATACTGGGCACAACTCTTTTCCTGATCTACATTAATGATCTTCCAAATCACATCTTTAAATCATTCGTAGACATTTTTGCTGATGACACTACCATCTATGGTAGCACATCTAAGACAGATGTCTTTTTTTAGCTCTGTCTATCACGTATTTTATCATTTTCGCATGATCTAAATTAAATGAATGATCGTGTTCTGCACAATGGCAAAAGAGTGCATTTAGGGCGTTACCATTCCTTATATCTCTTCTGTGTTCGTAAAAAAAAGTGTACATATTTATTTAACGCATTTTTAAAAGTGTATATATAGACATTTGAACAACCCAACTTTCCTATACACACACATATGTTTTTCCTTCCAGATATGGGTAGGATTCTAACACTATTTTCTTTTCATTTTCGCACGGTCTATGATCATTTTCTTTTTATGCATTTTTCCTTTTAATATCCTGAAGATGTTCTCTGCAATAGAGACGAAACGTTGATTATTTCATAAATTCATTCGTTTTTTTCTTTTTTTAAAACAACATAACGTCAACCATCGCTGGTATTTTTATTTTATATATATATATATATATATATATATATATATATATATATATATATATATATATATATACATATATATATACATACATATATATATACATATATGCATACATATATATACATACATATATGCATACATATATATACATACATATATATACATATATATATACATACATATATATACATACATATATATATACATACATATATATATACATACATATATATATATACATACATATATATACATACATATATATACATACATATATATATACATACATATATATACATACATATATATATACATACATATATATATACATACATATATATACATACATATATATATACATATATATATATATCTATATACATATATATATACATACATATATATATACATATATATATATATATCTATATACATATATATATACATACATATATATATATCTATATACATATATATATACATATATATATACATATATATATACATACATATATATATATATACATACATATATATATACATACATATATATACATATATATATACATACATATATATACATATATATACACATATATATATACATATATATACATACGTATATATACATACATATATACATACATATATATACATACATATATATACATACATATATACATACATATATATATACATATATATATATACATACATATATATATACATACATATATATACATACATATATATACATATATATATACATATATATATATACATACATATATATATACATACATATATATATACATACATATATACATACATACATATATATACATGCATACATACATGTATATACATACATATATATATACATACATATATACATACATACATATATACATACATACATATATATATACATACATACATATATACATACATACATATATACATACACACACACACACATATATATATATATATATATGTATATATATATATATATATATATATATATATATATATATATATATATATATATATATAACGATGTTATGGCTAAACACCTTACAAGTAAACATTCTTGTCCGCACTAAAAATTTTGAAAACATTTTAGTAGACAACACATCTATTTTTTAACACGCAATAACCCTTATCCCGAGTGACTTCCGGGCCTTGATAAGTGGTGACCACGATGTAAAAAAAACAACATTCCACTAACAATCATAAATGTCATATACTAGAAACACTAATGATTAAACCAAATCAAACAAATATTAACAAAGTAAATTTCAATAACAACGATAATAACATTTTTGAATGGTCTTAAAAGTAACATAGAATCTATTAATCTCGTTAATAACATGTAAATTATTTTTAAAAAAAAATCAAAAGTATCTAAACCTCTGTTCTGACGTAATCCAGTAAGTGTATAAGAGGCCAACACTACCTGAGATGGAGGAAATAGTATTTTCGTAAATTTATCACGGTAACATTTGAAAAGTCCAGTTGTTTCATAGAAAGTGTGACACATTCACCGGCTGACTGACAGAGCCTTTTTACAATGATGCAAGGCTCGTCTAAATTAAGATGAGTCCAGTCAGTCTGCACGACGAGTAATGAAAATATTTTTTAACGCGTACGTTTTAAATAGCAATTTTGTCTGTGATGCTTAAGTCTGAAATGACATTTGTTTTGTCACTTCTAAGTTTGAAATAGCAGGTTGACAAGAAAGTTCTTGCGGTTTTTTACTTTTAAATTCAGGTGGACTAAGTGTGACGTAAAAAATTTGCGTTCTGATGACGATGAACTCACTGAGGGGGTTTTGGTTATCACTAAGGTTTTTGAAGAATTTCTTGCACAGAAAATTGTCGAGATGAGGAGAGAGGTCTGAAGCGTGCGGTGGATGAAACAAAGTGTTGTAACCATATTCGTTCAACTTCTGAAGGGTCGGTTCAAAAACGTGCAGTCGGGAGAATTGAGACTTTTCTTTTGACTAATGTTGGGTGTTGTCGAAGTTTCCGTTGCATTTCATCTATTTAACAGTACTTTACCGCGTAATGATTTCGCCTGCATTAAAAAAAAACTGTAATAGATAAGTCCGGTCGCAGACCACCAAGCAGCCAGCATGACTTGTTTTCATGCAACTCTGACTTCGGGAAGTGTTGTGGAGCTTAGTCGGCGTCTAACCACTGAGCCGAGCGTCGTCGGTTGTTGTAAAGAACCCACTTTTCATCACAAGTCATAACCCGGTCGAGAAACGGATAGTTCTTGTATTGTAAGAGGGGGGAAGCTGACACTTCAAAATGGTGTTTCTTTTGGTTGTTCAATTTGTGACGCATCCATTTATCGTTTTTTTTTTTTGTTTTGTTTTTTTTCGTCCAATCTCTCACAAATGGTTGGAAATCGTCGTATGCGTTACATCTAATTCAGAAGCAAGTTCTCGAACAGTTGTGCGTGGATTAGCTTTGACTAAGGCTCTTCATTGATCATTGTCAACATCCGATGGCTGAGCACTAGGCTCATCATCTTGAAGACTCTCGTCACCACCACGAAATTTGCTTAAACCCCGATTGTACTGTGCGTTCACTACTGGTCCCTGGGCCAAACGCTTCGTTGATATCGCGAGCTGCTTCAGCAGCTTTTTAGCCTAGCTTGAATAGAAATAAGAAAATTGTGCGAATTTATTTTTTTTCTATCTTGTATTCAACGTTCTGAAAAGACATAATTGTTTTAAAACGATTATAATTTAAATGAGTAGACAAAACTCTCTTCAAAATGACAAATTAAAATGAAGTTAACGTATTATAACGACAATTAAAAACTCAGCAAAAACTTTCTTCTCAATCTAATAGCATTTGATTTTGTCTCCAACGCGTAAGTTTTATGTAACACTTTTTGGCAGTCTCTGACGCTAATATTTTCATTACTCGTCGTGCAGATTGACTGGACTCATCTTAATTTAGACGCGTCTTTGCATCATTGTAAAATGGCTCTGTCAGTCAGCTGGTGAATGTGTCACGCTTTCAATGAAACAACTGGGCTTTATCACCGTTAAAAACGGGCAAAAGTTATAGCCCGTTGAGTCTTTTTTGCTAAATTAATGGTTGAATATGATTAAATTTATGTTCATTTTTGCAGCAATTACTAATCCTATTAATCCATATTAATCTCTAACTGTGCCTCGAGCTGATACCATAATACTTAGTTCGCTGTACGTAATAATAATAAAGGTTCACCTAAAATTTCAACTAGATTGGCTGAGTAGTTTCTGAGAAACTACAAGGTAAATGTGGTATTGTGGTGACTAATTTCACCCTATTAACCCCCAATTTTTTCATCGAACAGAATCTATAATACTGCACCAGAACATAATGAATATTCATGCAAAATTTTAACAAATCGGACCAGTAGTTTCTAAGAAATAGTGGCGTAAACAGACAGAAAAATATATATTTATCGTAATTCGCGTAGGTTGAACGGACGCATCTTCAGAACAGTTTTTATTTCTTGTTTATCTGAGTCGACCTCAACTAGAAAGGAAAAAAAGCGGAACCAATTTAGCCTTTCTTTCTCATTTATTTCAAGATAAAGACCTAACAGCGCGTTATCTCAGAGCCCTCATTAATTTGGAAGCTTTCCGGTTTAGGGGTCAAATGTCATTCTCTTACTTGTAAATTCTTGTTTGTATTTTTACGGTCGCCCCCAATTAGAATCGAATGTCCTGCTTCAGACCACTTGCTCAGATCAGTGGAACGCGTCTAAAAACGCTGGTTTCTGGCAGTGGGCGGGGCAGTGACACCCCTATCCATTACATTTCAGCGTCTTCTTCTCGCTCGCATTTTCAGAATAATTGGACTCAAAAGATACGTCTGTATAAGTGTCACCTTCATTCCTGTGGGAGCTGGCGGTGATCAAATGGTTAAGGACACGGACTGGCGATCTGGATGTTTCAAGTTCGAATTCAGTTCGTTCCACAATAATCGCTTTCTCTTAAAAAGACATCGGGCACTTACAGGAGTGTAAGTGCCCGATGTCATTCAAAACTAGGATCCTAATTTTTTTTTTTTTATTACATTTTCACCCCAAACAAGGCACATTGCCATTTTGATTTAGGGGGCTACTATCAGGGACCTAAGTTGTAGGGGTACTATGTAGAGAGTTTAGCAGCAAGATGTCTGTTCACATTACATTTGAACTTCTGCATGTCAGTACAGTTGGGGAAGCAGGAAACCGGAAGAAAATTCCAAAGTCTTGCAGTTCTAGGGAAGAAGCTATTAGAGTAAAAGGCTTTCTTACATCTAGGGATATCAACTGTGTAGGGGTGGGACTTGGCTGCTTGTCGGATGTGTCGAAAGTATTTTCGTCGAGGGAGCACAAGGGCTTGTAGTTCGTCAGAGCATCCGCCATTAAAATACTTGTAAAACCGGCAGAGGGATGCAGCATTTCGTCGATGGGACAGGGGCTGAAATTTAGATGACAACGTTCCAAAAGTAATGTCTCCTATTTTTCTTTCACTCAACGGGATTACAAATTGCATTGCTATGATGACTAAACTAATGCATTCGTGGCCTGAAAGTTTCATCTCTCAGTTGCAGATATTGACAGTGTGAGACTCTAAGAAAGCCTAGACGTGTGTCAGAAGCAAAGACGCGTCATTAAATTCCTCCATGCAGAAAAAGTTATGCCGGTATACATTCATGTGTTGAACGTTCACGAACCGATGCAGTTGATTTCAGCACAGTTAGGAGATGGGTTCGTCGATTTCAGAGTGACGAGACACAGATGTGAGTGACAATGCGCGCTCCTGACTTTTACAGCCGAGGAATCAAAAGAGGCTGGCAAAAGTGCATTGCGAATGCTGTTAGCAATGTAGAAAAATTAATTAAAAATGTCGCTCATTTTAATGGTACTACTCTTAGCTCTTCGTGTTTTTTTAGGTAAAAAATAGGAGGGTTTACTTCTGGAACAACTTAGTAGATAATAGAAAAAATCTAAAACTAAACCTAAAAAACAATAATATTGTAATTCGAAATGTCCAAGTTTCTTTTTTGAAAAAAAAAAAACAGTTAAAAGTCACCATGTAAGGCTCGAACTAATAATGTCTTCCTCTACGTGTGGCGAGCAAACCAGTTAACCTATGGCAGCCCATATAAACCCTTGACGTTATAAAATATATGATATTTTTTCTTTTCGCTCACTCCTTTCCCATATTCCTTCCTCCATCTCCCTCCATGCCCCCTTCTCTCTCTCTCTCTCTCTCTCTCTCTCTCTCTCTCTCTCTCTCTCTCTCTCGTTGAACTTGGGAATCTTTATGTGTAGATTCCTGGGCATGATAGAAAGATTCCCGAGCTCAAAAAGATGCACCTAAAGAACGGCAAATGTTCCATCGGTTGAAACTTTATGAAAATGACAACTAGATAGATAGATAGATAGATAGTAGTTATGAAAATATACACTTGTGCCCGATATTATTCATACCCCCCCTTGAAAATTGAGTTTATTAGGTGTAACTTTGTAAGAATTTATTGTTTATGCCCATATTGATACATGTTCTTAATAAACCTCTTCTGATCATTTTCGTCATTTTAAAATCTCGGGATACTTGTAATAAAAGAAATATACAGCTATTTATAAAATCTGCAATGTTCAAAAATAATCATACCCCCTTATTTTTTCAGTATTAATCGAGTTTCTGACTGTTTGTTTCCTGTTTGATTCTTATTTTGAATGCTTTTATACAACCTTTGATTAATTTCATTTCGTTTTTTGCATTTTTCAGAAATTAAAATGATATCAACTGAAAACCAATAAAAGAATAAAAATTATTAGAATGGGGAAGAAAAAAGAGCTTAGTAATGATCTTAGGACTAAAATTGTGAATTCACATAAGGATGGTTTAGGTTACAAGTCAATTTCCAAGAAATTTGAGGTCCCTACAGCAACAGTACAGGGAATCATCAAAAAATTCCAGAGCCACCACACAACAAACAACTTGATTGGTAGAGGAAGGAAAAGGAAACTGTCTGCTAGAGCCACCAGGAATATTGTAAGAAGTGTTAATGCAAATCCATCCACCACTACTAAGGACATTTTAGAAAATCTGGAGTCTTCTGGCATAAAAATATCAAGGCAAACATTGCAAAGGACTCTGCATGAAAATGGTCTGAAAGGAAGAAGACCAAGAAGGACTCCATTGCACACCGGAAAACACCTTGCAGCACGTCTAAAGTTTGCTAGGACCCATGTGAATTTTCCAGAGTCCGTTTTCTCAAGTATTTTGTGGACTGACGAAACAAAAATTGAATTGTTTGGCCATATGGATGCTTCTTACGTTTGGAGGAAGAAAGGAGAAGCTTACAACCCAAAGAACACCATACCCACGATGAAACATGGTGGTGGTAGCCTAATATTTTGGGGTTCCTTTTCGGCTAGTGGTCCAGGTAGTTTGGTCAAGATAGATGGAACCATGAAGAAGGAGCAATATTTGGAGATACTCCAGAAAAACATTAGACAGGATGCGGAGAAGCTCCATTTAGGACCAAACTGGGTCCTTCAACAGGATAATGATCCAAAACATACTGCCAAAATAGTTAAGAAATGGTTTGAGGATAATCAAATTAATGTTTTGGAATGGCCTAGCCAGAGTTCCGACCTGAACCCAATCGAAAACCTCTGGCGCATATTGAAAACTGAGGTTAAAAAGCGGAAACCTAGAAATTTGAGGGATTTGGAGAACTACTGCATTGAAGAATGGTCAAAAATCAGTGTTGATGCTTGTAAAAACCTTGTTGATAAATATCCAAAACGGTTACAGGCAGTTATTAAGAATAAAGGGCATGCTATTGACTATTAGTAAGAGAGGTATGAATAATTTTGAACTAGTGCCATTATTGTTTTTCTTTGTATAATGTTTCAAACTTGCATAATTTATTTATTTGTTGAGTTTAAATTAAATGCTTATGCTTGATTTATTGTTTGAAATCCCTTTAATGTTGTCTACCTTCTGGTTTGAGCAATATTCTTATAGAAATCTCAAAGATCCGAGGGGTATGAATAATATCGGGCACAACTGTATATGGCAATTAAGCTACACAGAATATTTCGAGTTTCATTCTCATGAGAATTTGTCAGGCTTATACGGAACATTCTGTGTAGCTTAATTGTCATATATATTTTCATAACTTACTACTTAGCTCTACCTATGTATTGAGCACTGTTGAAGTAAATACTGAAAATTTTACGCATAAAATTATTTATGTATGTATATATATATATATATATATATATATATATATATATAGTATAATAATTTGTGTGATTAAATGAAGTAATAATATATATATATATATATATATATATATATATATATATATATATATATATATTAGCTGGACGCCCGGCATTGCCCGGTCGTACAATACGCTTAAGCATGTTATTTTAATTTAGGCAGATTGCATATGTATTATTATAGAATAAATCCTCTATTGAATATTATATATTACGAGGAATAATTTGCCCGGTGGATTAAATCGCAAAAAATAAATAAATAAATAAATAAATAAAAATTAAAGAAATAATGACAATGTCGTTCATCAAATTTCGTCTGTGTTTGTTTACAATATCACATCAACTGATATTTGGACTTGACGATGAATACCCTGGAAAAGTCACTTCTGATTAATGTTTAGTTTTAAAATATGCAAACAAAGAAATGATTTGCGGCGATTGTAAATGGTACCTCTTCTTTTAATTGAATTCATAATTAAGAAAAAAATTTAAAATAAATTAGTGAGGTACCCCCGGGCTAGAACAAAGGAATATTCGATCCGTGGTCGAATGGTCTACTACTCAGCTATATCACCGGATGACATGAAATCTGTTGTTTTTTTTTATGCAATGATTTGCTGGGATTTTATTATCTTCCTTGGCCGATATAATGTAAAATAATCAACTATACATTTTTTTTTTTCATCTATAAAAAAGAAAGACTAGTTTTAGGATCGGATTGTCGATACTTATCGGGTGAACTTCTGTACAAAACATATTTAAGAACACTGTCAGACATATATATTGCATCGTGTGACATTTTCAAAAGATGGGCTCAGCTGTTTCGATTTCTGAACCTATGAGGAAGGAACTCACACACAATGTGACATACATACATACATATATATATATATATATATATATGTATATATGTATATATATATATATATATATATATATATATATATATATATATCAAAGGGCGAATTAACCCTTTTTTTGGTGTCAACGGCCAACTAGCACCATGCATATTTGTGTGTATATATATATATATATATATATATATATATATATATATATATATATATATATATATGTGTGTGTGTGTTAGAGTGGAGAGGGCTCCTGTAAGCCGTGGCGAATGCAACATATCTAGGAGAAGCAAACCATAAAGCGGGAGACCAGTACCCGCATTAAGCTGGTCTGCAGTTTAATTTGTTGCTCGCTATCTTGCTCTTGCTGGATCTCAACATTTTGAACAACAGAGAGATTTAACTGTCTTACAAAGCTAAGACTCTGTAACATCATCTTTGTATAGATACTCCCTCAGGCATTTGGACTCATGGACTTTAAGTGCCCCAGGGAGTGGCACTCGTCTGGCAAGACGTTGCAATCATCATATATATATATATATATATATAGTAAGTTATAAAATATATATGCCGATTAAGCTACACTGAATATGCCGCGTTTTTTTTGTTTTTTTTTTTTTACACAGTGATCACCACTTATCAAGGCCCGGAAGCCACTCAGGGATAAGGGTTATTGCAAGTACATTACGTTAGTGTGGAGATTTGATGAAGTGTTTACTTAAGGGGGCAGTTCATTAGGAATTTGTTAACGTTGAACTTGAAGACATCCAGGTTGTAGTCAGGTGGGAAGCAGGCAGACGGAACAGAGTTCCACAGGCGTGCAGTTCTAAGAAAGAAGCTTTGTTCGTGGAATCCGCGTTTTGATTTAGGCACAGATAAAGAGTGGGGGAAATTTTTCACTCACAGTGGATTCAGCTAGACGGGTGTTTTTCGTGAAAGATTGGCGAGGGGGGGGACCAGAGATTGGAGTTCAGACGAGCACCTGCCATGGAAATAACGATAAAACAAGGATAGGCTCGCAACGTCTCTTCTGTGGGAGAGAGGTTGCAGGGTAGAGAAAAGGGCATCCCCCACTAAGCCACGAAGTCTATTTTGTACTCTGTCAAGGCAGGATAGGCTGTTTTTAGCAGCTCCTGCCCAGATGTGGCAGCAGTATTAATTTGTTGCTGGCTATCTTGCTCTTGCTGGATCTCAACATTTTGAACCGAGAGAGAGATTTAGCTGTCTTACAAAGCTAAGACTCTGTAACATCATCTTTGTATAGATACTCCCTCAGGCATTTCATCCACTCTAGGACTCTTTAGGCTTATGCGCGAATTCTGTGGTTGTTTGTCGTTTTTATATGCGCATCTTCTATTGAGATTTTAGTTAGCCAATCAGCTTTCTAGTATCCACCGCGCCCTTCCTATCAGCCAATGAGCATGCGTCCTGGCTTCAACAGATATTCTCTCGTGGTGACGAAAAATGACAGAGAAAGAGATAGTGGGCGAGAAGAGAGAAACATGATATATATGAAAAACAAAGAAACTGAGACAATATTATTTCGCAAGCGTCAGGTCATAAATTTACTGGATTCGCTGCCCTTGACCTTTAGACAAGTTCGTCCTCGAGTTTATAATACAAACAGCTGTATACTTCAGGTGTCTTTACTCTGATTCAGCGCACCCTCTGCATTCGGTTGATTGATTGATTGATTGATTGATTGGTTTTACGGCATATCAACCTATGTGGTCATTTAATGCCGGAGTCCTTTTTTTTTTTTTTTAACTATTTTTTATTGGGGGGGGGGAATTTTCAGCCTTTCCTCCCTTTTTTTATAAAATTGAACTAAGAAATTAAATGTTGTATTTATACATGGATGTGTATAATTGGGTGACTTTAAATTTCCTTAAATTTTCTTATATAAATTTACTTTCCTTAGGTATGCTAGAATATTTGTTGAGTTGACCTTTTCAAAAAGGTCCTCCATATTGCTTTCTGTATAATATAATTTTCTAGTTGGGGCGAGGTCATCACACCCAACTAGGATATGTTTTACTGTGAGTGTCTCCTGGCATGGGACGCACTCTGGCGCCGATTCTCCATTTAGTATATAAGAATGAGTAAAGTTGGTGTGTCCTATGCGCAGCCGAATCAGTATCACATCTTCTCGGCGTGATCTCTTGGTGTCCGGACATCGTTCCTTAAGTTCAGGTTTGATTGGGTATAATTTGCTGCCCTCTTGCTGACTCCACCGCAGTTGCCATTTTTCCTGTATGTATGCTTTTATCTGGGGTCTAAGATCAGTATGTGGAATCTTAAAATTGTCAGTTGGAAGGTGAGAAGATCTTTTTGCAGCTGTATCTGCCCTGTCATTGCCTTTGATCCCCACATTCGGCGTTTTTAATAACACGTTTTAAATTGTATTCGTGTCCATCCGAATACAAGGAAATCCAGTTATAAGGATTTAAAATATAGGAGGTTCTGGCTTCTCAAAACGGGATCATTATCATTATGCCACAATTGTAGTAAATAAGAATATCTGTTTACGAGGACAAAAAGTGACCAGATTCTTTTTTTTTTTTTTTTTTTTTCGCGCTTTTTTCTTATCTGAGCTATCCACTTACATCTCTTTACAAAAGTGGGTCGTTAGCAAGAATAAACGATGTAAATTATTCCGTCTCTTCCTTCTCACCCACCCAATGACATGCAACCCTAAAGTAAATAATCCTAATTTTTTCAGCTCAATAACATCCTTTCAAATGCTGTGCCCGACTTTTTCACGTAAATTCATATAATTCAATTTCCTGTGCAGGTTTTACTGATCCCACTCATCCTATCTCGACACGTAAAAAACAACAACGAAAATAATATCTGTCTACAGCAAAGGAAACCCTAAAATATTGTGCATGATTTTATTGTTCTTTTTTTTTAAATTTTTTATTTATTTATTTATTTATTTTTTTTTTTTTTGTGCTGTGGTTTACTAAGGGGCCAGTCACTGCTTATCAAGATTCAAAGGCTACTCAAGAAAAATGCTTAATGATTGACAAGAAGACGCTAAGACAAACACCGTGATCGGTTATGGTGTAACTTGGGTAGGTTTGATTATTTAAGAAGACAGCTCAACAAGAACTTATTTACATTAGACTTGAAAACGACTTTTTAAAGTATAGGAAATCTTAAAACAATGTGTATACTTATATCGTTTTTTTTTTTTTCTTTTTACGGAGAGTGTAACCGCTTATAAAGGACCAGTCCTTCGTTGCTGTGGGAGTATCCGGGTTCAATATAAAGATTAAATAAAGTGTTCAGTTCGAAAATTTCGTATACGTTTCCACGTTTGAGGTCGAAAACTTGCACCTGAATATAGACGGTGGTTACATCGGCTGAAACGTTATAAAATAACAACCAAGATTAGAATGATATTCCGAATAATCCAATTTTAAATTTACTTTTCTTCACCCCCCCCAAAAAAAAGTTATATTGTCATTGAAGCAGAAAAGACTACTCTGATAGGGGCCAGATTAAAGGGATATGTGGGTTAGGATTATAGTTTTAATATGGGTGTGGAATGTAACTCTCCATTCGGACCCATTCCTAAATTATAAAAAATCAAAAGTAGTAGTACCTTGATTGTCATTTGCACAACATTTCGGTCGATGTAACCTCCGATCTTTTTCAGGTGCATCTTGTCGAACTTTGGAATCTTCACGGAATATCGAACGAAATCCTTTATTTAATCCATGTTCACGTTCCGTCAGCCATGGCCGGGTAGAAGTCTTAAGTAATTCGCAGTTTTATTTTGAGGGTCGTCAGCACTGAGGATTGAACCTTAACCTCCGGGAGTGTAAATTTGTAGAGTCGAAGAAAATGAAGGGAGGAAGCGCCCACGTGTCTGCGCGTCATGCCTTACCTTGGAACGCTCCTACGGTGTGCGTACGTGCATGGCCGAAACCCGGGAGAAATTCCAAAATGGCGCCGTCCTCATCTTGTAGATTGTGTGCGATCATCACTGGGCCCCACGTGACCGTTCTTTGGCTGCTGATTGGCCGAGGACGAACGCCGGAAGGATAAAGGGAGTGTGTTTGGAACATGGGGGTGTCTTTTCTAGGATCGACGTCAGTGTGATCGTATCGGTGAACTGCTGCAGCTTTAAGAGTACCTTAGTGTGTGTGTGTGTGATTTTTTGGGACTTGCTCGTCTGCTGACTTTACAGGACTTTCTTTTCTGCTGATTCTACAGGACCTGCCCTTCTGCAGAACTTGGAACAAAACTTCAAGCCTCTTCTTTCTTTTCACACGTAGTCGCCTAAAAAGGTAGAATCCGACTTACTTGTGAAACGGCTTTAAAATTCTAATTAAATTTTACTAATCAGTACGGAACGGATCGGGTAGATTCCTGATTTTGATGTAAAGATTCCCGAGTTCCACAAGACACAGTCCCAAAATCAAAATAACACGAAGTATCAATCCTCATCTCAAATATTCAGAAAAGGGTATTTTTAAAAACGTTTTCGCCGGGTGATGATCGCGAATGTCGGTAACACTCGGCAAATATCGCCAAGATAAAAAAGCGACTTGTACAGAATTCCTCGTCAACGTCGTAAAGAACGGATCCTTTAATGTGTATTTTCAAGCAACATATTATTCACATTTTCAGGTTAAGTGAAAACCTTCCGTCGTTTGTTTGAATAAACAGAAAACAAATATTTTTTTTAATGTAAGATTGAATTCCATGAGAGGTATAGACAATGCAAGGTCGCCATTTTGTTTTCTTATCGATTCGAAAATGCAGGAACAATTTCGCGATTGTTAAACAGGCACACGTAGACAATCTGACATAGGATAATTTTTTTTTTTTTTTTTTTTTTTTGATAAATTAATGCATTTTACCACCATATTCACTATGTAAGCGCCTTTAAATCCGGAAAAGGGTACAGAGTAATTTATCTCCTCTCTCTCTCTCTCTCTCTCTCTCTCTCTCTCTATATATATATATATATATATATATATATATATATATATATATATATATAGAGAGAGAGAGAGAAATAAAAAGGAACAAACCGTATTATGTGTTCATCAACGTTTCGTCTTTATTTGGAGACTTCCTCTGATTACAAAATTCGAAAATTGGGAGAGAAGTTGCAATTACTTTTACTCCAAATAAAGACGAAACGTTGATGAACACATAATACGGTTTGTTCCTTTTTATTTCTCTATCTTGTAGAAATACTATTTCCATTAGTTTCATTATATATATATATATATATATATATATATATATATATATATATATATATATATATATATATATATATATATATATATATGAATCGTAAAGTTTGAAAACAGATTTTATTTTCGAAGAGAAAGGGCCAACATGTGTGGATAGATGAAGCTCTACCGATTAAGAGAAGCAATTAATAAGAAAATATATGGAGATAAAGCTTAAAGTTATATTAGAAATTTAATGCACTATCATGTCAATAAGGATGGGAGTAATTACAAGAAGTGAAAGGAAAATAAGGAGAAATCTTCTTTAGGCCATAATATTTCAAAGTAAATGTTTCTCATCAGAAGTGGATAGAAAACAGCATTTTACAAGAATAAGGACAAAGAAGACAGCAATGAATTTATATTTATTTAAGGTTAGAAATTGAAAAGTTTAGTGGAAAAGTAATCGAATCCAAGATTTCCCCCTCGTTTCTCTGTTCACTTGCAAAAACCAAAACAAGGGAAAAGATTACATCATATTTGTATTGTTTTTTAATGTTATTATTGTTTTGACATGAACTAGACAATTTTAAACTTCATATTGTTTAAAAATTTTCGAGGTTGACATCTCATCAGACTTATTGAAAGAAATACAAGGTTAATACCTATCTGAACATGTTTTCATCTTGTTATTAGCGGTATAAATCCTCAGAATCAGTTGGAAGGACCGACGCACCAACACCGGCGTCCTGAGTGAGGCTGACATTCCTACTATCACCGCTACTGTTGCTCAACGCCAGCTCAGATGGACTGGTCATGTTGTCCGAATGCCGGATCTCCGCCTCCCAAAACAGATTTTCTACTCTCAGCTTGTTGAGGGAAAGCGTGCCCAGGGTGGCCAAAAGATGAGGTATAAGGACAACATCAAAGTAAATTTAAAGCGGTTTCACATGGACCTTGAGACATGGGAGGACGTGGCATGGAGGAGCGCTGTCCATGAAGGTGCTGCGCTTTATAGTAGTGACCTAAATCAAGCTGCTGAGGATAAACGCAAGCACAGAAAGGACAGATTATCAACCAAACACACCCAACCCCATCCCACCACCACTACGTTTATCTGCCCAAATTGCACAAGAAAAATTGGGTCTAGGATTGGGCTCTATGCTCACCTGAGGACCCATAGAAGCCACAACAGAGGACAGTCTTACTCGGACACGAGTGACCGCCGATGATGAGCGGTATAAAGCAGTGTGAACGGTCATTCTGTTTTGATAAACCCCCTTCCAGTGTTTATGAAATTTTGGGAGTCCCTATTTTCGTATTCTGTTTTAAATTTCGGTGAAAATTGTTAAATTTGAACTATCTTGAAACCGGACATGATTCTGAATTAATTAGATTTTTAGTTTAATCATTTAATTTATTATTTCTTTGTGTTTTATTTGTTTCTCAACTTCAAGTGATTCGGTTAGATTTCATATTTAATCTCTGTTCTAACCATTCCCGGAAAAAGGTTTCGTATCCTGTGTTTTTTTTTTTGTTTTTTGTTTTTTTGTTGTTTTTTTTTCAGTGTTTCGGCGACGCATCGATTTTAAATTTAATCTTAACTTGGGAAATCTATTGCTCAGCCGAATCTACTGCAATGTAATTGTTTTCTGTTTCTTTTTTGTTTTGTTTTTGTTTTGTTTTTGTTTTTTACAATAAAATAAATAATATAAATTAAATAAAACAATTTTATATCCCCTACTAGTAGTTTAGGATGTTAAAGATTGGTATATATTATTATGATCTTTTGTTTACGGAGAAATAATCAATAAAATGCTTTTCAAGGGGGATAACTCTGAATTGCTAATTTATTTATTTAACAAAATTTTACGTTTTAATTATCTTAATCCCAAAAGGTTACACTTAATTAAGTCATACTTAGTTGATTATTTAGTTCGATTGGTTTTATATTTCACTAGTTTTTTTTTTAATGTTAGACTGTGCCTTTAGATTCTCATTTAACTGTTTATATTTCCGATTCCTGTGCAATTCCTTCATCTACGTTATCAGTCTTTTGTTGCTACGATGTTACGTTTCGATTTCCCTTAAAATTCTATTTCTTTAGGACTGTGTTGTTACTTAAATTTTTTTTCAAAAAGATCATTTTCATTACGATGGGGAAAATCTTCCTTTCATACTAGTTTATTTAAGAATTCGTAATTTATTGTGGATTTTTCGTTTTCATTGTTAATCTCCGAGACCCTAATTAAGAAAATCCTGTTAAAGGTAGGTAACTGCGGATTTCTAATTTTTCTTGTTGCTTAAGATTAAGAGCTTCTATGTTCTTCCAATATTATATTCGTCTACAATTATTTGTTCGTACTCATCATTTATTTTTACGAAACCAATAAAAGATAGAACCTCATCTACTCTATGCAATTACAGATTGAATTACCATTCATTTTCAATACAAGAACTCGAGTTTGCCAAGCTGGGCAAGCTTGAGTCCTTGTACCGGAAAATATCCAGTAAATAAAACGTTGTTTCGTAAATCGTTATTTTTTATTTTTCTTTTTTTCTTTTACATTTCTATACACCAAACATGGATTTAAATATCAGTAAAACCTCAGCTGAGTCATAAGCTTCATTTCGATACCTTACTTTCCTGGATGGGTTGCCTGTAGGCTGAGATAAACCGCATCACACACACACACACACACACACACACACACACGCACGCATATTTCCGATCCCTGTGTAATTCTTTCATCTAGACGTTATCCATCTTTTTTTGCTACGATGTGACGTTTCGATTTCCCTTAGGACTGTGTTGTTACTTAAAGTTTATTTCAAAAGGATTATTTTAATTACGATGGAGAAATCTTTCGTTCATACTAGTTAATTTAAGAATCCGAAATTTAAAGTGGATTTTCCGTTTTTATTATTAATCTCCGGGACCCTAATTGAGTAAATCCTGTTAAAGGTAGGTAACTGCGGATTTCTAATTTTTTTTTTTTGTTGCTTAAGATTCAGAGCTTCTATGTTCTTCCAATATTATATTCGTCTACAATTATTTGTTCGTACTCATCATTTATTTTTACGGAACCAATAAAAGATAGAACCTCATCTACTCTATGCCATTACAGATTGAATTACCATTCATTTTTAATATTACCGATTCCTAACAACTAGTTAAAGCTATTTTTTATACTGTTGACTTTACTTAGGTTTGATCTTAATTTCCATAACTATTATTAAGGTTTATTAAGGTTTAAGTAATTAAACAATAATAATATTCCTCATATTCTGTGTATTTAATTCATTTTAAGTTAAGTTTAGTACCTACTCAGTTATTAAACTATTTCACCCTTCGAATTTTCATTGTTAAATTTGTTCTTCCTATTTTTTTCCTGAAAGTATCTAGTGATGATACCTATTTTGAGTTTATTCTACCCAGGTTTTAAGAGTAGGAATTTATTACTGTGAAGACAACTTTGTATGGCATCTAATTTTGTGTTTAAAATTTATTCTTTAGAATTCACTTTGTAATATGCTTCAAGTAAGCATAGGTTACACCTTTGGATTTACTAGGTTGGTATCTCTTACCCTTATCTACTGTTGACCATTTTGTTTCGAATTCTTTATTATTTCTGCGTAGTTCTCTGATCCAATCCACTAACGCAGTTGTGTTCTTTTTTAGTTTTAAATCATTTTTGTTCTATTCTTATTTGCATGGTCCTGAAATCAAGCAATTACCCCCCAATGGGCATTCATTCGGTAACCTACAATTGCATTTTTTCCCAGAATCTGTTTCGCCTGTTTCATTTCTATTCTTATTAGTACAAATCCCAATGCATTGCGATCCTGGATATGACCTTAAACTATATCCAGTGGTGAGGCCCCAGCTTGCAGGCTTTGGAGAGTGTGGAGCCACCCTTTGATTACTATTGCTCCCAGGTCCACTCTGATCCGGAGTGGTAGTACCTGTTAGGGTCCCAACTATGGGTTAAACAGAAGCCAACTTGAAAACAACAAATATATTCTATCAAAAAAATTTTCTTCAAAATCTTTGGATTCGGCATTAAATAACCTGAAAAGGGTTGATATGCTGTAAAACAAAAACAACCAACTTATTTGCATCATTGTTTCTTGCACTATTAGGTTCGCTCACAAGACTGGTTTTAAATAATTATATGTGGTTTCTGAATCTGTCCTTGAACATACAACCCGCACCCCCTCAAGTATACTTTCCTACTGTTATCTACCTTAACCTCACATTTGTATACAACTTCTGAAATCAAGTAATTACCTTCCCAATGGGCATTCATTCGGTAACCTACAATTGCATTTTTTTCCAGAATCTGTTTCGCCTGTTTCATTTCTATTCTTATTTAGTATGGTGTTGATTTTATTATTGTTAGAGCCTATTATAGTGCTTGTGGGGTTTGCCGTGGTCGAGAAGGATAGTTTGACCTTGTTCTTGTTAATTATTTTACTTAGTTTGTTTTCAGGTGGAAAATGTTTCTCAATAATTTTATAAAATTCTCTAGGGATATTATTTAGAATATGTTCACTGAATTGGGGGGTTAAACCAAACTTATTTATTCCGTCTATGTCTCTTATTTGTAATCCAATTAATACTCCTATGTGTTTCCACATTGTTACTGACTTCTTTCTTTTTGTTATTATTTCTATTTTTAAATTTCTTATCCTTCTTCGAGCTACTCCTTTTATATCATATGTTATATGAAATAGTATAGTTTATCCTGTTATTTTTATCATTAACCTCCTCTATGTATTTCATTTTTCCCTTGTAATCAGATTTAATTAAGGTTTCATTGTAATCATTTTTATTTTTGTTAAATAAATTTTCATTTTGGGATAGCCCGGATATTTTTTTTAGATATACTAGGGATGATCGCATTTTTCATGCATTTGGGATGGTTGGAATTATGATCAATGTAAAATAATGTTTGGTGTGGTTTGTGGTTTGGTTCGTAAGTGTTATCGTTAAGATTTAGAGTTACGTCTAAGAAATCCACCCTCTTACAGTTACTATACATAGTTATTTCTAAATTATGTTCTTTAAAGAATACTTTGATGTTCTTCTTTATTTTTCTGTAATCATATCGCTTGAGTCAACTAGGAATAAGGCATCGCCCCTACATAAGCCCCCATTTAAATCCGGCATCTTTTTTATTAATCTCCCTCAATAAATATAGCACTAGTCGGTTGGTCACCTCTCAGAGTCCAGGATTCCATCGTTACATCAAAATGGTTCTCTCTATCGTTTCTTGTCCATAATTCGTCGTTATATCTAATTAAGTTTTTTTTCTGGCTAGTTTGATTATCTCTATTTCTAATTTCATGTTTCATTTTCTGCTTATTTTAGTGCTTTTCTGGCTAGTGTGATTATCTCTATTTCTAATTTCATGTTTCATTTTCTGCTTATTTTAGTGCTTTTCTGGCTAGTTTGATTATCTCTATTTCTAATTTCATGTTTCATTTTCTGCTTATTTTAGTGCTTTTCTGGCTAGTTTGATTATCTCTATTTCTAATTTCATGTTTCATTTTCTGCTTATTTTAGTGCTTTTCTGGCTAGTTTGATTATCTCTATTTCTAATTTCATGTTTCATTTTCTGCTTATTTTAGTGCTTTTCTGGCTAGTTTGATTATCTCTATTTCTAATTTCATGTTTCATTTTCTGCTTATTTTAGTGCTTTTCTGGCTAGTTTGTATTATCTCTATTTCTAATTTTTATATGTCTGTTTCATTTTCAGCTTATTTTAGTGCTTTTCTGGCTAGTTTGATTATCTCTATTTCTAATTTCATGTTTCATTTTCTGCTTATTTTAGTGCTTTTCTGGCTAGTTTGATTATCTCTATTTTTAATTTTTATATGTCTGTTTCATTTTCAGCTTATTTTAGTGCTTTTCTGGCTAGTTTGATTATCTCTATTTCTAATTTTTATATGTCTGTTTCATTTTCTGCTTATTTTAGTGCTTTTCTGGCTAG
>NC_136510.1:21874694-21889694 GCF_053919585.1 Euprymna scolopes | reverse complement strand
CGAGGGTGTAATATAATTTGTTCAGATTTCATTTAAGGAAATACGGGAAATGAGAGTATCACGTCCAAAAATAGTTTTCCGAAACCTCTAACTCACACACGTAATAGAAATATCAGACGCTAACGAAGCAATATCGGAAAATGCTGAAACCAATGTATTTTTATGTTTTGTGAAGGAGATTGTGACCGAAAAATTGTGATATTCATCGGGAACATTCTTTTTTTTTCTAGGAACAAAGTGTTGTATCTGTTCTAATGTTTCACTTCGTTTAGTATGTTCTAGGTCAATAGTGCAGAAGTTGTTTTATACTTTATCAAGTTTTTCTTCCAATCCAAAGTTCTCCCATTTCTGAATAGCTGACTGTTTCCAACATTAAGAACGGACCATTTGTCAAAATTTGATCTTGTGGTGGAGCATAGTACCATGTTAAAATAATAGTATTATTATTTAAAAACAATTTTTAACATGGGGAGGGTGGTAGGTGTGTCAGAAATTTCGTGAAAATAGTGAATAATTCCATCCCGTCTTTCCAAGCTTATAACTCCTCGAAAAATGTAATTCAAGCCCTAATTTTTTTTCAATTAAAGGAGCAAGGACCAAGGTTTCATTAAAAAAAAAAATCAACGTGTTTTTTTTTTTTTTTTTAAAAAAGGTTTTAAACTTCGGACTTTACAGGTAAATTTCTAAAAAAACAGTTCTTTTTTGTTTTAAATTTGAATATATTATTTATTGGTCTTTTCTCTTCAATTTGTGATATATAAACTTTGGCACATAAATTAATTATTTACTTTTAATAGACATTTCAAAATGGGAGGCGTGAATTATTCGACCCCCTGTTTTCCAAGCTTATAACTCCTCGAAAAATGAAATTCAAGCCCTATTTTTTTTTTTTCAATTAAAGGAGCAAGGACCAAGGTTCCATTAAAAAAAAAAGAAAAAGAAAAAACAAATAACGTGGTTTTAAAAAAAACAAATAACGTGGTTTTAAACTTCAAACTTTACAGGTAAAATTCTAAAAAAAACACTACGTTTTTTTTTGTTTTAAATTTGAATATATTATTTATTGACCTTTTCTCTTCAATTTGTGAGTAAATTAATTATTTACTTTTCGGTGAGTAAATTAATTATTTACTTTTTAATAGACACTTGAAAAGGGGGGCGTGAATTTAAAAAAAAACGTTTGTCTAAAATATTATATTCGGTTTATTGGAAAGAACATAAAATTTCACATTGACACTAAAAATATCGTAAAAATAAGAGTCAATAGAAAAATTTTGATAGATTTTTAAATTTTAAAAATTGAAAAATATTGAGTTCGGAAAATTCATTACTGTTTAAAATATATATATATATATATATATATATATATATATATATATATATATATATATATATATATATATATATTTCTATTACTTTTAAAACAACTTTAATAGTTTATTTTGGAAGTATAATCCATAAAGAAAATAAACAACCCACTTTTAACAGAGACATTACGAGATTTTTATATTTTATTCGCAGTTTCGTGTTAGGGGTGTCAAAAATTCCTACAAAAATTCTGATACACCTGGTGGTGGCATAATTAACTATTCTGTATTTTCATCTAAAAATTTAATGATCACAACTAATGATTTTGGCCAAAACGTTGTTATTCTTCTGTTTCTCCTTCTTCTTTTTTTTTTTTATTGCCATCATATCTTTCTTTTTATCTTTTTCATATCCTTCTCTTTCTTTTTTTGTCATTTTCTTGTTGTTTTTTTTTTTGTTGTTCTGTTTTTTTTTTGTTTTTTTTTCTTTTTTGTTTAGTTTTTGTAAGTTTTTTTTTTTTTTATTTTTTGTTTTTTTACTCTTGTCCTTCTCCTTCGTCTTCTGGACATTTTTAGGAAGACACTAAAAGTAAACAAACAAACAAACGAGGATAAACCGCGTGACCCCAATTGTTGGGTGGGGGCGTATACTTGTACACGCGACCCCTGCGTTCTTCGTGGACGCGTCGTTTTGAACGTTCCCAACATCTTAATATTCTCACGTGACAATTTGTTTTCGTCACGGCAAATCTTAAACGAGCCGTGCTATTAGGCCCCGCCCCCCTCATCACCGTCCAGTGTTAACACGCGATTTTATTTGTTGCAATCTAATACTACGAGGTGCCTTCAATAAGTTTCCAGTCATTTTTTCGTGTGGGCGCTTTTATTGATAAGTATACACATGAAACTCTAATCTCCTTCGAAGTAATCTCCTCCGGCTGCAATTCACTTCTGGAAGGCCCCATGGAAGTCGTCTTGTATGAGCCTCTTTTATCTGCTTAATCGTCATATAGCGACAGCCTCTAAGGTTTTCTTCAGATTAGGGAATAGCCAAAAGTCACAAGAAACAAGGTCTGGACTAAAGGGAGGGTGAGGAACTGCCTTGATGTCCATCTTTGTCAATTAGTTTGTGACGAGAATGATCTTCTCGGAGAACCCTTGGGACAAACTTCGTGCAAATTTTCCGCGTCTTCAGTTCATCGCGAATAATTGTGTACAGTTCCCACACTGACATCAAACTGTGCACTTGTTGTCTCTATACACATACGACAGTCTTTATCCATGAAATTCTTTATTTGGCCAATCAACTCTGATGTTCTGACTTCCTTACTCCTCCCACACCTCTCAGCATCTCTCCCAAACGCCCTGACTTCCTTGCAAAACTGATGCTCAATTTATGCAAGATGGTCCAAAAGCAGTATGAAGCATTCCATACGTTTCTGTGGGATTTTTTTTTTTTTTTTTCAAGTTTAAAACAGAATGTTATCGCATATCTTTCTTCTAAAGTGTCCTCACGTTCACATTGCATTTTTGAAATTCATCAGCTGTGACAATCAGGCTTTAGTAGTGTGTATTCCAATTTCTGCCGTAGCTGTTCATTTGAACTTGAGATCATAAAAATTGATCAGTCATCTCATAAAATGTATAGCAACAACATACTGAACTTTCAAGAGTCTACGGCAATTTAAAATGCTTGTATGAAAAGTGTCTGAAAATTTACTAAAAGCATATCTTATTACCCGCAAGATCATTTAATCGTGGGAAGAAAGGGAACAGTTGATCGTTCGCAGACTTATTTCTAATCAGATCTATTATTGATCCATGCATGTTGGGTGTAATACAAAGAAACAGAGATGCGTTATTGAATTCCTGGCGAAAGTGCATTGAGAATGGTGGTAACTATGTAGAGAAAAAAAAAACACATTCTGCAGCACAAAAATCCATCGTTTTAATGGTACCGCTGTGGTCTTCGTCGCTCTTCAACTTTTTTTAGTTACAAAAATTTGATGCTTGAATTTGGAGCTACTCTTTTATGACAATACACGCCCCGGGCGCCCATGCACAGCCATCGTTCATCGCTGAGAAACGTGTATTGAGAATGATGGTGTAGAAAAATAAATTCTGGAGCATAAAAGCTCGCTCATGTTAATGGTACCACTCCCATTTTCGTAGCTCTTCAATTGTTTGGATTTGTTTGAATTTTTTAAAAAAATAAGAGGCTTTACTTTTGGAATGACCATCTTATATTTTACTAAGACCCCCTTTTTTCTTGAACGAAACACCTTTTTTCTTTGACAGGTCTGTGTGTTTCGCAATTTCAAGAAACTTTTTAGTTTGGTGTAAAAGAACAATGGGAATAGATTTCTTATTCGCTACATTCTTGGCCTTTTGGTCAAGATCAAAGTGTAGTATCTGTTCTTCAGATGCTGCACTTCCATATCCTGTTCTCTTTCGGTGAAGGAGCAGTCCTTCATGACTGAGACAATTTTTTTATTTTTGTACCTTTTCTCCACGTTAAAAAAACGACCCTGGTGTCTAACTCTGTCCCGTGGGGAGGCATAGTAAATAGGTACATTATTATCTCGATATTGTCTTGAGGGCAACAAAAACACTTTCACATTTCCTGCATATACATATTCATTAACCATTAGACGTTTTCAGGCCAATATGTGCAAACAATTAATTAACCGAGATTTTTCATTTTATTATTTAATATATAAAGTAAAGCCAGACTCTTCCTCGATTCTTTTTTGTCATCGATAGTTTTCTTCCTACAAAATCAATATTTGATCCCTGTTCGTCGATTATTTTTTAGGATCCTTGCTCCATGATGTTAGCAAGAATAAAATTTACTTCGTATTATTTGTATTAGAACGACTGTTCTGATCTTGAGTGTTATTTTACAACGTTTCGGCTGATGTAGCCTTCGACCTTCTTAAAATTTCTCTTGATGAATTCGGGAACCTTTCTGTCTAGCTCGAGAATTTGCACGGAATTTCGGACGAAACCCTTTATTTTATCAACGGTATACCATGCAGGCCAATGAAATATTTTTTTGAAAAATATTGAATGGAATGCATTTTTTGTTATTAAGAACAGAGACTAACGTTCAACAAATAAAATTGGTGAATTTGAATCAAATATGTATTTGTAGTCGCAAAGATGCAAGAGTTTTACTTTATTTTTTTATGCAGATACCAGTTTATTAACTTAACCAATCAGATATCACGCATCAGATGTTATGAAACTATGGTTGATCAAAGAGAATAGCTTGGTTGGCTTGCGTGAGGAAGTTTCTGTAACGGCAACCAGCTCCCCGGGGAAATAAACAAGGAAACGTAGACGCTAAAACTTCATTTACATCTAATAGTTGATATGATGTCTGAATGAAGGGTCTTGTGTCGAGTTCTTAGGTGTCATTATTGGCAGGCGCTATCAAATAAATAAAAATTATACAAACATTCATGATAGGAATGTATGGATGCACGGCTAGGAAAAGAAAGAAAACCAGCACCCCCTATCTTTCTTTAAATACCTGACGTCATTTTCAGACAGCCTTTTGACTTCCTGAGATTTGGGGCCTCCATAATATCTCTGTGACGAGGACATTTTGCTCTGGTTGAACGAAGCGAGAATCTCTCGCTTTTGGGGGCTAATTAAGCTATTTTTGTACAAACAAGATGATTTTTATATTTTATTCAATATCTTAGGACTTTATTTTATTTACTTCGAAATAGACCCAGAAAACTAATATTTATTTTTCCAAAGATTTTTACAATTAATTTATTTTAACTTCAAACTTTTTTATTTTCCTCTTGGAAATTAACTTTAGTCTTTAATCTTTCAAATGCATTCAAAAAGTAGTCGGAAACCTACAAAAAAATTCTGATGAACCGGCTTTTGAAACTCTGTCTCCTATCTTTATTCCACCATTTTTGCCCGTACCTATCTATTCTCAAGTCTAAAAGTGTGTTAATCGAATATAACTAAATAATTAACAAGACAAAAAGCCTGTGTGTGCCAGGTTCAAATCCAGTTCCCTCCACAGAAATGAATCAGCTATTAACGCCTGAAAGTATCCTATACCTCTACAAGGCGACCATTCGCCCATGTATGGAGTATTGTTGTCATATTTGGGTTGGTGCATCTGCCACTAGTCTCTCACTCCTAGACAAGGTTCAAAAGAGAATCGCCAATCTGATAGGTCCTGAACTGTCAGCTAAACTTCAGCCTCTGTCACATTGACGAAATGTTGCATCCCTCTGCCTGTTCTACAAGTACCTTTTGGTCAAGATCAAAGTGTAGTATCTGTTCCGGCAGATACTGCAAGCAAAGACTATATGTGGGGGCAACCCCACATATAAGTTATTGGTCAATGTAGGGGCAACCCTTCATACCAATTGTCACTATCCAGCTCCCCTACTCCCCGGGGAGTTGGTCCCCATTTCCCCTTCACTCCTCACATTAGAAATCGGCCTTGTGCCTAATTTGCTCAGTGGGGGAGCAAATAAATACCATCTGTTCCGGCAGATACTGCAAGCTATGACTAGCAAAGACCAGATGTGGGGGCAACCCCACATGCCTGACCTTTAACCAGCTCCCATTTCCCACCTCTCGGGAGCTGGTCCCCTTTTTCCCTTCCCCCTCCCTTCACTCCTCACATTAAAAATTGGCCTTGTGCCTAATTTGCTCGGTGGGGGAGCAAATAAATACCATCTGTTCCGGCAGATACTGCAAGCTATGACTAGCTATGACTAGCTATGACTAGCAAAGACCAGATGTGGGGGCAACCCCACATGCCTGACCATTAACCAGCTCCCATTTCCCACCTCTCGGGAGCTGGTCCCCTTTTTCCCTTCCCCCCTCCCTTCACTCCTCACATTAAAAATCGGCCTTGTGCCTAATTTGCTCGGTGGGGGAGCAAATAAACACCATCTGTTCCGGCAGATACTGCAAGCTATGACTAGCAAAGACCAGATGTGGGGGCAACCCCACATGCCTGACCTTTAACCAGCTCCCATTTCCCACCTCTTGGGAGCTGGTCCCCTTTTTCCCTTCCCCCTCCCTTCACTCCTCACATTAAAAATTGGCCTTGTGCCTAATTTGCTCGGTGGGGGAGCAAATAAATACCATCTGTTCTGGCAGATACTGCAAGCAAAGACCATATGTGTGGGCAACCTCACATATAAGACCTTGGTCAATGTAGGGGCAACCCTTCATACCAATTGTCACTATCCAACTCCCCTACTCCCCGGGGAGTTGGTCCCCATTTCCCCCTTCACTCCTCACATTAAAAATCGGCCTTGTGCCTAATTTGCTCAGTGGGGGAGCAAATAAATACCATCTGTTCCGGCAGATGCTGCACTTAAGATAATTTGTACCAGTCAATGGAGGGGAAACCCTCTATACTGGGACAATTATTATTTTTGGTAACCAGAGTGCCCCCTTTTTGCCTACTTTTAGGGGAGCTGGTTTTTACCTCACATTAAAAACGGCCTTGTGCCTAATTTGCTCTGTGGGGGAGCAAATAAATACCATCTGTTCCGGCAGATGCTGCACTTAAGATAATTTGTACCAGTCAATGGAGGGGAAACCCTCTATACTCGGACAATTATTATTTTTGGTAACCAGAGTGCCCCCTTTTTGCCTACTTTTAGGGGAGCTGGTTTTTACCTCACATTAAAAACGGCCTTGTGCCTAATTTGCTCAGTGGGGGAGCAAATAAATACCATCTGTTCCGGCAGATACTGCAAGCAAAGACCATATGTGGGGGTAACTCCACATATAAGACCTTGGTCAATGTAGGGGCAACCCTTCATACACATTGTCACTATCCAGCTCCCCTACTCCCCGGAGAGTTGGTCCCCATTTCCTCTTCACTCCTCACTTTAAAAATCGGCCTTGTGCCTAATTTGCTCGGTGGGGGAGCAAATAAATACCATCTGTTCCGGCAGATACTGCAAGCAAAGACCATATGTGTGGGCAACCTCACATATAAGACCTTGGTCAATGTAGGGGAAACCCTTCATACCAATTGTCACTATCCAGCTCCCCTACTCCCCGGGGAGTTGGTCCCCATTTCCCCTTCACTCCTCACATTAAGAATCGGCCTTGTGCCTAATTTGCTCGGTGGGGGAGCAAATAAATACCATCTGTTCCGGCAGATACTGCAAGCAAAGACCAAATGTGGGGGCAACCCCACATACCTGACCTTTAACCAGCTCCCATTTCCCACCTCTCGGGAGCTGGTCCCTCTTTTCCCTTCCCCCTCCCCTTCACTCCTCACATTAAAAATTGGCCTTGTGCCTAATTTGCTCGGTGGGGGAGCAAATAAATACCATCTGTTCCGGCAGATACTGCAAGCAAAGACCATATGTGGGGCAACCCCACATATAAGACTTTGGTCAATGTAGGGGCAACCCTTCATACCAATTGTCACTATCCAGCTCCCCTACTCCCCGGGGAGTTGGTCCCCATTTCCCCTTCACTCCTCACATTAAAAATCGGCCTTGTGCCTAATTTGCTTGGTGGGGGAGCAAATAAATACTATCTGTTCCGACAGATACTGCAAGCAAAGACCATATGTGGGGGCAACTCCACATATAAGACCTTGGTCAATGTAGGGGCAACCCTTCATACCAATTGTCACTATCCAGCTCCCCTACTGCACGGGGAGTTGGTCCCCATTTCCCCTTCACTCCTCACTTTAAAAATCGGCCTTGTGCCTAATTTGCTCGGTGGGGGAGCAAATAAATACCATCTGTTCTTCAGATGCTGCAAGCAATGACTAGCTATGACTAGCAAAGACCATATGTGGGGGTAACCCCACATATCTGATCTTGGTCACTGAAGGGGCAACCCTTCACACAAACAGTTTCTAATCCAGCTCCCATTTCCCACCTCTCGGGAGCTGGTCCCCCCTTTCCCTCCCCCTCCCCCTATCTCCACATTAAAAAACGGCCTTGTGCCTAATTTGCTCAGTGGGGAAGCAAATAAATCTTATGTTCTTCAGATGCTGCACTTCATTTTCTTGTTCTCTTTCGGTGGAGGAGAAATCCTTCACGACTGAGACAATTTTTATTTTTGTACCTTTTCTCCACGTTAAAAAACGACCCTGGTGTCTAACTCTGTCCCGTGGGGAGGCAGAGTAAATAGGTACAAGTACTTTAACGGTGAATGCTCTAACGAACTGCAATCACGTGTGCTCCCTCGACGTAAATACCCCCGACAAACCTGGCAAGCAGCTAAATCCCAGCCCTTCACAGTAGAGATCCCTAGATGCAAGAGAGCCTTCTACTCCAGTAGTTTCTTCCCCAGAACAGCTAGACTTTGGAATTCCCTTCCGGGTACCTGCTTCCCCGACTATACCGACATGCAGAAGTTCAAGTGTAACGTGACCCAACATCTTGCTGCCCAACTTCCTACACAGTACCCCTGATGCTTATGTCCCTGATAGTAGCCCCCTACAATAAAGTGGCAATGTGCCTTGTTTGGGATGAAAATGCAATAAAAAAAAATTAAAAAAAAACTTTTTTACTAACATTTGACCTTGTGTCTGACCTCGTAGGGATGGGATAAATAAATACGCCCAGAAATACTCACCATTACAGTGAGTGCGTATGGGGGAGCGATTTTCTCACCATATTTCTCTCCTGAATTATTGTCTAAGAAATTTGCAGATGTAATAAAGAGATATATAGTTTCATGCCTTTTCGAACGGATATTAATAATATAATGAATAACACCACAGAGAGCGGATGTACTGATATAGAAGCTTTATCCGGCTATTTCTTCATCACTGTCAATATGGCGCCGACAGCCGATCTCTCTTTCTTTCTGTTTCTCTCTCTCTCACTCACACACACACACACACACACACACACACACACACATATATATGTGTGTTTTCACACACACACACACACATATATATATATATATATATATATATATATATGATGAGTGCCACTCTCTCAGACACTTAAAGTCCATGAGCCCAAAAATGACTTCCATCGCCACAGGACCATTTTTATAGACAAATGCCTGAGGAGTATCTGTACACAGATGATGTTATCGAGTCTTAGCTTTGTACGACAGCTAAGTCTCTCTCTCGGTTCAAAATGTTGTGATCCAGCAACAAACAAGAGCAAGATAGCCAGCAACAAGTTAAACTGCAGACCAGCTTCATGCGGGTACTGGTCTCACGCTTTCTGGATTTTTAAATCAGAGATTTGCTTCTCCTAGAAAGGCTGCCTTCACCACGGCTTACGGGAGCTCTCTCCACCCCAACACACAAACACACGTGGTGCTAGTTGCCCGTTGACCCCGAAAAAGGGATCATTTACCCTTTGGAAGGACTTGTTTTTAATCCTTAAGGGAGACTAGCCTACCTCCTCACTAAACAAGTCTGGTGGGGGAACCAGTTTAGTCGCCAGTGACCCAACCATGAGGCAGGTAATACTGGATTACATGGTACCAGTAGCATATAACATGACCTGACATACAATATATATATATATATATATATATATATATATATATATATACTAGCAGGTTGTCTGGCAATGCTTGAGAAATCACTTTTGCCCTATACATGACGTCATACACTACATGGCATGACGTCATTGTGACCAAAATCCAGCAGAATATCTGTATTCCTGTTTGTTCACAATGACGTCATAACATATAAGATATATTCCATCAGTAAATGCATAATGTATGACATCATAGTAAACGTTGTGTTATTGCGAAGGAAAATGTACACAGACACACAGACAGACACAAAGACACACAGACACGTTCTCTTTTATAGATATACTAGCATGGGTGCCAGGCGTTGCCCGGGTGTTTGGAGGTGTATGCTGAGCAAAAAAAAAAAAAAAAGGGTCAATTTTTTTTTTAATTTACTCCCTATTATGACCCCTTAACATGTATTGTATTTGTATTGTTCAACTCGAGTTATTAAGTTAGATCCATGTCCAAGGAACCTACATCTAAAATTTCAAGTGTTTAGACCCGAAATTGGTGGAGGAGTTTTGTAGAGTTCTCAAAGGTCAAATCGTTGAACTTTGACTCCTTACCAGCCAAATTTCTGGCTGAGCACCAATTAGAAAGATTTTCCCAAACCTCACTACCCTGTATATCAAATTTTGCGTGTGTAGACTGAAAATTGACAGAGTTATTGTGTACGGAAATGTACACACACACACACACACACACACACACACAAACACACACACACACAGACACTTTCACTTTTATATATATATATGCATGTATGTATTATATATAGTAGCAGGGCATGTGGAAATTCCACAATGGCATCTTTCATATTTAATATATTGTTACTGGGCAGACGTTCAACGTGAATGGAGACCCTGCGATATTATTGTACCTATTTACTATGCCTCCCCACGGGACAGAGTTAGACACCAGGGTCGTTTTTTAACGTGGAGAAAAGGTACAAAAATAAAAATTGTCTCAGTCGTGAAGGACTAATGCTCCACCGAAAGAGAACAAGAAATGGAAGTGCAGCATCTGAAGAACAGATACTACACTTTGAGGTATTAAATCTTTTATTCATGTTAAAAAATACAGTCAAAATCAACGATGAACAAAAAACTTAGGCACATGGCCAACTCTACACTTTGATCTTGACCAAAAAAGCCAAGTATTGTAGCCCTTTTGTTAAAACTGCAAACGTATTTATCTAAGTAATCTGGTTAATGTAGTGTCAGAGTATATCTGGTTATTACAGTTTATCCCCAATTTCCTTCTAGGAGTCTGTAACATTTCCCAATTTATAGACAACTCTTTAGATAGAACAGATACTACCCTTGGATCCTAGCCAGAAGATCAAGAAGTATATATTTTAGTTTCATATATACTATCCAAAAGCGATATCATTTTTATTTATTTATTTTTACATTGCGTCTTCGGTGATCAGGAGATCCTATTTATTAAAAAGGAGGATAGAAGGTGCTAACATACTACGAACATTAAATTAGTATATCTATATACTAAACTACTGGGTAAAATTCAGTTCTAAGTAAATTTACAGTATAAAATCGTCTTACTACAACCACTGTACATAATTTTCCTTTCTTCGTACCTAAACTTAACAGAACGCCCATAAACAAAATTTCTTTTGAAGAACTTTCCATCTTTGTGACACAATAGCATTTGACTGCCTTCCAACTAACTACAATCTGGTCGTTTTTTGTCCTATATGAACATATTCTTGTCAAGCCGTCATAAAAACAGAATTCTGATCATTTCACCTCTCGTCTCCAATCCTCTCAAGATGTTGTTCATCGCTCAACCAATATTCTTATTAACCCTTATCCTCGGACGGCTTTTCGGCCTCGATGGTGATCACTCATTAGTATAAAAAATAGCTTTCCGCTTGAGCAGGCTTTAAAGTTCGCATAGGGTCGCGGCTTTTTAGCGTGTATTTCTGTTTGTCAGTATGTATGTATGTATGTTTGTCAGTATGTATGTATGTATGTTTGTCAGTATGTATGTATTATGTATAGATGAATGTATTTACTTCTTTCTCCTCAGAGGAACATGTGATAAAAGGTCAGAAAGTAGGAAGAGTCAAGTTAGCACTCGTAAAGAAGGAACACTCTGATCTGGCCAAAATTTTCTGAACGATCCCGTCAGCATTCTCTGATCAGGATGGCGCAGGCAGTAAGCAAGGAAGTATAAACTTGTAGAGATTGACACTTCAGTCCTCAGTGAGTTATACAGAAAAATTACGGAGTTCGACACGATACACCTGAAGAAAGTCAGAGGTTACCTCGACCGAATCGTACTGAAAGTAGCACTCAATATGAGAATAGTAGTTTGAATAATCCGGCTAATACAAAATACCAATCCCCATCTCAAAAATTCAGAAACAGGTTAACATTCTGAATTTTTTAGATGAGGCCTGATATGAAACTATGACGAAAAAAAGCAAAAACAACCCCAAGAATACGAAACCATCTATGGAGTCAGTAACTTTTCTCCTTTCTTTTCCAAGATGGCAACCAGCATGCCTTACAAAGGTCAAATGCTACACCGACCGAAACGTTTTTTCTTTTTTTTTTTTACATAGGCGTCACCACTTATCAAGGCCGATAGGCCACTCAAGGATAAGGGTTAAAGAGTGTAGAGTAGTCAAAAGGACAATATAGTAATCGATAGTAATGGAAGTTTGGTAAATTTGTTAACTTAAGTGGAACGGCTCATCAGAAACTTGTTCACGTTGGACTTGAAGACAACCATATTATAGACAGCTGGAAAGCAGGAAAACGGAAGACAATTCCACAGGCGGGCAGTTCTAAGAAAAAAGCTTTGATCATGGAATCTATGTTTAGGTTTAGGCACAGATAAAGAGTGGGGAAAATTAAGCCAGCGAGAATATGGTTGCATTTCTGCTTTTTTCTGCTCTGGGTCAGTTAACACTTTCCCAGTCCGCAGCTATAACCAGCTGCTATGTCTGTAGCTCGGCCCATGGCACACAGTCGTCTGACAATTTTAGTAAAAGTTTGGAAGACTAACAAGTCCTGCATTTTGTTTAAAATTTCTTGAACCGACACTTGCTTAAAAGCCATTTCATGCTGCCACGTGGTTAAACCTCGCACCGCTATGTGCTTTTTTCCTCCTTGCTTTCTTTTTCTTTTTTTCCTTTTGCTTTCTCCGTTCTGCCGTCACTTCGTGCCACAGCTTGGTCATTTGCAAATGCGTTATGCCGCTGCTGCTGCATACATGTCAATAGCTTTGTTACGTTGCCAAAACCATAATTTTTCATTTCTCCTTCTGTGTACCTAAAATATACACATCTTCCATGAGCAGAGTTTCTTTCCAAGAACTACACGTCTATGGACAAAATACCACAGTGCTGCTTCTCAGATAACTATATAACGGTCGTTCTCAAGTCCAATGTTAAATTCTTGTTGAGCCGTCTCTAACCTTCTGTAAAACAGTTACAGAATTCTGATCATTTCACCTCTCATCTCCAATCCTCTCAAGATGTTGTTCATCGCTCAACCAATATTCTTATTAACCCTTATCCTCGGACGGCTTTTCGGCCTCGATGGTGATCACTCATTAGTATAAAAAATAGCTTTCCGCTTGAGCAGGCTTTAAAGTTCGCATAGGGTCGCGTATGTATGTATGTATGTATGTTTGTCAGTATGTATGTATTATGTATAGATGAATGTATTTACTTCTTTCTCCTCACAGGAAGATGTGACAAAAGATCAGAAAGTAGGGAGAGTCAAGTTAGCACTCGTAAAGAAGGAACACTCTGATCTGGGCAAAATTTTCTGAACAATCCCGCCAGCATTCCCTGATCAGGATGGTGCAGGCAGTAAGCAATGAACCTACTCCACTCTGAATAGCAAAGCTCTTAAAACAAACCTCCTAGGTACTAATTAGGAAGAATACCTCAGTCCGATGGGTAGAGGGCCATGTAAGAATGTAAATGGTTTCGAGCTTGTCAGGCTGATTGTCGAGAAGGGACCATCGACGTATTCTACTCAAGTCTCCAAGTAACTGAAACTGACGCCGATTCTCGTCAGATCACCGAAGTTAAGTAACGTTGAGCCTGTCTAGTACCAGATGGGTGACCATTTGAGAATTCTAGGCGCTGTATGTGCTTTCCGCTAATCTCTGCATTGTTTCCAGTCATCCTGAACCTCTACTTGCTACTGGTATTCAACAGTCGCATATGAAGAGGTTTGGTTAGAGACCACAATAATATCACACGCAGGCACCCTTACAGTGGGTATCCAGGCACCCTTACAATGGGTATTCTGTCAAGACTGAAGGAAGCCTTTTTTATGTATGTATGTATGTATGTATGTATGTATGTATGTGTGTATGTATGTACGTATGTGTGTATGTATGTATGTGTGTATGTATGTATGTATGTATGTATGTATGTGTGTGTGTATGTATGTATGTATGTGTGTATGTATGTATGTATGTATGTATGTATGTATGTATGCACAATGCCAAAGAACGCCAGAGTTTAGCAGGGCTTAAAAGCCACCTTCGTGCGACCCATCACCGATTTGTTTTCATGTTTCTGTATATATATATATATATATATATATATATATATATATATATATATATATATATATATATATATATATATATATATATATATCAAGTAATGGTAATATTCGAAAACGAATTTGCTGCCATCATCATGTATGTATGTACGTATGTATGTAACACTGTCTGCCCAAGTGGCATTGTCTTTCTATCGTGGTATCGCCGTCTACCGGATAAAGTAAGAAGATTCCCTCTTCCTCATTTCGTTCCTCCTCTTTCTCTTCTCTTTATCTCTCTCTTTCTCTCGCTCTTTTTCTTTTGCTAAATATAAAGATAAAAACTACACACACATGTACTTCTTTTGTTACAAAAGCCACACCACACCCTGACCTCCCCCCCCCCCAAGTACCTACCTTCCCAGCAACCTCCGGTGACTAGCGTCTTTCGTTTTACTCAGAAAAGGAGATGTCGTCTCGCAGAAAGCGGAAGAAAAATCGCGCATTTCCGTGTTTAAATAAAGTCTGACAACATTTTTCTCATCGACCGACTAACTCTCCTTCCTTCCTTCTCCATCTGTCATCTGCATCATTCGCCTCTTACGGTCGCCAGTCTCGCTCTCTGCTAATTTTATCTGACTTCTTTA
>NC_136510.1:21844694-21869694 GCF_053919585.1 Euprymna scolopes | reverse complement strand
CTGTATCATTGGGTACACTGACCTCTATTACGGTCGCTTTTTTTCTTTTTTTTTTTTAGTTGTGTGTCCGCAGGTGGCTGATCAGTCCAATCCGGGCGCGGAAGCCCCTGCCACATGATGGACACTGGTGGCTGAAGACGGCCACTTCAGCATCTCTGGCTTTTCGCGCTTCTCTTTTGCAGATTCAGTTCGTCTTGCCTCCGCGAGCAGAGAGCCCTCGTGTACCAAGCGGCGCCAGATTGGCCTGTCGGAAGCACTGGGGATCATCAGCTGTCAACCATGTAGCTGCTTCCAGCTACATGGTAGACAGCTGATGATCCCCGTTTTCTATTTAACACTTGTAGTTAAGTTTTTTTTCTTTTTTTTTATCCTTATATAGTTGAATTCTGTTTTGCAGTTATATATTTTTTTAGAAAGCGGCTCATGCACGTGCGATATATTGAATTTAGGGGTTTTCCGGGAATTTAAACTCCATTCTTTCTTTTTATTCTTACATTTTGTTTACTAAAAGTTTCTTTAGAGTCTATATATATATATATATATATATATATATATATATATATATATATATATATATAGAGAGAGAGAGAGAGAGAGAGAGAGAGAGAGAGAGACAGACAGACAGACAGACAGGGGAGGGTCCATAAGTCTATGTACATTTTTCAAAAATTATAACTTTATTTGCATTTTTTACAATTCTTTTTATCGCAAATGCAAATAAAGTTATATTTGTTTTATGCATACGGATTTTATATAAACAGGTATATATATATATATATACAGAGAGAGAGATAGAGAGAGAGATAGAGAGAGAGAGAGAACGAGAGAGGGAGAGGGAGAGAAAGAGGGGTGTACTGATTTCAAGGGGTTTTTTTTATCACTGGGTGGGTTGCAATCAGCTAGAATCGAACCCAAAACGTTTAGCGCCCCAGCTGCCTTCCCTACCGTTTGAGCTATCGATAGATAGATGAGAAAGGTTTACAATCAATCCACTTCAAAGCTATGTAAGGATTTGCGCATGCGTAAGAGTAATAGAAATATGTCGGCAAGTTGAAAAGAACTTTATGTATTCCAACTTGCCAACATATTTCTGTGCGCATTGTTCATCCATCAAAACAAAGATTTTACTCGTTATAAACGATCCTTGCTATATGATCACTATTTCCTGTTAATTTCATGGCTATGTGACCAATAGTTTAATAGTTTATCGATTAAATATTTTCACACGGAAATACATACATACATCTACTGCATTATTTATATAAGTTTAGTTTGAACTTAATTTCATTTAATATATATGAAATATATTTTTTGGAACTGTTAAGTAAGCATTCGTTTATTTCTATGAAAATGTTTCTGCGAATAAATATATTTTTAAAAATATCGAAATAAACATAGAGAGAGAGAGAGAGAGAGAGAGAGAGAGAGAGAGAGAGAGAGAGAGAGAGAGAGAGAGTGAAATTATTTGAACATCAGAAAAATCTGGTAATTGTTAAGATGGAGTAGAAAGATCGCGTTTTATAAATACGTAGTTTTTAGCAAAAACAACAGTACTTACTTGTCATGTCGAAAATAGTAATATATCCAAAAATTACAAAAATCCATCGAGTACAAAATAATTTAGAGCTAAAAGTACCTTTTACGGAAAATTGGGGGAAATTGCATTTTTCCTACATGTGAATACCTTGAAGAATGCGAATACATGGGACATAGTTATCTCCCCCTCCTTTAATGGCGGACATATTGCTTTGGACCATAGCGATAGATTTTTGTTTTTTTAATAGATACACAATAGCAGTTTTTTCTACTCGATGAATTTTCGTAATTTTTGGATATATTAATATTTTCGACTTGACAATTAAAATACTGTAGTTTTTTGCTTAAAATTTTGCTTTAAAAAAGAAAAGAAGAAATCCATCTGTCGACTCTATCTTAACAAGCACCAAAAAACCTTACGCGGATTAATCAACGTTATTCATCTCGTCTTAACGAGACAAGTGACATTGTCGAAACGGTGATTAATCCGCGTAAGTTTTTTTGCTGTTTTAAAAAAAACAATCTCTTTTTATAGTTATTAACCACTTTTGAAAAAAAAACTGTTTTTGTTTTTTGTTTGTTTTTTCTTTTCTTATTCTTTTTTCTGACAAACAGTACTGATTTAAGCAATATTGTTCTACTGCAGATATTTTAAGTCATCTCTGAACGCATATACCATGCACTGGATAAGGCGGGCGAAACTTTGATATATCCAAGGTCTTTGACGAAGTGACCTGAACGGCTGCTAATGAAATTCAAATCATACCGTATAACTGGACGAATAAAAAATATAATTTGATCCTTCTTAAACAGGTTGTCATTGATGGACGTTCATCCAAGTAGCATAACATTAATGCGGGAGTTCTTCAGGGTTCGATCCTTGGACCACTATTATTCTTATTATTCATTAACGACCTCTCCGATAATATTGTATCCAATATGGGTATATTTGCTGAGGATGCAACGCTCTATAACATGCATGAAGGAGAACGGATGTACATAAATCTAAGACAATGGCAGAATCATTAGAAAATGGCCACCAGACCATAGTTGAATGGGGACATAAATGGAAAGTGCTATTTAATGCTAGTAAGACTAAGCTGCTCTCCTTTAACAAGTACAAGAAGCCTCTCCAACCAACTATATCCATGACAAATAACTCCCTACCTGAGAATTCTTCCTTCAAACTCTTCGACTTAACATTCACAGGAAATATGAACTGGAACAAATACATTGAGGATATTGCAAAGGCTGCTGCAAGGAAGGTGGGCTCCGTCTATCATGCTAGAAAACTTCTCACACCTGAGAGTATCTTGTACCTCTACAAGGCCACCATCTGACCATGCATGGGGTATTGTTGCCACATTTGGGCTGATGCGTCTACGGCTACGACTGGATAAGGTTCAGAAAAAAGGCTCCAATCTAATAGGTTCGGCTTTGTCAACTAGGCTCAAACCCCTGTCCCATCACTACAATGTTGTATCTCTGTGTCTTTTTTACAAGAATTTTAATGGAATGTGCTCTGATGAGCTCATTGCCCTTGTGCCCCCTCGACATATATATTCTCGACAAACCCGTTTAGCAGCAAAATCACCCCCTTCAGTGTTGAGTTTCTTAAATGCCAGAAAGATTTCTACTCTAAAAGCATATTCCCTAGAACAGCTAGACTTTAGAATTCCCTTCCTGCTACCTGCTTCTCTGACTGTACTGACATGCAGAAGTTCAAATGTAATTTGAACCAACAACTTGTTTATCATTCTTAGGTATGTCCCCAATTAGTAGCCCCTTACAACCAAGTGGCGATATGCCTTGTTTGGAGCGGAGGTGACTAATATATATATATATATATATATATATATATATATATATATATAAATTTCTTGGTATAGAAAATTTATTCAAACTTTCCAAAAACAACTTATAAATCTATAAGAAAGGCATTCAAAATCTTAATTATTCGACAAGGAGTAAAGTAAAAACTTTTAAAATAAGTTAAAACACAAAAAATCTTATCCAGATAGATAGAAGCTTGCCTTGGTAACATTTATATATATATATATATATATATATATATATATATATATATATTATTTTTTTATTTATATCATGATCATTATTATTGTTTTTATTTAAATTAGTATTATTATTATGATTTTTATTTTTATTATTATTTATTTTTAATTTATTATTCTATTAACATTATTTTTATTACTATTTCATTATTATTTTATTATTATTTTATTATGATTATTTTATTATTATTGTTATTTTTATAATAATTATTTTTATTATAAATTTTATTTTATCAATATTATTAGTTTTATTATTATTGTCTCTATTATTATTTATTTTTATATTATTATTATATTTTATATTATTTTATTGTTATTATTATTATTAATTTATGTTTAACATTATTTTTATTATTTATATTTATATTTTATTTATTGTTATTATTATTAAAATTATTATTATTAGTGTTTATGTTTCAATATTAAGTTTATTATTGTTATTATTATAATTATTATTAGTCTTTTTTATTTTACTTTAATTATTATTATTATCATTATTACCTTTATTTTTTTCATTATTATTACTATTTATATTATTATTAATTTTATTTTTATTATTATCTTTATAATTTTTATTTTTATGATTTTTTATAGTTATAATTTTTATTAGTATTATTTCATCGTTACAATTATTTCTGCTTATTATTATCATTATTATTATTATTATTATTATTATTATTATTAATTATTATTATTATTGTTGTTGTTATTATTATTATTATTATTATTATTATTATTATCATTAATTATTATTATTATTATCATTATTATTACTAATATTATTATTATTGTTACTTTTTATTATTATTATTAATATTATTATTATTATTATTATTATTATTATTATTATTATTATTATTATTGCTAATATGATTTTTATTATTGTTATTACTAATATTATTATTTTTATTATTCTTATTAAGAGATGTTGCGAGTTTGTCTCTGCTTCATCATTATTTTCATGGAAAGTCCTCGGCTGAGCTTCAATCTATGCCCCCCCCCGCCAAACTTTCAAAAGAAATACTCGTCTAGCTGAAACCACTATCAATAATTCCCCCCACTCTTTATCTGTACCTAAACCTAAACATAGATTCCATGAACAAAGCTTCTTTCTTAGAAGTGCACGCTTGTGAAACTGTCTTCCGTTTTCTTGCTTTCAAACTGACTACAATATAATTGTCTTCAAGTCTAACGTAAACAAGTTCTTGATGAGTCGTTCCACTTGAGTTAACAAATTTACTGAATTTCCATTACTAAAGATTACTATATTGTCCAATTGACTACTACTGGTCCTGGATATGGTGAGGCCCCAGCTTGCGGGTTTTTAGGGAGTGTGGAGCCACCCTTTAATTACCATTGCTCCCAGATCCACTCTGACCCAGACTGGTAGTACCTGTTAAGGTCCCAACTATGGGTTAAATAGAAACCGACTTAAAAAAAATACAAATATTCTCTATTAAAAAATGTTTCTGCAAAATCACTGGATTCAGCATTAAATAACCTGAAAAGGGTTGATATGCCGTAAAACAAAATCAACCAACCAACTAACCAATTGACTACTGTACAATCTTAACCCTTATGCTCGAGTGATCTCTGGGCCTTGATAAGTGGTGATGCCTATCTAAAAAAAAAAAAACTCATAACAAAGGTTAGTACAAATTTTCAGTCAGATCTGTCCTGTAGTTTCTGAGAAAAAAATAGAACGGACAGGCAGATAGATAGACAGACTAAGAGAAATAGGATATAGATAAGCTGTACACACCTGGCATTGCTATGTAAAAAAAAAAACATGCAGTCGGGTGGAGGGCTTAGTCAAATATTATTTCAGATACATCAAATATCCGAAGTTGTTACGAGTTTTCTGTAAGTTGATTCCATTTTGGATTTTTGGAAGCATAAAACACAGTCATCTTCATCTATGAAATTCAAACGACATAAAATTTCATAGCTTAAAGGGAGATAACTTATTGGTTAAATTAAAAGTAACTTCCGTTTTTATACGCAGCTTATGTTGATTATGCAAATAAGTAAAAATAAATTCAATGTAAATATTACTTGTGTTGATCGGACTATTGTTCTCATGTTGAGTGTTATTTGATAAATGTATCGGTCGAATTGTCCTTCGACCATTCTCAGGCATGTTGGCTGTTGTTTGGAAAAGAACAACCAACATGCCTGAGGAGTGTCGAAGGACAATCCGACCGAACGTCACACAAATAACACTCAAGATGAGAACAATAGTCCAAGTAATATAAACAATCAGCCCTCATCTAAAAAGAAAAAATTCAGAACTTTAAATGTAAATTAAATTAAAAATAAACTAAATAAATCAACTTTATGCAATATTTCTAAATAGAATACTTGAAACAATTCTATTAATAATTTCCATTAAAAATTTAGAGCTAATTATTAAAACAAGTTTTCTTTAATGTAATATGCAAATGAGATAACCTCTTGAATGTTGATTCCTTTTGAATAAATAGTATATATAGAAATTATGCAGGTATAAAAGTATTTAGGAGTCGATTTTCAGTATTTTTTTATTACATTTTCACCCCAAAACAAGGCACATTTCCACTTTGATATAGAGGGGCTACTATCAGGGACCTAAGCTATATGAGTACTATGTAGGGAGTTGCGAAGCAAGATGTCAGTTCACATTACACTTGAACTTCTGCATGTCAGTACAATTGAGGAAGCAGGGATCCGGAAGAGAATTCCAAAGTCTAACAGTTCTGGGAAAGAAACTACAGGAGAAGAAAGCTCTCTTACATTTAGGGATCTCTATTGTTTAGGGGTGGGATTTAGCTGCTTGTCGGATTTGTCGAGGGTATTTATGTTGAGGAGGTACAAGTGCTTGTAGTTCGTCGGAGCATTCACCATTAAAATACTTGTAGAACAGGCAGAGGGATGTAATATTTCATTGATGAGACAGACTCTTGTCTAGGAGTGAGAGACAAGCAGCAGATGCACCAGCTCAGATACTCCATACATGGGCGAATGGTCGCCTTATAGAGGTACAGAATACTTTCGAGCGTTAGTAGCTTTCTAGCACGGTAGAGAGAGCCTACCTTCTTCGCAGCGGTCCTGGCAATGCTCTCAATGTAATTGTTCCAACTCATGTTTCTTGTGAACATTAGGCTGAGGAGTTTAAAAAAAAGTACTTTCAGATAATGAGTCTTTGGCCAATCCTATTGGTGGTAGAGAAGACTTCTTTAATTATTGAAGGAAATAAGCTTGTCTTGACAGCATTGAATGTGATCATCCATTTTTGTCCCCATTCCACTACAGATTGGAGGTCATCCTCTAGTGTTTCTGCCATTTCCTTAGATATGTGGTCATTTGTTTTCCTGTCATGTCTGTTATAGAGCGTGGTGTTATCAGAATATATACCCATCTCACAGACAATTTTGTCAGGGATGTCATTTATGAATATGAGGTATAATAAAGGTCCAAGGATTGACCCCTGAGGCACTCCCGCATTTATATCATATTGTTTAGATGCACGACCGTCAAGGACAACCTGGATTTTTCTCATATCTAAGAAGGATTTAATTATGTTGAGTATTCTTCCAGGGATACCTTATGATCTGGTTTTCCTGAGAAGACCTTCATGCCATACCCTGCCGAAAGCCTTAGAAATATCTAAGTATTGAAATCTATTTATGAAACCGTGTACGTTTTGTATATATAAACCAAATTGTGAACAAACAAACAGACAGGAATAAGACTTTATTTAAAACAATAAATATTCAAATGTTATATATTTTCTTTTTTTAAATTGTGAAACAATAACAAAATAAAGTAAAATAATACCAATCCACACCAAACAATGCCGGATAGTTGTAGTCGATATAGAAATAATTAGTAATAATATAGTCCATACTGATTTGTCCACCAAATTTCAGTTCTAAATACCCAACATTATTTTCTTTATTGCTGTTGAATTATACGCTTCACTTGTGCACCTCTCTTCCAAATCAAATTGGTAAATTCTTAAACTGTTTGTTAAGACGGTTTTCTTTTGGGCGTGACTTTTTACTTCTATATTATTATTATTATTATTATTATTTGAAATCTGCTGAGTCTTTCAGCCTCACTTTCTCACTTCCAGCCGGAACTTTCTTTAGGAAGGGACTTTTCTCTCCTCTCACCGTTTTCTCTGCTTGAGCAAAAGCACAGTTGCCTATCCATCTGAGTTCGGTCTTTTATCCCTCTCAAATCTCGGGAATTCTCGCGGCTAGTCTCACTCTCTTTCTCATAAAACCAACCACGTCTACTGCTTCTTCTTCTTCTTCCTCTTCTTCTTCTTCTTCTTCTTCTTCCTCTTCTTCTTCTTCTTCTTCTTCTTTCTATCTTTTGGAGGTGAGTGCATTAGAAGAATTACTACAACACTCTCCCCCCTGATCCTATGATCACACATGAAACACTCAGGAGGGTGGTCTTTTGTGCCTTGTGCTTCTTTGTGGCAGAACAACCATTGTGTGTTTGTCAGGAATAGTTCCGACACTTACTGTGCTTTCATCAGGAATGTTATCAATTAAGGCGTCATCTTCACCCACACCGGGTGTCCATTCACCCAGTCTCACCACCCCTGTCCGAAGGTGTGTCAGAGCAAGCCATTGATGAGCCCGGTCCTACTATAGATCGCAGGTCTCTCACTGTGCGTGGCATTCCATTGACCAATATATTTTGCATACTGATATTCCCAGTCACATGTCCCACTCCATATTTTGTAGTACATCGTCCGTGTGGGCCACATCGTAATGAGTGATATCCATCGCTATCCTACGCCATGTTTGCTCAACATTTAAAGCCCCCTTTGACCAGTGCATGGGTGACGGATCGATCGACTGACACTCTTTGTATTCTTTCATAACGGCTCTCACAGTGGCTTTGGAAACTCCAAGGTTAATTCACTTCACAAAGTAGAGTGTCCGCTTCACACCAGGATGACTGCTTTGTTGGTGAACAATTTTGATCTGGTTCAACCTGACCGAGTTCACAGATGCAGTGAAGACAGGTTGCACAGGTTCGGTGTTCCTTTTAATCGCATTAAGCTACCACTGAGGCACTCTCGTTAATTGGTCTGCCTTGTTTTGGCTAGATTTGACCAAGACTACATCCATTGGCAGTGCATATTCCTTCACCAGATTCATTATCAAAATGCCGTCGGATGAGCATCTCACTCGTAGCTTTAGTCCATACCCTGGCCCTTTTTGAAGCCAAATTTGGCCTTTTTACGCTCTTGCATGGACCATAGTTCTACTCAAGAGTGCAAAAAAGGCCAATCTGGCAAGCCTTAGAAAGGCCAAATTTTCAAAACAAGATGGCGACCTCCGTTGTTGTACATTTTAATAAAAAATGTTGAAAAAATAATAAAAATTAATTTGTTTCTGGTTTTATTACAGCCTTAGGGTCTAACAATGTGTTTTGTCTAAAAATAAACAATTTTTATAAATTTTTGTCTGTCAAATAATTGACGCCGCTGAAATACACATTTGCCAAAATGGTACTTGTGCACTTATGTTACCGTGCAATTTTTTACTATCGTATTTACAAGTTATTACAGTCGTGTTTGTGTCTGTGTTTGCGAGTGTGTGTTAGCATGTATATGTGTGTGTGTAAAAATAGGCTAAAATGATATTTTTCATGAAATAATACGCACGTTAATAATACAAATGGTTCTTATGCACTTATGTTACCGTGCTATTTTTTTACTATTGGATTTACAAGTTATTACAGTAGCGTTTGTGTGTGCTTGTGTGTGTGTGTGTGTGTTTGCATGTGTGTATTTGTGTGTAAAATAAGTTAAAAATTTTTAATTTTCATTAAATAAATCGTAGACGTGATTAATAATAAATGTGCTTATGTACTTATGTTACCATGCCATTTTTTTTATTGTGGTGTTTACAAGTTATTATAGTCGCATTTGTGTGTATGTTTGTGTGTGCGTTTGTGTTTGTGTGTGTGTATTTGTGTTTGTGTGTGTTTGTTTGTGTGTGCGTTTGTGTTTGTGTGTGCGTTTATGTTTGCATTTGTGTTTGTGTGTATGTGTGCGTTTGTCTGTTTGTGCGTGTGTTTGTGTGTGTGCGTGTGTGTGTGTAAAAATAAGGTAAAATTATTTTTATTTTTCATTAAATAATTCGTAGATGTTAATAATAAAAATGATGTTTATGCACTTATGTTACCGTGCTATTTTAATTATCATACTAGTAGTTCAGCCCGACATTACTCGGGCTCTTTTACGGTTCATAAATTTTTCTGCATATGTATATATAAATATTATAAAATATTTAACTCATGTCCAGGTAACCTACATCTAAAATTACAAGTGTTTAGACCACAAATTGGCAGAGGAGTTTGGTAGAGTCTGCAAAAGTCAATTATTTCAACTTTGACATCTTGGCACCCAAATTTTCGCCCCAAAACTGATTAAAATGTTAGCTGCATGTCTGAATACCCTTTATGTAAAATTTCAAATATTTAGACCCAAAATTGGCTGAATAGTTTGCTAGAGACCGCAAAGGTTAAATCTACCTTTCCGCAGCCAAATTTTCGGCCAAAATTACAATTACAACATTTAGACCAAACATTGACTGAGTAATTTGGTAGAGACAGAGAAGTCATTTTTTTTAAATTTTGATCCCTAAGTTTGACTCCTTTACATTTATTGTTTTGGGCTCAAATCTAATTAATAAGTTTGATCCATGTCCAAGTAACCTACATCTAAAATTTCAAGTGTTTAGACTCAACATTGACGGAAAAGTTTGGTAGAGTTCTCAAAGGTCAACTCGTTGAACTTTGACCCCTTGACAGCCAAATTTTTGGCTGAAAACCGATGAAAAATATTTTTCCAAATCTCAGTACCCTTTATGTCAAATTTCGAGTCTGTAGACTGAAAATTGTCAGAATAGTTTGGTAGGAAAACACACACACACAGACAGACAATTTCACTTTGAGAGAGAAACTAGCAGTTCTACCCGGCTTTGCTCAGGCCCTATGTACTGTTCATAACTTTATGTGCATATGTATATATTAAAAAGTGTGAAGATGTTCGGTAATGCCTTTCTATATAACAGACTTCCTTAACTACTATAGAGAAAAATTAGTAGAGACTGCAGGGGTAAAATTTTTTAAACTTTGACCTCAATTTTGACCGCTTAACATTAATTATTTTGGGCTCTAACGAAGTTAAAATGTTTGACCAATATCCAGGTAACTTACATCTAAAATTTCAAGTGATTAGACCGAAAATTGGCGGAGGAGTTTGGTAGAGTCTGCAAAGGTCAACTATTTCGACTTTGACCTCTTGGCAGCGAAACTTTCGCCCAAAAACTGATTAAAAAGCTTGCTGCATGTCTGAATACCCTTTATGTAAACTTTCAAGTGTTTAGATTCAAAATTATCTTAATACTTTGCTAGAGATCGCAAATGTAAAATCTTTTGAACTTTGACCTCTTGGCAGCCAAATTTTCCGCCAAATACCGATTAAAAGCTTGCCCTATGTCTGAATACACTTCCTCTTAAATTTCAAATATTTAGACCAAAAATTGGCTAAGTAATTTTGTAGAGACCGCAGGGGTCAATTTTTTTAAAATTTGGCCCCAATTTTGACCCCTTAGCATCTATTGTTTTGAGCTCAAACAAATTATGAAGTTTGATCCATGTTCAAATATTTAAACCTAAAATTGGCGGAGGAGTTTGGTAGAGTTTTCAAAGTTTGGCCCGTTAAAAGCCAAATTTCTGGTCGAAAACCGACGAAAAAGATTTTTCCAAATCTCACTACCCCTTATGTCAAATCTTGCTTCTGTAGACTGAAAATTGATGCTGAAAATTGATGGAGTTATTGTGTAGGGAAATGTACACACACACACACACACACACACACACACACACACACACACACATTTTCGCTTTTATAGATATACTAGTATTTCAGCCCGGCGTTGCCCGGGTGTTTGGAGGTGTATGTTGAGCAAAAAAAAAAAAAAAAAAAGCGATCAATTTTTTTAACTTTGACCTCTATTATGACCCCTTAACATTTATTATTTTGGGCTCAAATAAAGTTATTAAGTTAGATCCATGTCCATGTCCTATATCTAAAATTTCAAGTGTTTAGACCCAAAATTGACGGAGGCGTTTCGTAGAGTTCTCAAAGGTCAAATCGTTGAACTTTAACCCTTTAGCAGCCAAATTTCTAGCTGAAAACCGACGAAAAAGATTTTCCCAAATCTCAGTACCCTTTTGTCAAATTTCGAGTCTGTAGACTTAAAATTGACAGAGTTATTGCGTAGGGAAATGTACACACATAGACACACAGACACACACAGAGACACGTTCACTTTTATATATATACTAGCAATTCAGCCCAGCTTTGCTCGGGCCTTATGTACTGTTCATAACTTGCCCTACGTGTGAATACACTTTATGTAAGATTTCAACTATTTAGACCCAAAATTGTCTGAGTAATTTTGTAGAGACCGCAGAGGTAATTTTTTTATAAATTGGACGCCAATTTTGACCCCTTAACATTAATTATTTTGGTCTCAAATCAAAATATAAAGTTTTACCCATGTCCAAGTTTCCTACATCTAAAATTTCAAGTCTTTAGACCAAAAATTGGCGGAAAAATCTCGTAGAATTATCAATGGTCAACTCTTTCAACTTTGACATTTTGGCAGCCAAATTTTCGCCCCCAAACTGATTACAATGCTTGCCGCTTGTCTGAATACCCGTTATGCGTAAATTTTCTATGATTAGACCCAAAATTCAATGAGTAGTTTGCTAGACACCGCAAAGGTCAAATCTTTTGAACTTTGATCTCTCAGAAGCTTAAATTTTCGACCCACACCGATTAAAATGCTTGCCCTATCTCTGAATACCCTTTATGTAAAATTTCAAATGCTTAGATCAGAAATTGTCTGAGTAATTTGATAGAAACCGCAGAGGTCAAATTTTTTTAAATCTTTGACCCCTATTATGACCCCTTAACATTTATTGTTTTGGGCTCAAATCAGGTTATTAAGTTAGATCCATCTCCAAGGAACCTATATCTAAAATTTCAAGTATTTAGACCGAAAATTGTCGGAGGAGTTTGGTAGAGTTCTCAAAGGTCAAATCGTTGAACTTTGATCCCTTGACAGCCAAATTTCTGGCCGAAAATGGATCACATAGATTTCCCCAAATCTCAGTATCCTGTATATCAAATTTCGAGTCTGTAGACTTATAATTGACAGAGTTATTGCATAGGGAAATGTACACACACAGACACACACACGTTCACTTTTATATGCATATAGATAGATATCGATAGATAGTTTTACAAGTTATTATAGTCGCGTTTGTGCCTTTTTTTTTTGTGTGTGTGTGTGTGTGTGTGTGTGTGTGTGTGTGTGTGTGTGTGTAAAAATAGGCTAACATTATTTTTATTTTTCATTACATAATTCGTGGATGTTAATAATAAAAAATGGTGCTTATGCACTTATGTTACCGTGCTATTTTTTTACTATCTTATTTACAAGTTATTACAGTTGTGTATGTATGTGTGTATGCATGTACGTGTGTGCGCGTTTGTGTGTGCGTGTTTGTGTGTGCATACACTACAACTACTCTAATAATTGCTTACACCAAACTGAGCCACAGCAACGCATGGCCAGGTACAGCTAGTTGTTGTTATTATTATTATTATTATTATTATTATTATTATTATTATTATTATTATTATTTATATTATTATTTGTACTCACTAGGTGTTCTCACACAGGCCATCATAAGAGATTACTTACTGACAACAATTGATGGTGTTCCATAAAGTCTGGGTGATAATTAATCTCCTCAGATTTCCAGTTTTCTCCACCTCTGTCGATAATCTTGACAAAAAACTTTGCATTATTTTAACAGCCGCTTTCCATTGACTTCTTGCTGGCAATGACCATTTGTCTTCACTGGAATTTATTTGACCACAAGCCTACCTAAAGTCTAAGTACTGTTTGCACTTATCCATTGGAGGTCTGGGTTGTGTTTTCTCTCTGTGGCCTTTCCATTCTCCTTCATTCTTCACGACTATTTGGTGTGGTTCTAATTGATGACAACACTACCATTTCTATCTTTTTATATTACTTCTATTGCCGTTGCCATATGACCAGTTAGCGTTTATAGTGCATGTGGGTTAGGGTGAGGGTTAGAGTTTGGGTTTCCACATTCGAGGGTTTTCCTTAGGATTTCAACTGTTTTTCAGCACATAGTCTATAGTCCCTGTCTTTCCTTTGATTTCGATTACTCCTATTCCTCTATTTATGTTTTTAGGAGATTGTTCCTAGTGCTCCTACAATTATTGGTATTGCATTGATTTTATTCATATTCTTTCAGTTCTTTGACAAGTGCTACATATTTATTTCGTTTTTCTGTCTCTTTGACCTTCACCCTGTCCCAGCGGATAACAGGGTGAAGGTCACATTTTGACAGTTTCCTTTTTTCTTGTTAATCATTATGATCTCACATCTCCTTGCTCGTATGAGTTTATCTGTTTATACCTCCATATACAAATGGATTTTGTGATTATTATTATTATTATTATTAGTAGTAGTAGTAGTAGTTGTAGTAGTAGTAGTAATAGTAGTATCTATATATATATCAATAGGATAGGGTGTGTGTTATTTATTTTGTGTGTCACGCTTATACCTGAGTGACTGTCGTTTAATTGTTATGGACTTCCATTTCTTGTAATAAATAATTTTACCAAGAATTCTTCATAAGTTTTGGTTTCGGTTTCGACTATAGCTAATGGCACTCAAGTAATCTAATTTTTTTTTAATTTTACCAAGAATTCTTCATAAGTTTTGGTTTCAGTTTCGATTCTATTATATCTGAAGGACCTCAAGTTATACATATGTGTGTGTGTGTGTGTGTGTGTGTGTGTGTGTGTGTGTGTGTGTATTTGTACATTTTGGCAGCAAGTCATTATTCAAGTACGTCTGATTGAACACGACAGTTATTTTTTTCCGATCTATTCTGGATATCTTTTCCATTTGTCGAGCGGTCGTTTTAATTTCAGCAGTCATGTTATATAAAATGGCGCCCAAAAGTTGGTGTTCGGCCATATTCTTCTCAAGTGCTTTCTATCGGTGCATGCGATTATCATCAGGAGCTTTTGTTGTTTAATGTTTTCTTTTTTCTTTTCCTTTGAGGCTTTATTTATTTATTTTTTTAGTTTTGGCTTTAAAGGTGGGTGTAGGAAGGTCGAGGGCGAATTATTTGTATTTTATTTTTATTTTTTTAATTTCAATTTTCTTATTTTATAGTTTTAGTTTCTTGTTAGTTATTAAATACTGTTAGTATATTTGTCCCTGTGTTAAATGAGATCCGGTTAAAAAGGGCTGTAGTTTTTTTACTAAGTATGGCTTCTAGTAATTTTAGTTGTTGTGTTCAGTTGTTAAGATATCGAATTTTAGTATTTTTAGTTAAAATATTTCTAATGTTAGACGACTGTAGGTTTTTATCGTGGGATGTTAGGTGTTGTTTTATGGCACTATTGTCAGCTAAATGATAGGTTAGTCGTCGAGAGAGTGTTGTTGTTGTTGTTGTTGCTGTTGTTGTTTTTGTTGTTGTTGTTGTTGTTGTTTTGTCTATGTATGCATTGTATGAGTTTTTAGAGTGGGCTTAGAGGCATTTTTTGAAGGGGCAAATAAATTCATACACTACATTAGTTTGGTTTAGTGTGGTGTTAGTATTGTTATTGTTTTTAATTATTAAATTGACGGTTTTAAATTTAGTATAATATATTATTAGTGTGATCCTTTTTGTTTTCGTCGGTGGGTCTGGTGTATCTTTTAATTAGGTTTGTTATTATTTTTTCGTCTGTTTTGTAGTTAGTGTATAATTGGTTTTTATAGTATACTTTAATGGTATCGTTTTTTAGGGTTAGGGTTTATGTTTTATTGTGGCGTGAGTTTAAATACAGTTCCATGTGTTTATCGATGATTTTATTGGGAACGTTATTGTTTATTAGGGTTTGTTTCATGTTTGTTAGTTGTTTGTAAAATATTTGTCGGATTGATGCTATATTGTATGAACAGTGAATCAAATTTTTTATAAGGGCAGTTTTATATTTTTCTGGGCATTTGCTATGGTAATTTAGAAGTATTGTGTTATTGCTGGTAGTTTTTTTTGTACGTTGAAGTTGTGTATTTAGTGGGGTTGCTTTAATCTACTAATACGTCGAGAAATGGTATTTTGTTATTTATGTTTGGTTCATGGGTGAATTTGAGGTCGGAGTGTGTATCTAGGTTTAGTTTGAGTTTTTTTAATGTCTTGTACTGAATCGGCTGCAATTAATATGTCGTCGACATATCAGGCATAGATAGTGGGTTTATTTTTTTGATCTGAGATTTTATTTTCGAGGTGGGTCATAAAGTATTCTGCGAATATTGGGACTAAAGGTGATACCATTGAGACGCCATCTATTTGAATGTATATTTTCCAATTAGGGTCAGTGAAGGAAACTTAGGTTGAGAAAAATACAAAAATGGAGTACTGTTACAACATCTGAGTAGGACCTGTTCAACGCGCCCTATCCCATCGATAGAGCAGAAACAGGCTTGCAACTTCTCTTCTGTGGGAAAGTTGTCATAGAAAAGAGAAAAGAGTGTAATCTATTAGATTACAAAGTCGTTTTGAACTCTCTCAAGATAGGAAAGGGTTCCTAGCAGCTCATCCCTTTACAGTAGAGATCCCTAGGTGCAAGAAAGCCTTTTACTCCAATAGTTTCTTCCCCAGAACTGCAGGTCTTTGGAACTCCCTTCTGGGATTCTGCTTTCCCAACTGTACTGATATGCAGAAGTTCAAGTGTAATGTGAACAAACATCTTTCTACTCATCTCCCTTCATAATGGCCCTGCTAATTAAGTCCCTGAAAGTAGCCCCCTGATTCACAGTGGCACTGTGCCTTGTTTGGGGTGAAAATTGAATAAAAAAAAAAAAAATGTGTCAACGTACTTGGCTCTTATACAGGTAGAAGATTGCATCGGCAGTAAGATATCTACTGGAGCGGTAATGATCCCACCATGTTTGGTGTATATTTCAGATCAGGAGTGAAAGTCAGATCAAGAAGCTTGTTTAAATATGGAGCCGTTATTTTCAATTGGGACCATATGTGGGTCAGAGCGTTGATAATAAAAAGATAGAATCTTGGTTTTTGATGCATTAAAATTAACAGCCACTTTTTCCCCATTGCACCACGTTCTCAAGGTCAGAAGAGAGAGAATCCGAGAGATCTTGGCCATTATCCTTAAAAATGCTGGCGATCAGTCTGGCTTAGCTAAGTATCGTCCTGTTCGTCTCCAATCTCTTATTAGAAATTTGTTGAAGAGTAATTCAACGACAAACTTGTTCCTTTTTTGGAAAATCTGGGGTTCTTTAGTGATGTTCAATATGGCTTTGCTTGTTTTTCTGATGACAATTCTTCCATTGATACTTCTGGTGTTTTGTTTCCTGGTTTTTCTTTGAAAACTGTTAAGTCTCTTGATTCGATAATTATCCTTCCAAAGACAGTTCCAAAGTTCTGAACTTTCTGATTTTGACCAGTCTGGAATATGATGGTTTTTCGGCCCTTGGTTTTGGTATTTGCGCCAACTTACGGTGGTATTCATAATTTTATTTTATTATATACATATGTATTATATACTGTACTGTATTTTGTTACTAATTTTAATGCCGTATCCTGGGGTTCTACTGTAGATAGATAGATAGATAGATAGATAGATAGAGCGAGAGAGAAAGGGAAAGAAAGATGGATATATATATATATATATATATATATATACATATATATATATATATATATATACACACACATATATATATGTATATATATCCATCTTTCTTTCTCTCTCTCTCTCACTCTATCTATCTGTCTATCTATCTATATATCTATCTATCTATATATATATATATATATGATTGAACACAACTAAGTTCTTTTTTCCGATTTTGTTGGGTAACTTTTCAATTCGCCAAGCAGTCCTTTCTATTTCGGCTAGCATATTCTATATTACGGCGTCCAGCAGTTGTTGTTTGGCCATATTTTTCTCAAACGCTTTGAATCGGTGCATCCGATCGTCCTCAGGAACGATTGTTGTTGTTAGCATTTTCTTTACTGAGGCTTGGTGTATTTGTAGTATAGTATTTTTAGTTTATAGTGTGTGTATATATATATATATATATATATATATATATATGTATATAAAGTAAAACACGGTAGTTTTTTAATATATCGCATAGTCTTAATTTTACTCATTTAGAACTGCTTTAAAGCTTCACTGCTCACTCATTTTGCGACTAAATTTCAAACAATTTTTACATTTCATAGGTCAGCTATATTTAAAAAATTAAATTTTCGTTCAGTAAAACAAAAGTTATGATAAAATTACTGTGTTCAAAAATTCTCAGAATTTGTAAGGAACGTGGCAACGTTTTTTTTTGTTTTTTTTTAGCTGTTGCTTACCATAGAAATTGTTATGCTACCTTAAATCTGCTGGGAATGGCGGAGATGACGATGTAATAAGATATAAAAAAACTGTCGCTAATAATTCACCGCTGTCCCGATCTGTCACTCAGCTGTACTGTTGCTGATAATTCACTGTCGCTATGCTCAAACGCTAAAAAGCAGAACCCTGGAAGGGAGTTCCAAAGTCTAGCAGTTCTGGGGAAGAAACTATTAGAGTAGAAGGCTTTCTTACATCTAGGGATCTCTACTGTGTAGGGGTGGGATTTTGCTGCTTGTCAGGTTTGTCGGAGGTATTTACGTCGAGGGGGTACAAGTGATTGTAATTTGTCAGAGCATTCACCATTAAAATACTTGTAGAATAGGCAGAGGAATGCTACATTTTGTCGATGGGACAGAGGCTGAAGCTTAGATGACAGTTCAGGATCTATCAGGTTGGCGACTCTCTTTTGAACCCTGTCAAGGAGTGAGAGACAAGTAGCAGATGCACCAGCCCAAATGTGGCAACAGTACTCCATACATGAGCGAATGGTGGCCCTATAGAAGCACAGGATACTTTCAGACGTAAATAGCTTTCATTCAGTAGAGAGAGCCTACCTTCTTCGTAGCGGCCTTAGCAATACTCTCAATATATCTGTTTCAATACATGTTTCCTGTGAACGTTAGGCCGTGGAGTTTAAAAGAAGTACTTTCAGGTAATGTGTTTTTGGCCATTGCTATTGGTGGTAGAGAAGGTTTCTTGTAATTATTGAAGGAAACAGGCTTAGTTTTGGCAGTATTGAATGTGACTACCCATTTTTGTCCCCCATTCCACTAAAGATGGAGGTCTTCCTTTAGTGTTTCCGCCATTTTCTTAGATATGTGTTCATTTGTTTTCCCCTCGTGCCTCTTATAGAACGTGGTGTCATCAGCAAATATACCCATAGCACATTTCGGTTTGGTTTTTAGCCGACAAAAATTACTGCCAAGAGGTCAAAATTAAAAACAAAACCGTTAACTTTGGAAGGATGATTCCTATAAGCATTACTCCTGCTGTTATTTTGAAGCATGCTCAAATTGAACATTCATGGCTCAAAATTAAACATTCATACCTCAAAATTAAACATTCATACCTCAAAATTAAACATTCATAGATCAAAATTAAACATTCATACCTCAAAATTAAACATTCATAGCTTAAAATTAAGCATTCATAGCTCAAAATTAAACATTCATAGCTCAAAATTAAACATTCATAGCGTCAAATTAATCATTCATAGCTCCAAATTAAACATTCATACCTCAAAATTAAACATTCATGGCTCAAAATTAAACATTCATGTCTCAAAATTAAACATCCATGGCTCAAAGTCATATAATTTTTAGTATTTTGTGTTATTTTTTCGGTAACTCGGGCGGTTACGACGAGTGTCTTAAATAAATTGAAAATATCGCTCATCATTATTGATTCTGCAACACCTTTCCCAAATGCCATAATGTCACCAGAAAAATGTAAAAAGAAACATCATTCATAAGTAAGATTATGCGATAAGAATACGTAAAATGCGTTCATATAATGCAAATCCTGATATTGATGGGTTGCAGACTACATTCAAGTATTATTAATCCTTTGTTCCTAACCCAACAAAATTAATATGTTCGACCTTCAGCAAAAAAAAAAAAAAAAAAAAAAGAAGAAAATGCAATCAGTCATTTGAAGTTTTACTGAATCAAAAAACAAAAGTTCAATTAAGCAGAGTCAATCAGCTTAGAGCTAAGAGTGCCTTCTGTCTATGAAAACCATAGAAACAAACAACCAGTCAATCTATTGGAATATCTTAATAATTATAAAACTGTGGACCGTCCGGGCGTCCATGTTTGTTTCTTGTATTATAATAGTCGTATTCCTGTCTGTCTGTTTGTTTGTTCACAATTTAATTAACATGTACAAATGGTACAAAGTTTTACAAAATAATTTTCATGCTGAAAAACGATTTTCATACATTTTCATTCTAGCATGATTTCTACATATACTATTTCTTCAAAAGAAATCTACAATCAATGAGTAACCTCATTTGCATATGACATTTAAAAATTCTATTTTAATAATTAGTCCGATGTTAGTAATTGTTTCTTGCAATATTATCGTTTTAGTTGTTCCATTTTAAGATATTATTTTAAGTTGATTTATTTCATTTATATTTAATTTAATACATTGTAGTTATTAATAGCCGACAATAGTTACGTTTTAAACATGTAGTCACTGTTCGTAACTAGTAAGGTTTATCTTATATTATACTAGCGAGGGGTACCCGGTGTTGCCCGGGTGTTTGGGGGGGGGGGTTTAAAAAAAGTAAGTAAGAGGATCGAACCAGAACCGTTGAGGCAAAGTTGTGAAAAAAAAAACGTGCGACGTTAACCATTGTTCCACCGCGACATGCTTACGGAAACGTTTGAATTTATTTAATTACTTGGATTTAGCAGGTGCTCGTTTTAATGAGTTAATGAGGTCAGTTTGACTGCGGGATTTCATTTACTGCTGAACGCTTTTTTCCTCTCCCCCAAGATGTTATAGGAAAAAGACCCACATACTAGCGAGGGGTACCCGTCGTTGCCCGGGTGTTGGGGGGGGGGGTAAAAAAAAGTAAGTATGAGGATCGAACCCGAACCCTTGAGGCAAAGTTGTAAATTAAAGCGTGAAAAAAAAACGTGCGATGTTAACGATTGCCCCACCGCGAGGTGCTAAGGGAGACACGTTTGAATTTATTTAATTAGTTGGATTTAGCAAGTGCCCGTTTTAATGAGTTAATTAGGTCAAGTTTGACTGTGGGATAGTATTCATTTACTGCTGAACGCTTCCCCCCCCCAAGATGTTATAGGAAAAAGACTAACCCACATGCGGCGAGCGACAAATATTGAATATTTATCTTCCCGAAATCGAGCAAATTAAATAGACAGGCGAGCTTCGTTGTTAACTGTGAGATATTACGATTTATATGTGATATAAAAAGTTTTTAAAAGTTGTGAAGCGACCGACCGCTTCTCTGAAAGAAGCCTTTTGTAGACACACAGAAAAAGCGAACACACATACATACATACATACATACATACATACATACATTTTCGCTTTTATATTTATAGATGTGACTATTTCCTCCGCCCGGCAATATATTTCGGCCGGGCTAGTTTTCTTCTGAAATTTGAGTAGCATTATTGCGTACATCTGTACAATCCAGAAGAGTGCATCCATTCATATCTCTACCCACTTAAAATAAATCCAATATTGATACTAGTGATTCTAAACTTTATGTCTAGAATCCTTATTCCAATTTTGATCAAAATCCATTACATGATTTTTATTCTGGCACATGTGCAAAAGTTAACGTTTAAACTTAAGGGTTCTTAAACGCGTAGAACAGTAGCAACAGCTGTACGGCAGCCAATGTATGCGATCACCGAGCTGTGTGCGTAGTGAAAGAAAGAAAAAAATTATATATAAAAAAAAAAGAAAAGTGTGGCCCGAGAACAGAAATAGACGTGTTACACACGTGGCCTGAGAGCTAAAGGGAATGATGTGGTATTGTTAAGCACATTAGTGTATGAGAAAACTTTTGAACAAGAAACAAGGCGTTATTTTGGAAGTACCTGTAAATAAATGCCTGTTGTTTTAACTGGAAAAAGTGAGTCCAATTCTTACCTTTACTTTGTTTCTTTGCGACTGTCTGTATACAACATGTGGGCCCCGAGTTTTGACATGTAACAACTACGTTATATATGAGAAGAAATTGAAATGCATGGAATCTTGCTATATTACGCCCCCTTCTAAATACCCTTGCAAACCTTTACATAAATTGAACTTTGGGGAATTTTTATTAATCGATATTTAATATCTATTGTGAAAATTTGACAAATAATCGATAATATCTGAATTTTCACAACGGCTTTACCTTCCTTATACTCATTTTACATAAAACTAAATCAAACTAAATATAGTCCACATTATAATTTCTTAGGTCTATCTGCTACATTCAAAAATTCATAATGATCAGTTAATTAGTTTGGGAGCGAATTATGTGCATACAAATATAAGACTAGTAGATGGGAAGACTTGCCAGGTTGTAAAATACGCTTAAATATATTTTAATTCATGCAGATTTAGTATTTATTATTACGGAGCCAATTCTCTATTGATTATTATATTGTACCTACTATATAGTAGTGATTTCAAGAGTTTTTTAAAATATAACTTGGCTGACATCAGCTAGAATTGAAACCAAATCATTTAAGGCTCCAGCCACGGCTCCTACCGATGTAGCTACCGAGAGATAGGTAAGAAAGATTTAATATTAAATGACTTGAAGAAATGAATTGGATTTGCGCATGTGCAGAAAGGGGAAAAATATGTCGGCAAGTTGAAATGAACATTTTGCATTTCAGTTTGCCGATATATGTTTGCACATGTTTATTCATCCATCCAAACAAAGATTTTATTCATTAAAAACTATGGTGTATGATTACTAGGGCTATGACAACAGCATATTCTTTTCAATGTTTTGATTCTCTGGTATATATCAAACAAGGCATTGCCAAGACTGCTGCAAATAACCCTTATCCCTGAGGTGCTTCCGGGCCTTGATAAGTGGTGACCACCATGTAAAAAAAAAAGGTAGGCTCCCTTTACCATGCTAGAAAATTACTCATATCAGAGAGTGTCCTATATATTTACAAAGCCACAATTCACACATGCATAAATTAATATTTTACGACATCCATATGTCATAACTATGGCTATATATTCTTTTCCTTGTTTTAATTCTCAGGTATATAACAATTGATATCTTATGGTTGGTTGTTTTTTTTTACGGCATATCAACCCTTTTCAGGTTATTTAATGCCGAATCCAAAGATTTTGAAGAAAAATTTTTTTAATAGAATACATTTGTTGTGTTCAAGTCGGTTTCTATTTAACCCATAGTTGGGACCCTAACAGGTACTACCACTACGGGTCAGAGTGGACCTGGGAGCAATGGCAATTAAAGGGTGGCTCCATATTCCCCAAAGCCCGCAAGCTGGGGCCTCACCACTGGATATAGTTTAAGGTCATATCCAGGACCTGATATCTTATATGATTTTATGTAGAGTGATGTGGTTCTCGATTGATTAACTGTGTCTGTGTCAGATATATACTCAAGAATCAAAACAACGAAAAGAATATGCTGTTGTCATAGCCCTAATGATTACTATTTCCTGTTAATTTCAGTGTTATGTGACCAGTAGTTTAAAAGTTAATCGGTTAAATATGTACACACAAACAGACACATACACATACATCTACAGCTTTATTTATATAGATGAAAGACCAAATATATGTTTGGGTGGATTCAAATGCTTTGTTTAAAATGGATTTTAATTTAAGGGAATTTTCTTTAATAAATAACAAAACGATACCATAATAATTCGCATTATTTGGATACTTCGGACTACTGTTCTCATCTTGCGTACGTTTCGGTCGATGCAGTCTCCGACCTTCTTCAGATGTATCTTGTCAAACTCGAGAATCCTTCTGTCGAACTCAAGAATCCTTCTGTCGAATTCGTGAATCTTTCTGTCAAACTTGAGAATCTTTCTGTCGAACTTGAGAATCTTTCTGTTGAACTTGAGAATCTTTCTGTCGAACTTGAGAATCTTTCTGTCAAACTTGAGAATCTTTCTGTCGAACTTGAGAATCCTTCTCTCGAACTTGAGAATCTTTCTGTCAAACTTGAGAATCTTTCTGTCGAACTCGAGAATCCTTCTGTCGAATTTGTGAATCTTCCTGTCAAACTTGAGAATCTTTCTGTCGAACTTGAGAATTTTTCTGTCGAACTTGAGAATCTTTCTGTCAAATTTGAGAATCTTTCTGTCGAACTCGAGAACCCTTCTGTCGAATTCGTGAATCTTTCTGTCGAACTTGAGAATCTTTCTGTCGAACTCGAGAATCCTTCTGTCGAATTCGTGAATCTTTCTGTCAAAATTGAGAATCTTTCCGTCAAACTTGAGAATCTTTCTGTAAAACTTGAGAATCTTTCCGTCGAACTTGAGAATCTTTCTGTCAAACTTGAGAATCTTTCTGTCAAACTTGAGAATGTTTCTGTCAAACTTGAGAATCTTTCTGTCGAACTTGAGAATCTTTCTGTCAAACTTGAGAATCTTTCTGTCGAACTCTAGAATCCTTCTGTCGAATTCGTGAATCTTTCTGTCAAACTTGAGAATGTTTCTGTCGAACTTGAGAATGTTTCTGTCAAACTTGAGAATCTTTCTGTCGAACTTGAGAATCTTTCTGTCAAACTTGAGAATGTTTCTGTCAAACTTGAGAATCTTTCTGTCAAACTTGAGAATCTTTCTGTCAAACTTGAGAATCTTTCTGTCGAACTCGAGAATCCTTCTGTCGAATTCGTGAATCTTTCTGTCAAACTTGAGAATCTTTCTGTCAAACTTGAGATTTTTTCTGTCAAACTTGAGAATCTTTCCGTCAAACTTGAGAATCTTTCTGTCAAACTTGAGAATCTTTCTGTCAAACTTGAGAATCTTTCTGTCAAACTTGAGAATGTTTCTGTCGAACTCAGAAATCTGTACAGAATTTCGAACGGAACCGTTTAATTTATCCGAGGGGTGGGGTGGGGGAGTAGTATGCTCTCGTTCTGTCTGCCATGACTGGGTAGAAGTTCTTAGTAATTCGCAATTGGATATTTTAGTGTCACCAACTCTGAGGTTTGGACCTTCAACCTCCAGAAAAAGTGTAACTTTACAACTGAATTTTACTAAGTAATTTATCCATTGGGCCCGGGTCCTTGTAGACCGTTTTGGAATCCTGCGCAGATTCCACAGTTCGACAGAAAAGTTCCCGAGTTCGACCAAAAGATTCCCGAAGT
>NC_136510.1:21822194-21839694 GCF_053919585.1 Euprymna scolopes | reverse complement strand
AAAACTTTAATTAAACGTGAACATACGATTTAAAAAATAGTGCGGATCATTCTCTGCATTAGCACCATAAATTTTTTAGATAAATAATGTTAAAGATTTTTTGGTCAGTGTCAAGTTTCTTTCCAACTCCTCAAAAAAAATTAAAATGACGAGTTTTGTAGGTTTTCGGTGTTTTTTTTTTTTTGTTTGTTTTTGTTTTGCTTTTTTTTACAAGGTGGTCACCACTTATCAAGGCCCGGAAGCCACTTGGGGATAAGAGTTATTGCATGTACAGTATGTTAATGTTGAGATTTGATAAAATGTCTACTTAAGGGGGCGGTTCATCAGGAATTTGTTTATGTTGGACTTGAAGACATCCAAGTTGTAGTCAGGTGGGAAACAGGCAAACGGAACAGAGTTCCACAGGCGTGCAGTTCTAAGAAAGAAGTTTTGTTCATGGAATCTACGTTTTGTTTTTGGCATAGAGAAAGAGTGGGGAAAATTTTTGACAGTGGTTTCAGCTAGACGGGTGTTTTTCGAGAAAGATCGGCGAGGGGAGACCAGGGATTGGAGCTCAGACGAGCACCTGCCATGGAAGTAACGATAAAACAAAGGCTCGCAACGTTTCTCCTGTGCTGCTGAAAACGAATATCACATTTAAATTTGGGGCATGAGATGAAGAAATTACTTTTTCAAAAAGTGGGGGATCACTGACCTATATGAATTTGACGTAAAATGAGCACCCACTTTCAGGCCACCTAATAATTTCTTCATATCATAAAACAAATTTAACTGATTTCCGTTTTTAGCTCTCCCGAAAACCGGCGCTGTTTTTTGTTTTTTTTTAACTAAGAGATTTGTTCATTTTTTTATAAGTTAGGACGCTAATAATGCCGTCAGTAAGCTTACATGAGCGGTTTTTAGTCGCGTGCAAGCAATTCTATAAGTTACTCCGTCGGTCCGTCGGTCTGTCGGTCGGTCTGTCCGTAACACTTTTGTGCTTGGCCTTTTTGGTTAAGATCAAAGGTATTTTGTTAATAGATGCTGTTCTTAGATTTTTAAGCTTTTCTTGGCCTTTTGGCCAAGATCAAAGTTCCGGCAGATACTGCAAGCAAACGCCATATGTGGGGGCAACCCCACAAATAAGACCTTGGTCTATGTAGGAGCAACCCTTCATACCAACTGTCACTATCCAGCTCCCCTACTCCCCAGGGAGTTGGTCCCCATTTCCCCTTCACTACTCACATTAAAAATCGGCCTTGTGCCTAATTTGCTCAGTGGGGGAGCAAATAAATACCCTTTTCTTGGAGTTTTGGCCAAGATCAAAATGTAGTATCTGTTCTTACTACATTGTTTTTTTACACAGGTATCACCACATTATCAAGGCAAAGAGGCCACTCGAGTATCAGGGTTAAAGAGTGTACAGTAGAAATTGGACACTATAGTAATCATTAGTAATGGAAATTTGGTAAATTTGTTAACTTATATGCAAAGGCTCATCAAGAACTTATTTACGTTGGACTTGAAGACAACCATATTGTAGTCAGCCGGAAAGCAGGAGAACGGAAGACAATTCCACAGGTGTACAGTTCTAAGAAAGAAGCTTTGCTCATGGAATCTATGTTTAGGTTTAGGCACAGATAAAGAGTGGGGGAAATTATTGATAGTGTTTACAGCTAGACGAGTGTTTCTTGTGAAAGTTTGGCGAGGGGGGACCATAGACTGAAGCTCAGCCGAACACTTTCCATGAAAATAACGATACATCAGAGACAAACTCGCAACATCTCTTCTGTGAGATAGAGGTTGCAGGGAAGAGAAAAGGACATCTCCTACGAGGTTACAAAGTCTATTTTGAACTCTATCAAGGCAGGACAAGTCCTTTCTAGCAGCTCCTGCCCAGATCTGGCAACAGTATTCCATCCTTAGACGTACCTGGCTCTTATCTAGATAGAGAATTGCATCAGCAGTGAGATATCTACTGGATCGATAGAAAGATCCGACCATTTTTCCAGCAGCCTTGGCAACAGATTTGATGTACGTGTTCCATTTAAGATCAGGAGTAATCGTCAAACCCAGAAACTTGTCAAAACTTGGTTTCCTCAAGACCAGAGCCATTCTTTTCAATTGGTGCCAGATGTGGATCAGAATGTTGATGATTTAAAGAGAGAAGATTGGTTTTAGATGCATTAAAAGTAACCAGCCACTCCTTTCCTCATTGTACCATGTGCTCAAGATCAGAGGAGAGAGAATCAGAGAGAACTTGGTCATTTACTGTCTTAGATGTGCTACCATAAATGGTAGTGTCATCAGCATAAATGTCTACAAATGATGAAAGGATGTGATTTGGAAGATCATTAATGTAGATCAGGAAAAGAGTTGGGCCCAGGATGGACCGCTGAGGGACACCAGCATTAATACTGAGAGCTTCTGATTTTTGCCCCTCAACTACTATCAGAAAGAAATGATTTAATAATTGAGAAGACATTTCCAACTATACCATAGCTAGAGATCTTGTGAGGTAAACCTTTATGCCATACTCTATCAAAGGCCTTAGATATGTCAAGAGCAATTGTACTAGAAAGGTTTCCTCCGTCAAGAGATTTGCTAATCCTCAGTCCGGATGATGTAAAGGTTCGGCATGTGGTAGCCTGACACCTCCAGGCATAGCCATTGCTTACCTTTCCTTGTCCACATGATGCACAAGTTTTCGTCCGTGCCAGTAATTTTTTTTCTTGACAAAAGTCGAGGACTCCAGTTGGTGTTTCCAGATGTTCACTTAAGGCTGTACAATTCATTTTTTTGTGTGTTTTTCTGACATTAAAGTACGAAATGGTGTGCTTTTTTTTTTTTACTAATTTATTTTCTTTTCTTCCTCTTCCAAATTGTCATCTGCTGTTTTGAATTTTCAACTCGCGTGAACGCGCATCACGTTGAAAACCATCGTGCTACATTGTCATTGGTTAAGCTTTATGTTTCGTAAAATGGCTTAATTTTCTCGGCGACGCTCGGCTTACTCCGGCTGTAGACGCCATGTTCTGGAGAAAGCAGGGCGTGCGTTGAGTTACGTCTGGATCACTCTCTGCATGAGTACAAACCTTTTTTATTTATTATTGTTGAGTTATCCATTTTTGTTCACTGTATTTAGTAGTTTTACACCGATATAATTCATTGTTCTATTTATAATTGTTTATTTTTGATAAAAAAAAATTACAGCCATTGAACTATAAGTGGTTTGTTTGCCATACTTATAGGTAAATGTGCACTGAAGAGATAGCATAATACTTAAAGTTAAATTCAAATTTGGATATATCTTGTAAGTTAAACGCGAAAAAAAAAAACAATTGGGACGCTGAAAACGTACACAGTAAAACAATACGTTGTCAACGGGTTAAAGTTTATTTTTTTGTAAGAAAATTGTGACAGTATAGTTGTAAGTACAGAATAGTTGCAAAACATCCCCACCCATCCCATGTTAAATAATAATTTCTAAATAATAGCGTTAATATTTTAGTGCGCAGGTCAAATTTTGCAAAAGTAGTAACTTATGTTTATTTGTTTACGCTGTTTTGGTTTATGTTTATGTATGCATACGCAACCGGAAGTCGTTAACCGGATGTTGGATTATGGGTTTATGTTTATGTACGCAACCGGAAGTCGTAAACCCGTTACAAGGTCATTGGAGTTTTATAATTATATAGAATTAATATAAAATATATTTTTTTACCATATATGATATCACATACATCGCTATGGTATAATTATTACCATAAATCGGTATTTTTTTTAGTTTATCGACCCCTCGGCATTCACCTTTGAATTGTCGACTTTTATAGGTTTTGGTGGACGCTTTCACTTTATCATAAAAAAAATACATTTATTTCCGTTTTTTGACACAAACCAATTTTTTTCTTCTGGCACCAAATCTGATAATCAAACCCGTCGCAAATTTACCGTTTGCATGGTATGAACTCCTGGACCCTGGGACTTTTTGAAGAAATGTTAGTTTGAATAAAGTGGGGGATCACTTTTCTATGATAATTTAACCTAACATGAGCACTAACACATTGACCCCCCCTTCCCCCCAAAAAAAACATGTTGTTTATATTGGGGCGGGGAGGGGGGATCGGCGGCGGCCGGGGGATATTGGGAGCGTTGTTGTAATTGTAGTATCTACCAATGTTTCCTGTGAAGGTGTGTTTTGCAATGAGCATAAATAAAAGACAAGGTCAGACGTTTAAAACCATTGGCGTAGACCTGACATCAGACTGCTTCAGTCACGGTATGTTCTACGTCTCCATCAGCCGGACAGGAAGTTCAGAAAAACTCTACATTCTGGCTCCAAATCAAAGAAGCAGAAATGTAGTTTACCACGAGGCTCTTCAATGAAAAGTTCTACAAAAGGATATGATGAAAAACTGATATGATCTGATTGTGGTATGTTTTCAGTATTCAATGTGTTAGATAATATTTAAGCATCGAGTTGAAATTTACTTCCCTCTTACAACATCCACTTACTGGAAAGGTGGCCACAAATCGCGTACCTAAGTCTGCAGAAAAAAACCGTGCAATGCGTGGGTATATATATATATATATACAAATATATATATATATATCAGAGAGGCGGTAGCACTCTCTATACAGGGATGGCCCGTACACGCCTATATATGCCTACAAAACAAAACTATCCAAATCTCAACTAAAATCAACTTATAAGTTTCAAAAAGCACATATTCTTACAGAGAAGCATCTTACGAATCCAGCGAGTGTCAGAACGTCAGTTAAAATGTCAAAAGAGAGCAAAAAAAAAAAAGGGGGTATAAAAATGGCCAATTGTTCTTCTTTCTTCTTCTGCTTTCTTCTTTCTTTTGAGACGATGTATCTCGGTGTACGAACGGTCTCTGACAACAGTTCAAGCATCAATCGACTGCTCTTTACACGGAGAAGTGCAGTGACCCATCGCTTTTTAGCTAACTCCATAATTAAATAAGATTACGTGTAATAACAAGTTTTAAACACTATATACCCAATGTAGACAGACCACTTCGAACACGGAACTTCTCTCAAAAGGGACAGCTCCAAATAATACACCGGATGCTCACAGACGTTCCAGTTTGCCAGTGGCCTATATTTCTTGGACGCTGAATATTTGAGGTGAACGTTAAGGTTTTTTCTTTAAACAGTAACCCACCAGCGTTAATGAAACCACAAAATCTTTATTTCAGTTGATCAAAATTGTTATAAGAGTAACCTATCAGCAAGTACGACGTCAAAAAACAATGTTATAAAAACAAATAATTCTTCAGATTTTGGACTGTAAAATATGTACAAAATGTCAATGCTGTGACCAGGATTCGAACCTAGGTTAGCACGGCCACAACGTGGAGTCCTAACCTCTAGACGATCATGGCTAACACTGACGTCTGTCGCTCTTGGCAGAAAGACACATGACTACTGTCAAACTATGGAAAAATAAGGAGGAAACTTGAAATTCTCACGCATGCGCAAAAATACACTATAGCAACCATTGTTAAATGCAGCTGAATCTCTTCGCTCGCTAAGAAAAGTAGATCAGACCAGTTCTTCTAAGAACTCATCAAACGCCAAAGGAAATAAGTTAAATTAACCGCAAAAGAAACTGCAAGAAAGTCATCTTCTAAGAACTCACTGGAAGCTGACCAAAAAGAATCAAAATCCAAGCCCTAGCCACAAAAATAACTAGATATTGTGGCTACTATACACAATCTACTAATAAAAACAAGTAAGTTTTCTAAAATAAACTACAATAAATTAACCAAGTAACCTCACACTGTCACTGATTAGGACTTCATATAAAGATAACAACTACACTATTGCTGTATACACCGTTCCACACTTTAACTATTGGTGACGGGGCAGTATCTCAATTCTACGAGAGTTGTCTTGCTATAAGATAAGTGATATTATAGTAAGATACACATAAGTGTTATATGTTTACATTTAATAAAAAATGCCAAAGTCAGCACGTAGTAAAAAAGCTCAGAGAAATATAGACTATGAAAAAAACAAAGTCAAGGTATTATCTGAGCAAAAAGAATACTATCAGAAAAATGCTGAAATAATAAAAATTAAGTATCATGCAAATCCTGAGGCAAAGAAGGCTGCCTCACGTGCTGACTCAAAAGCACGGTATAACAGGGATCCCGAGGGGAAAAAACTGCCTCACGTGCTCTTTATAACAAAGAACCAGAAAAATGAAGGCTGCCTCACGTGCTGACTCAAAAGCACGGTATAACAGGGATCCCAAGGGGAAAAAAGCTGCCTCATGCACAAACTATTATAAATATAAATATTAAAAACTGCCAAATCTTTGCCAAAACGCCAAAGAATGAACCAGGAAAAATTTAATAGTGAAGGTATGAACATTTTAGAACTTTATAATACTCTAACTGTTTTAGCAGAGAGGCGGTAGCACTCTCTATGTAATATAGAACCGATGGAGGACCAAGAGGCAACTCCTAAGGCCCAAAACCCAAAGACCTAAAACCCAGCAGGAAGCGACCTGCTACTAATGGAGGCGGCAATGAGCCGCCTCCTAAAAAAGACAATACTATCATGAATGTAAGTTTAAAAATAAGACTGTAAGTAAAAATACTAATTAACAAGAATAAAAAAGCATTGGAAATGCAAAAGGATATAGGGATGGTATGCCAAAAAGTATACAAACAAGATAGCTATGAATGGCTAGGCACATGGAAATAGAATTGCATCCAAAGTATAGCCCTATAGCTTTTTACAACCGTAATGATGGCATGGAATGAAGATTGGAGAAAAGCTATAGGGCTATACTTTGGATGCAATTCTATTTCCATGTGCCTAGCCATTCATAGCTATCTTGTTTGTATACTTTTTGGCATACCATCCCTATATCCTTTTGCATTTCCAATGCTTTTTTATTCTTGTATATATATTTGTGTGTGTGTATATATATATATATATATATATATATATATATATATATATATTTGTATATATATATTTGTATATATATATATATATATATATATATATATATATTTGTGTATATATATTTGTATATATATATATTTGTATATATATATATTTGTGTATATATATATTTGTGTGTATATATTTGTGTGTATATATTTGTGTGTATATATATATTTGTGTATATATATTTGTATATATATATATTTGTGTATATATATATTTGTATATATATATATATATATTTGTATATATATATATATATTTGTATATATATATATATACATACATATGTATATATTTGTATATATACATTTGTATATGTATATATTTGGATATATATATATATATATATATATATATTTGTATATGTATATATTTGGATATATATATATATATATATATATATATATATATATATATATATTTGGATATATATATATATTTGTATATATATATATATATATATATCTTTATATATATATTGTATATATATATATTTGTATATATATATATTTGTATATATATATTTGGATATGCATATATTTGGATATATAGATATATATTTGTATATATAGATATATATTTGGATATATATATATATATATATTTGTATATATATATATTATATATATACATATGTATTTGTATATATATATATATATATATTTGGATATATATATTTGGATATATATATACATATATATATATATATTTGTATATATATACACATATGTGTTTGTATATATATATACACATATGTATTTGTATATGTATATATATATATATATTTGTATATATATATATATTTGTATATATATATATTTGTATATATATACATATGTATTTGTATATATATATTTGTATATATAGATATATATTTGTATATATATATACATATGTATTTGTATATATATATGTGTGTATATATATATTTGTATATATATATATATATATATATTTGTATATATATATATATATTTGTATATATATATACATATGTATTTGTATATATATATACATATTTTTATATATATTTTAAAAAAGATTTAGTTACTGATATATAAATGTATGTATGTATGTCTGTTTGCATGTCTGCCTTAAACTTTCAATAGAGGCGACGGATTTTACCAAGATCAGTATCGTTTTAAAGTTCGATCTTTCATACGACAAATATCGAAAAATTGGCTAAAACATTAATACCTTCCCCTTCAACTAGGCACTTTTCTACAGGGAGGGTCACTTTTTTCGTCGATATTTTTTAAAGTTATCCTATTGTCTAGCCTTAATTTAAGAAAATGTTGCTTCCGGTTTGGCGGTGGTCGTAACAGCATTAACGATAGGTTTTACCCCGTTCTTTTCCTCCTTTGCCGTACGGGTTCGAGCCTGCCTTCCTACTACCACTAGTTTTCTCAACATACACATCCAAAATCCGGGCAACGCCGGGCCGAAATGCTAGTATATATATATATATATATATATATATATATATATATATATATATATATATATATATATTAAACATTTGAATAATACTGGGCGCAGTGCCATTATTAATTCTTGCGTAATTTTTTTGTAGTTTCAACATTTATTATGTAAGAAAAAGTGTGGTAACGGACAGAAACTAATTAAACTCTGTGATTCAATGTTAAATCTATCTATCTATCTCTCTCTCTCTCTCTCTCTCTCTCTATATATATATATATATATATATATATATATATATATATATATAATGCTATTTAATTCGTGTTAGAACAAGAAAAGGAAGAAAGGGGTTAATTTGTGATTTCTTTTTTGTAGTTTTCTTTTCTATGCAAATCGAACTGTTCTACATGTACTAACCCTAACCCTAACCCAAGAACTCTCATCTATTCTTTTAACCAGACCAATGCGTGTCCATATCTTTGATCATTCATTAAAATCTTTGTGACGTTTCCTCAAATTGAATCGGCCAATGCCTGCTAACTTCACTACAACTGTTCCAATAGAAATCATTAGAAACTAGCTGTCCTTATACGGAATTGCAACATGTTTTGTTTTTTTTACTTCTTTTTTTTTTAACTATTCTTTTTACTCAGAGGGCGAAATTGTTTTTATTATTTTTAATCAAAGAGATGTCATTTCTACATGATTTACCTCCCTTGATTTATTTAGCATTTAAACTGATTTCGGTATTTTTTTTTTTTTTTGCTTTTTTTTGTTTTTTTGGGGGTTGTTTTTTTTTTGCTGTAAATGCGAAACTTTGACTCCATTTTTTTCTGATTCAAACAATCTTTATCCAAGCTCAATGAGTTACCCAACGGGTCACTTTGTTGGGCTTTTTTTTTTCTAGTGCATTTATACAACTAATTCTTTTTCTTTTCTGTTACAGGTAAATATTGGATCGTGTAAATATGAAGAGAGGGAGCCCAGAGATGTTATGGTATATATTCAACAGTTTCATGTTGCAAGAACTATTTGCTTCGACCTTCTTGAACGATCCAAACAATTTCAAAATGCTCCCGGATACATCATTAAAGCGGTTCATCCCGAAAAGTCCGATTTTACCAAGCGGACACGATGTCCGTGGTATTATCACCATCAAACCCAAATCCAGACCTCGTGTCAAATTAATGCGACTCTTGGGCAAGGACTTTGATCCAGACGTCATGTCCGTGAAGGAGCCGAATCAACGGGGCACGCCGCTTAAATATCTCAACTATTCAATGGACCTGGAGAGGAAAGCCGCCATTGAGAAGGTAGATATAAATCTGACGAATGTGGACAATATTCCGTTGGATGTCGAAGCAGAAGTTATCGACGCCGTCAAGCGTTGGCTGGTCAAGAAGTCGTCGTGCCCAGTCCAGTATCAGTGGGAGAACCTGGGTGATTACTTCTGGCCGCCTTGGATACGACAAGGCAGCTGCATTGACAACGGCGCCTGCTCGTGGCCTCCCGGCATGCACTGCGTTGCTGCCGAGAGCAGGACAATAAGAATATTTCGCTGGAACTGTAAGAACCGACCGTGGAGGTCACAAAAGAAACCGCAAAGCACGAGCCGGAAGTCGAAGAAAAAGACAGGCCGAAAAAAACGGAAATTACGTTATAGGTGTAAGTGGGAGAAAACACTCTATCCAATTGTGGATGATTGTTTTTGTTCTTGCTAATGAAAAGCAAAGACAATGATAGAATAAAACTGTCGTAAATGTATTTCTAATGACAAAAGAATCCATCATTTTGGACGGGAAAAACTCGTTGAAGTTTCAAGAAATATTAAAGAAAAGAAAAAAGAAAAGAGGCCGACAACATGATGTTCGTTAAAAGGGTATCAAATCTGGAATTATATAAAATTTATGAAAATAAAGATTATAAATGTAAAAAAAAAATTAAAAATAAAAAAAACGCACCTGGTTACCCCAAATCGCATATTAAAATAAGATAATGAATAGGGATGACGGCAACTATGAAGTTAACAGCCAAGAAAACAAAACCGAACGAAATATGTAACAAATTAATATTATTAAACGCAAAAAAAAAAAAAATTATCGACCTGACTAGTTTTTAAATTTTTAATCGGTTCGAAATTTGTTTATTTCTATATAAGATTTCATCGCTACCCACTTATTTATCTACTAACACTCCAAGATCCTTGCTGTCAGTCGGGGCTTTTAGCTTATATCTTATAGTTAAATAGCAGGGATACTTGGCGTTGTCCGGCGTTAAATTGTAACATATTCCTTTTTAAACATTTATTTCTATACCGTTCTGTATCCATTTCGCTATCTTTCTCTCTCCATCCCCTTCTTTCTCCTTTTCCAAGCCCATTCCTCTCTAGCTGGGCACACACAAATACATACAAAAATGTCCTTTATATAATAGCGCCCTTTTAAATTACATAACTTTTAATAAATCAACCATCCTCCTAATTAAACCTGGCCCAGTTGACCCACAAATATAAAAAATATATCAACTTTGTGGTTTGTTTGTTTTGTAGTTTTTTAAAATTGTATTTGGACACACAGACAACTGTCTTTTATATAACAGATAACCAAGAAATCTGTTTGGAAGTTATTTATTTCTATATAATATTTCGTCGACACCTATTTATTCATCGACTCACACTTCACGATAACCGCCATCATTTGTGGCTGTTAGCTTCTTATAGTTAATAAAAAAATAATTAAAAAAAAACTAATAATTGACATTTATTTTCGACCGATTTGTATATTTTTAACTTAACGAAACAGTTTTAATTTTATTTTTTCTTTATTTCAAAACAAGCGGCATCTTATGGCTGGATATGTTCGGATATGCTACTTTGCCGATTGTCCCATCAATAGGTGTGACCTTGAATAGACGTTACACTCACCAGATCTTACCCCTCAGATTTTTGTGTATAGAGTATGCCAAAGATAATGTCCATTTAAAAATTCACAAATTATTAATGAACTGCGGAGGATCATCGAAGCCAAATTCAATATAATGCCAGGAGACTTTTATTTGAGGCTTTGAGCAAATTCTGAAAAAAAAAAAAAAGAAACAGATTTTTTTTCAAAACTGTAAGACTACGTATGTCAGTAAAAAAAAAAAAATTTCTTTTTGCATTTGGTAAAAATTATTTGTTGTATATTTCGTTTTTTTTTTTTTATTTCTCATCTGTTGACTATACTGCACGAGTGTTAGGATTGTTGAAGAATTGCTAAAATTATTCAACCAATGAAATCTTTTCCAAATGATAATTTTGAAATAGCGTAATGCAACATCTTGCCAGACAATAAAGATTTCGGCCTTCCATTTTCAAAATATTTCGCAGATAATAATCTCCATCTTTCCTTAAATCGGATGTGCTTTTATTGCGTCCGAAAAGCAAGAAAGTGGAACAGTTTACAGCGCGAAGCAAATAAACATTCGTTTAAAGAAAGTTGGAGAACGAACTGGTGGAATCATTGTAATTTAAGCAAAGGCAAAAAGATGGAAAAAAAAGTAGATTACGATATAAAGACAAAAAGATAAACGTGTAGACACAGCGGTCTAAAAAGAAAATGGCCGCTGAGTTCAAGTTTTATGCAAAAACTCAAACTGTAAAAAAATCCGTATTCCACATATAAATTATAAAGATAATTGAGCTTAAGGAAAGTTTGCTTCGCTCATAAAAAAAAAATAAATAAAAATAAAAAATAGAGTATTCCTGTATTAGATGACGAAATCCATCTTTTGAACATTTCCATCCATAAATTGACTGCAATCAACATTTAATCCGCATGGTAAATTAGATTTCACACTTCCAAGAATCGACTATTAACCGATGTTTGGCAATCCATTTAGATTTAGAAATTGCCAGATAGCTTTGTATGTTGAAATCTTGTTATTTCTTTACTGCGCATGAAATCATTGTCATAAACATCATTTTCACGACTTGTTGGACGCATTCTAAGAACTCGGCGACCATTTTCTTTTCTAGGCCGCTGTGTCTACACATTACCGACGAAAGAAACAAAAACACATTATTTTAACTCAGGAATTTCATTATAATTACTTTCCACGGATAATAAAGTAAATACTAGTGGCACTTGAAGAGGGTAGACTTCCGCCAATGACCACTAATATTCCACTTGAACAAATACAGGGGGTCTTAGAACTAACCATCTATTTCTAATTATGAATTATCATTAATATTGATGGTTAATTTTCGAGCAGCATGTATTTAAACGATAGGTAAGATGTTGTATTTGAGTCAGTTTCCGTTTTTAATTCAAATGCTATGAAGTTTTATGAATGTGATATTAAATATGTTATCGACAAAAAGCATGCATGATTAAATTAATCTCAATGTTGTGTTTTTATTGTTTCGTTGCACATAAACAAGACTACCCGTGGTTGCCTCAAGAAAAAAATCTCTAACTTATTTCTATTAATGGGGCAACGACAATCAGGAAAATACCAACGTCGTGTTATTTATTTTGTCGGTTTTTTTAGCCATACATACAAGCATACAAACAAACAACTGCCTGTATGTTATAGATTAAGCAGATGCAAACATTCGTTACCCATCAGATTGATAATAAGTACACATACGTAAAAACGTTAATCAGTGCGAGATGAGATATTTGTAAATACTGGATTACCCTGACGTAAAAAGTTCCATCAGTGAAATTAAAAAAAAATCAGAATTCCACTTGCAATCCACCAATATTTCTCAGCAGTTGACTATACTGCACGAGTGCCAAGTATAGTATTGTATACCTAAATTGTAACTGCAATCTTGACTTTGCACCAGGTTTCAATCATGAATACCCAACAGTCTAGTTTAATGAAAATCGCTCCAGACAAGGCATGAAGCCGCTTAATGTAAGAAACTACCAAGAACGAAAGACGACTATCGCAAAGACAGAAAATGCCTGTTTACCTTAGTCTTGAAAAAACTTAGGCTATAGGTAGGAGGAAAAAATTCAACAGAAAGAGAGCTCCACAGGCCAGCGGTTTTTGGAAATAAGCCATTGGAATAGGAAGCTGTATTACAATATGGTATCAAAACAACGAATTGATGGACACTACTATTCCAATAAGTCAAACAAACTAGTAAAAATAAAGCATGGAATAATTCAAACAATTCTTACGATCACTTGCCATAATAGTATTTATAGAAAAGACTGAGACTAGCAACATCACGTCTGTGAGAGAGGTTGCTCTTTATCTTCAAATGGAATAAAGATTCACCAGCTTAAATGTAAGAACAGAACACCATACACGGTCTAATAGTAAATTTGGAGAGATCGAGAATAGCGTCGGGTATGAGAAAGTGCTTCGAGCTATAAATATAATCGACTTTTTCAGAAGCGGAAAGAAAGGTCAAGAAGTTTCAGAATCGATTCCTCCTTATGAGCACAGCATATCCATTAGAATCCCAGAAAGAAAAAAAAAAAGAACACGCCTACGATTGAAAGACACGAACTGGGTTTTATCGTTGTGCAATATTATAGGAGATACTTTACTGATCACCCCATCAGTAGGTGTGAACTTGAATAGGCTTTACACTCACCGGATCTTATCTCCTCAGATTGTTTTTGTGTATGGGATATCCCAAAGACAATGTCTATCAAAACAACACTTTACCTATTTATGAATTAAAGAGGATCATCACCGATAAATTGAAGGCAGTGCCGTGAAGATTGTGTGCCAGGGTTTTTGACAATTTTGTGCGTTTTATCCGGGAGTGTTTATAATTGAACGGACATAAAACGAAGATTGTTGCATATTCATGACTGAATCTTGGTGGACAAGTCATTCATTTGGTCACTCGCTCTGCCAGTTAAGATTTCGATCTCGAAAATCAACCTGGCAGAAACAGTTATTTCGGTGTCTTTTTATCTGGTGGGCAGAGGCAGGCGTTCTGGGTAGTCCAAATAGGTCCATCCACCCGGACCTTTCCTTCTGTCTTTCGGACGGAGTAAGTTTATGGCTTATTGGCCGAAGGGCCCTCTCAGGAGATTGCCCAAGCAATTTTTTAAAAAAAAGCCAGTGTGCACTTCACAATTTCTGACCTTGTGTCACATCGTCTTGCATCAAGAAGGAAGTAAATAACAGTAGAAAGTGTTTGTGAATTTTATTAACAATTCATTGAGTGATATTTACGGATCACTTGACAATTTATTAGATCACCATCATTTTATTGCTATACAGTGGAACCTCTAGATACGAAAGACTCTGCTTACGAGATTTTCACCTTACGAAACGTGATGTGAAATTTTTTGTCTCTACATACGAAAATGTTTTAAGGATACGAAAGATACGAGTGAGAGAAAGACTATTTTTCAAGCACCCAATTCTTCGAAAATCTTTTTTAAAATTGGGATTTTATTCGATTAAAAAAATTATTAGTAATTTTCGAGAAATATTTGAGTTGATTTTTATCTTAACTTTTTTTTTTTTTATTGGACTTGAATTTATTTTGTCAATTTACCTCCCTCTCATAAATTAAAGATATTTTGAAAATTGAAAAATTAATATGCGCATTACAATTTTCGCCACATTTAAACAATATAAATCTAAGAAAGATTGTTCGTTTTAATTTTTGTTGCACACGCTTTGAGATTTTTGTAAGGGGTGGGGGAGTTTGTTATAATTTTTCTTAGAAATCACAATTTTGAAAGAAAGTAAATAAGCAATTTCAATTTGAATCCTTTTTATCCCGCGCGCCTGTGTGCCTATAGATTTGCTTGTAGTTATGACCTTACGAGTAATGATTAAAATTACAGTTAAATAATTATATAATATCTCTCTGTCGTTATTCATTAAATAGAATTTCATATTTGGATTTCAATTAAAAAAAAAATAAATAAAAAGCAAGTGAAAGTATTAAAAGTTAGGTTAGGTACTATTTGGCTCTTATTTCATTCTGACTTTATTCTTATGAAATTTAATGAGTGTTTCCATGGGATTATCTACGTGTATAACGCCTATTAGGATACAAAACTTTCGAGATACGAAATCGAAGCTGGAACCAATTAATTTCGTATCTTGAGGTTCCATTGTATTTTTATTTATTTGCTTTAATATCTTCAATGCAAATATAACTTAACTTGAATGCATTTTAATTAAATAATTCATGCAGATCAGAAAATTACATCTTGAATTGTTTAAAGACCGAATTGTATTCATGCTAAATATAGTTGCATTACAGAAAGAAGAGTACACTTTATTAACAAGTCACATCCCATGAAACAGATATTGTTGTGGTGGAAATTGCGGCAGAAAGAGCTCCCATATTTCGACATGCGATTCTCCCAGTCGCGCCCTGCAGCTTATGAGCAATCATTAATTTATATGGATGGAATTGCATATCAGTGTGGAATTTTTCTCACTGTTCGATCAGACAATTCCAAGGCCAAAACATTTTTGCGAGCTGAACATGTCGGAGACTGTGTAATAGAAAGTCTCACAGCTCAAGAACTGTTTGGCGTTTGAACACTTCGAGACCCTCCAAGTGGCTTTTGTTTTTAAGTGCCGAACCTGTTGCTCTGAAATTTGCAACCCATAGCTATTTTTTTCTTTTTTTTTTTTACATAGGCGTCACCACTTATCAAGACCGATAGGCCACTCAAGGATAAGGGTTAAAGAGTGTACAGTAGTCAAAAGTACACTATAGTAATCGATAGTAATGAAAGTTCGGTAAATTTGTTAACTTAAGTGTAACGGCTCATCAGAAACTTGTTCACGTTGGACTTGAAGACAACCATATTATAGACAGCTGGAAAGCAGGAAAACGGAAGACAATTCCACAGGCGTGCAGTTCTAAGAAAGAAGCTTTGATCATAGAATCTATGTTTAGGTTTAGGCACAGATAAAGAGTGGGGAGAATTATTGATAGTGTTTTCAGCTAGTCGAGTGTTTCTTGTGAAAGTTTGGCGAGGGGGAACCATAGATTGAAGCTCAGTCGAACACTTTCCATGAAAATAACGATAAAGCAGAGACAAACTCGCAACATCTCTTCTGTGAGATAGAGTTTGCAGCGAAGAGAAAAGGGCATCTCCTACGAAGCTACGAAGTCTATTTTGAACCCTATCAAGGCAGGACAAGTCTTTTCTAGCAGCTCCTGCCCAGATGTGGCAACAGTATTCCATCCTTGGACGTACCTGGCTCTTATATAGATAGAGAATTGCATCAGCAGTGAAATATCTACTGGATCGATAGAAAGATCCGACCATTTTTCCAGCGGCCTTGGCAACAGATTTGATGTACGTATTCCATTTAAGATCAGAAGTAAAGGTCAAGCCCAGAAGCCTGTTAAAACTTGAGGCCTCCCCAAGACGAGAGCCATTCATTTCAATTGATGCCAGATGTGGATCAGAACGTTGATGATGTAAAGATAGAAGCTGTATTGATTTTCAATCTGGAACAGCATCATGGCGTCCTAACTTGTAATGAACTCTGAAAGCTCCCTATGTTGCAGTTACAGATTCACCATTCTTTAAAAAATATTTATATAGTAAAAGCCCGATGTGCACTAGTTCAAACCATGTTATTTGATGAGGATATCTGAAAATAAAAAAGGCAAGTTATAAGCTAAATGAAAGCATCAGTGGCACTTGCATGAGTTCATCAGCAACATTTAGTTGAAAGTTTAAAATGTGGGAGGAGGTATTTCTGACGCACCCTGTATTTGAAAATACAATTGAAGTTGTGAACGTTTTTTGAATTAAGACCATAACTGTTTCATATGCGTCAACGTGATAACGCCGTATATATACTATAGGGTTATTTGAGAATACTATGCGCTGTATGTGTTCAGGTAAGCGGGTATATGTAGCACCTGCTATATTCCATTATAGGACCTCTTATGCTTTATTGACAGGGGTAGATGGAATTCTTCAGTCGCAATGATAAGAATATATTTAGGAAAATCAAAGCCGGATTGAGAGAACCGGTTGGCTTTGTAGGGCAATCTTCTAATGATAGTGTCACAAAATAAAGCACTCTCTTCCAATTTTTCATGAGCCAGCATAGAAATAGTAAGGCTCAGAAAAATGTCATGAGAATGGTCATCTCAGTGTGCAAT